>NW_028318490.1:3930000-4267500 GCF_062004578.1 Staurois parvus | reverse complement strand
GTCCCGCCAATCACAGCAAAACGCATTTGTAAACGCTATAACTTTCACGTAAACCAATTAATTTACACGTATTGGGGTTTTTTTTTTTAGCAAAGACATGTCGCAGAATGCATTTTGGCAGAAATTTATGACTAAATATGATTTTTAATTTTTTTTTACTGGACATGTTTTATAGCAAAAAGTCCAAAATATTGTTTTTTTTCCTCAAAATTGTCAGCCTTTTTTTTTTATAGCGCAAAAAATAAAAACCGCACAGGCAATCAAATACCACCGAAAGAAAGCTCAATTTGTGGGCAAAAAAGGATGTAAATTTCATTTATGTACCGTATTGCATGACCGCGCAATTGTCCATTAAACTAGCGCAGCGCTGTATAGCAAAAAAATGGCGTAAATTGCAGTATCTATAACTGTCACACAAAGCAATCAATATACACTATTTTTTTTACCAAAAACATGTAGCAGAATACATTTTGGCCTAAATTTATAACTTACTGAGTTGACTATATATTGTTTATAGCTGAAAATAAAAAATATTGTTTTTCTTCAAAATTTTTGGCATTTTTTTGTTTATAGCGTGAAAAATAAAAAGCACACAGGTGATCAAATACCACCGAAAGAAAGCTCTATTTGTGTGAAAAAAAGGACGTAAATTTCATTTGGGTACAGCATTGCATGACCGCGCAATTATCAGTTGAATTAGTGCAGCGTTAAGTAGCAAAAAGAGGCCTGGTCATTAAGGGGGGTAAATCCTCTGGAGGTCAAGTGGTTAAAAAAAAGGACATATGTGCCGAGAGGGACATTCTTTCGATCGGGACCTCTCCTGATCATGTGACGTCGCGTCACGGCGGTCACATGACCCTAAAACCTGCCCCGCCTCCTGGAAGCTTAACCACTTCCTGTCCGGACACTTTTACCCCTTCCTGTCCAGGGCAATTTTTAGCTTTCAGCGCTATCACACTTTGAATGACAATTGCGCGGTCATGCAATACTGTACCCATATGAATTTTTTACCATTTTTTTTAAGACAGATAAAGCTTTATTTTGGTGGTATTTATTCACCGCTGGGATTTTTATTTTTTTTACTATGTAAATGAAAAAGTTCAAAAATTTTGAAAAAAGTGCTTTTTTTATATAAAAGTTTGCAAATAAATAATATTTCATCATAAATCTTAGCCAAAATTTATTCCGTTATTTTTTTAGTAAAAAAAAAATCCAAATTAGTTTATAACCAAAAATTATAATTTTTAAACTTTTTTTTTACATTTTATTTTTTTTATATTATTATTTATTTTTTTTTTTTTTACATACTGTCACCCTAGCAGTACACTGTCACCATGGTGACACTGTACTACTTGTGGAGGGTGATGAAGATTTTTTTTTTTTTTTTTTTTTTTACACTGATTGCTTTTACACCCATATAGGATGTAAAAGCAATCATTTCTCTTTCTCTCTGTCTGCATTCTTGCAGTCATTGAGAATTACTGAGTGAGCTGTGAGTGGTCACAGCTTGTCCCATGGTACAAGGCTGCTGTGATCACTGATTCGCCAATCAGTGATCACATGATCGGGACCTCGTACAGAGGTCCCGTCCGACGATCGGTGTTTCACTGTGTCCGGAGGACACAGCGGGCACCGAATCACGGTGGTGCGCGCTCCCAGGGAGCGCGCACGGCTAGAAAAGGCGGGTGCCGTTTATGGACGGCAACCCGACCCTGGACTGCCACCGCCCTGCCGTTTATAAACAGCAGGCGGACGGCAAGAGGTTAAAGGGCCGGGAGGCACTGGCATGAAGGGGTTAAAATAGTAAACTCTTTTTGTATACTTTTACCTCATAATACAGCTTACTGTACTGTAGGTAAAATGAATATCTCGTAAATGTGGGCAGCACAGTGACTAAATGGTTAGCACTTCCTCCTGGCAGTACTCAGGTCGTTGGTTCAAATCCCAACCATGGCACCACCTTCCTGGAGTTTGCATATTCTCCCTGTGCCTGCGTGGGTTTTCTCCAGGTACTCCAGTTTCCTCCCACTTTCCAAAGACATGCTGGTAGGTTAATTGGATCCTGTCTAAATTGGCCCTAGTATGTGTATGTATGAATGTAAATTAGGGACTTTAGATTGTACGCCCCTTGAGGGTTAGGGACTGATACAAATGTACAATATATATGTAAAGTGCTGCGTAAATTGACAGAACTATATAAGGCCTGAAATAAAAAACTAAAACATGCACTGTTTAGGAGATATTCACTCTTTTTTGAGAACCGGTTCATGCTCTCTGAAGGAACAGTATACCTGTCCCTTCAGAGCACTGTGCCATGTCCCAGAACACACGGGAGTGACATCATCGCAGCTCGGCCTGTCAGAGGGTTGGAGCTTGCAAACCCGAAAGGAAGACTGGGTGACAATGGAACCAACTGCAGTGGTGACAGCTTGCCACTGGAGGGCTTTGTTATAACCACTTGACAACCAGGCTATAGCCGAATGCTGGCTAGAGTGTGGTTGTCCAGTTCTGGGAGGGTGTCATATGATGCCCCCCCCCCTAAAAAATATAAAACATTTTGAAAATAGTAGAAAATATTAAATCAACAAAACATGAAACTGCTAAATTTCTTTTAATTTGCAAAAATAAGATGCCACCAGCACCGATATTAACTACTTGCTATCTGCACTATAGTTGAATGACAGCTACAGCACAGTTGTCCAATTCTGGAAGGGCGTCATATGACCCCCAGCTGGACGCACCCGGGGATCTCTGTGATTGCTGTGTTCTACGGACACAGCTGATCACATGACAAGGTAAAAGACTAATCACAACAGCCTTTTAGCACGTGATCAGCTGTGTTCAATGACACGGCCGATCACAAAGTATATACAGCTGCCAGTTATCGGCAGCACTTTCCTCTCACTGTCACAACGAGAGGAAATTAACTGGCAAGAGTCACAGAGGACATCTGCACTGATGATCAGGGCACTGATTATCAGTGTAGCCCCAAAAGTGACCAGCAGTGCCACCAGTCAGTGCTGTCAGTGTCGCCAGTCAATGCCCATCATTGCCGCCTATCAGTGCTGCATATAAGTGCAACATCATCAGTACCTCCTCATCAATTCCCACCAGTGCTGCCTCATCAGTGCCACCTATCAGTGCTGCCTCATCAGTGCAGCCTCATCAGTGCAGCCTCATCAACGCACATCAGTGATAGAGAAAATGTACCTGTTTGCAAAATTGTATAATAGAAACAAAGAAAACTAATTTTTTTTTGCTCTTTTTTCATTTATGCGATCTGATTCTGCATATTGCACCGCGTTTTGTGAACTGATTTCGGGGTGTTAACATACACACCCGCAGTGGTTCTCATGATTGAGGTGCAATTATGATGCGGTGCAGAATTTGCACAGAAACCGGTGCAAATTCTGCACCGCATCAGTGTGAACCTAGACTAAAACTCGACACTCAGAAACGCTCAACAAGAAAAATTCTATTAGTTTCAATGGCCCCTAGACTCCTAGATCTCTGTTAGCACTTGTAATGTTTTGTAGCGGCTCAAGCAGTTCCTAACAGCCAGGCACTCTTTTTCTTGTGAGTCGCACTAGGTACCTATAAATTTAGTGGCCAAAATGTCAATGGAAAGATACTCTAGTGAAGAGGCCTACAAGATTCTGAGCATGTCAGGTGAGAAGACCCACTGACACTGTAGACAGCAGAGGCACCCTGACAGATAGCTCAGACGATGGAGAAGAGTTCCCTAATAAAGTTAAGGCATACCCGACCCCGTTCCCATGTTGCTGCAATGTTACAATCGCATGATGACTCTCATATGCAGCAGATTGCCAGCACTACCTTTTGGTGCACTGGCGAGCACCAGTGGCCTAGTACATCCTGGTCTTTCACATACCAGCACTGCAGTATCACTTGGTGACGTGGTGAGTCCCATAAGTGCAGTACAAGCTGGTGCAGTGGGAGCACAAGCAGTGTCCTGCAGCCACCAAGAATTCGCACACAGGTCCGTAGAGCCCCTAGTATCCTTCCAAATGCGCTTGCAAATCTTGATTGGTAGCCCACAAATTCTGCAGTACCCGTACTTCCCCATTCACTGCCCAACCTGGAATTCAGGTGGAAACAGCAAATTTAACTGCTCCACTTGATTTTTGGAGCTGTTTTTCACGGAAGATCTGTATGCATTGATTGTGGATCAAAGCAATTTATATGCACAACAGTTTATTGTCGCCAACCCATATTCAAACCTTGTTAGACCATTCACATGGAAACCCATTATGGTTTCTGAATTTAAAGTTTTTTTTGGCCTAACCGTCAACATGGGCATTACTAAAAAAAATGAATTGCGGTTGTATTGGTCCGCAGACCTGATTCATCATATGCCCGTGTTCTCTGCTGCCATGGCCAGGCATAGATATGAGAGTATAATGTGTTTCAACAACAACACACTCTGCCGTCCTCGGGGTGAACCTGAATTTGACCGGCTCCACAAAATTTGGGAAACATTTGCAGATGTCTATACTCCCCAGCAAAATATTTACATTGATGAGTCCCTCATTCATTTTTCTGGCTGCCTTGCACTTAAACAATTTCTCCCTACTAAGCGTGCCAGATATGGTGTCAAGATGTATAGGACCTGTGAGAGGAAATCAGGCTATACATATAAGTTTCGGATTTACGAGGGAAAAGATCACGTGGAGACCCCTGGATGTCCAGATTACATGGGGAGCAGTGGCAAGATAGTTTGGGACTTCCTGTCATCGTTTTTTCATATGGGGTGCCACTTATACGTGGACAATTTTTATTCAAGCGTGCCATTATTTAGACATTTGTATAATCTTGGAATTGGCGCTTGTGGCACCGTGCAACCTAATTTCTGGGGCTTCCCCCAACGGCTTGTAAATACCAGTCTTAGAAAGGGGGAAAAAGCCTGCTTGAGAAATGAGGAATTGCTCGCAGTGACGTGGAAGGACAAACAGGATATTTTTGTCCTGTCTTCCATTCACGCAGACACAACCGTCCAAATTGCCATGGCAGCTGGTGCTGTTGAGAAGCCCCTCTGTGTCCACGATTATAACCTTAGCATGGGACGGGTGCACTACAACGACCAGATGATGAAACCGTACTTGGTTTCCCTTAAAAGCCAGATGCTGGTACAAAAAAGTTTATGTTTATTTCAATTGGCTCTATATAATGCTTTTGTGCTTTACAAAGCAACTGGACAAAGTGGATCCTTCCTAAAATTCCAGGAAGAGAGCATCACGGGCCTTTTGTATCCAGAAGGTGCTGTGACCCAAACCCCCAACCCAGATGCAGTTAGCCAGCTGCATGAGAGGCATTTTCCCGATGCCATTCCTGGTACCCCAACCCAAAGGACACCCCAAAAAAGATGTGTCTGTAGCAGACATGGAATTAGGCATGACACCCGCTTTTTTTTGCCAACCTGGTCTCTGCCTCAAGGACTGCTTCTGTCGCTACCACACACTAGTGGTGTATTAGTATAGAGTACAGCACGGCACAGTTCAGCGCACATATTTACACAGGGTCTCGAAAGATGTAAGGTAGTCAGGAAACTGGCTATCACATTTTGAGAGACCCTACAATCTGTTTTAAAAAGCATAAAAAATAAAAAGTGCAAATCCCCCCCAAAATTTTAAATTTTAAAAACCAAAAATAGTTATAGTTTTTTTTGTTGTTGCCGTTAATGTTACTGTTACAATTTTACTGTTTTATTGCTACTGTTTTACGTCTGGAGGAAAATAAATTTAATCTCCAAACGCGGAAAGGTTTCTTCACAGTGAGAGCTGTAAAAATGTGGAATAGACTCCCTCAAGAGTTGGTTCTGGCCAGCTCAGTGGATTGCTTCAAAAAAGGCCGGATTGTTTCTTAGATACACAAAATATAACTGGATACTAACATTTATAGGTAAAGTTGATCCAAGGAATATCAGATTGCCTCTCAGGGGATCAGGAAGGAAGTTTTTTTCCAGCAGGAGCAAATTGGATCATGCTTTGCTGGGTTTTTTTGCCTTCCTCTGGATCAACAGTGGGTGTAGGATTCTAATTTTTTTTTTCTATGGTTGAACTGGATGGACTTTTGTCTTTTTTCAGCCAGACTAACTATGTAACTATGTTTTATTGTTAACCATTGCTTTTTTTCTTTGCAGGAATGCCATTCAGCTGCAGCATTGGCCTGTTTATTCTGACAGCAACAGGAACTTGCTCTCAGAATATACATAAGTCGGTGTGGGCAGCACTTTTGGATGAGATTTTTCATCCACAGTTAAAAAAGAGCATATATGCTGAAGCATGGGGACCTGGGGTGGCCAGTGGGTGGATGGCCCCTATGCTTCGGCATATACTGTATATTTTATAATATTTTTTGGCACATTTCATGTGTGCCCACAATTAAAAGTGGGTGGATGCAGGGCGGTATATTCTAATGGTGGGCATACCATACACTTTTTCTGGCAGAGATATTTCATTTAAAAAGTTGTTTTATTGAGTTACCGTTTTATTATTAACCAATGCTGTTTTCTTTGCAGGAATGTCATTCAGCTGCAGCACCGACTTGTTTATTCTGACAGCAACAGGGTCTTGCTCTCAGAATATACATAAGTAGGTGTGTGCAGTGTTGTTGGATGAGATTTTTCATCTGCTGTTAAAAAAAGAGCATATATGCTGAAGCATGGGGGCCTGGTGTGGCCAGTGGGTGGATATCCCCTATGCTTCGGCATATATATTTTATAATATTTTTGGGCACATTTCATGTGTGCCCACCATTAGAAGTGGGTGGATGCAGGGCAGTATATTCTAATGGTGGACATTCCACACACTTTTTCTGGCAGAGATTTTTTCTCTTTTTTTCATTCAGCCCACAGGCTGCATTAAAAAAAAAAAAAAAGAACATAGCATATACACTCATCAAGCACCAGCGACGTACTGGTACATCACTGGACTTTGAGTGGTTATACCAGGATGATGCCTGCAGCTGCAGGCATCATCCTGGTGTTGTTTTTCAGCCGGCGATCGACTTTTATGTAAAAGCAATCCTAGTGGCTAAATAGCTACAGGATTGCTTTTACAAGTAGCGGGAGAAGATGCCCCCCTCCCCCACTTCCTTCCATGGCCTTCTCGGGCAGTCCTGTGCCATCGGGGGAACCTGAGAATGCAGCCAGTGTTTCTGCCAGCTGACCATAGAGCTGATTAGAGACCAGAATGGTGCCAATCATCTCTATAGTCTAAGAAATCGAAAGCTACGAGCATTTCATCACTTCAGATACGCAGAATATAAACACGCCATTTGTAAATTGGGAAAGCATCTGATCACACAGATCTTGGTGAGATTAGATAATGTAAGGGCAGAGGAGATATCAAGAGTCTGATAGACCCCAGATTTCTCAAAGAAGAATATATGACAATGTCCATTGAAGTTATAGGGGATATTTGCATTCCCTGTGATAGCATTAAAAGTGATAAAAAAATGAAAGGGACAGTGTAAAAATAATTAACAAAAATCAAAATAACTTAAAAAAAAAAAAAGAAGCACCCTCGTCCCTCGCGCTCGCATCTGTGTGCGTGAGCTTTGACCTCATGCCAGTATGTAAACAGCAGTTTCACCATGCATGTGAGGTATCAGATCAAGGGCAGTAATTCTAGCACTAGACCTCCTTTGTAAATCTAAAATGGTAGCTTGTAAAGGCTTTTATATCTTTGCTTATGGATATTAAAAATGTTTGCAGTTTGTCACCATTGCACGGGGCATGCACAGTTTTAAAGCATGTTATGTTTGGTATCTATTTACTTGGCATACCATATTCTTTTATATTTTACCAAATAATTGGCCAATATATTGTGCTTTTGTGCATGAAAAGTAAAAAAAAGTGTATTTTTAAAAAAAAAATGCATTTGAAAAATCGTTGCGCGAGTACTATTTGACATAAAAAATTGCAGCACCCACCATTTTATTCACTATGGTGTCTGCTTTAAAAAAACATCTGCTACTTCTCCCGAGTATGGGGATACCACATGTGAGAAACTTTGGCAGTCTAGCCAAGTACAAGACCCCATAATCCAATGAGGACTTTCAGGCTTTTAAAGGGCTTTATTCCCTCATTACACTTCCTGACTACCTATCACAGTTTCGGAGGCCCTTAAATGCTAGGATAGCACCAAACCCCCCCAAATGACCCCTTTTTGGAAAGTAGACACCCCAAGGAATTTGATAAGAAGCATGGTGAGTATTTTGCAGATCTCGTTATTGGGTCACTTATTGGGATTTTTTTTTTACCAAAGACATGTAGCAGAATACATTTTGGCTTACATTTATGACTAACTTTGAGTTTACTATATATTTTTTATAGCCGAAAGTAAAAAATATAGTTTTTTTTTTCAAAAGTTTCGGTCTTTTTTTGTTTATAGTGCAAAAAAATAAAAAGCGCACAGGTAATTAAATACCACAGAAAGAAAGCTCTATTTGTGTGAAAAAAGGACATAAATTTAATTTATGGACAGCATTGCATGACCGCGCAAGTGTTAAACTAGTGCAGCGCTGTATAGCAAAAATGGCATAAGTTGCGTTATCTATACCATAGTTTGTAGACGCTATAACTTTCACACAAAGCAATCAATATACACTTATTGGGATTTTTTTTTACCAAGACATGTAGCAGAAAACATTTTGACCTAAATTTGTGACTAACTTTGAGTGTTCTATATATTTTTTATAGCCGAAAGTAAAAAATCTTTTTTTAAATAAAAGAGCACACAGGTGATCAAATGCCATAGAAAGAAAGCTATATTGTGTGAAAAAAAGGACATAAATTTCATTTGGGTACAGCATTGCATGACCGCGCAATTACCAGTTGAAATAGTGCAGCGCCAAATAGCAAAAAAAAAAAAGGCCTGGTCAGGAGGGGGGTAAATCTTCAGGAGACAAGTGGTTAATGTATCTTAAATTGAAAACTATCTGTAGATAGATTTTTATTCCAAAAGCATTTTATTAAAATAAAAAATCAGATTTAAATTAAAAAAATCCTTTTTTTAAAAAAGCATCGATTTTTATCCACCCTGGGTACAGTACTTTTGTGTACAGCAGCCACGTTCTCGATTCTGGTTTTCCTGTTGTATGTGCCTAGGACACATCTACACAGGTTTCTGTTGTCCACAGCAAAAATGCCTAAATGAAAAAAGCCTGAAAAAATGGCTATAATATTTGCAAATCTGCAAAAAAAATCTGAAAAAAAGACAGTTTTTAAAAGAAACCCCTGAAAACGCTCAGCTGAGTGTGAATGTAGCCTTAGGCTGAATTGATGTTTTTTGCAGTCAGGACGTGATTGAAGTTGGTTCACTATATTCATTATTTTATTTTTATACAGATATAGATGGATATCACTCCCTGAAAGCGATTGAAAATAATTGCTTTGAAAGAAAATACTGAATTAATGATTTGGGACATAGCAAATGCAGTTGGGGTGGGGTAATCAATTGTTTCAAGGATTGTGAACCTGTATCAAGAGACAGGGTCTGTGGGCACATCTCAAAAAAGAATAGCTACTCATATATATATACAGTCAGGTCCATAAATATTGGGACATCGACACAATTCTAACATTTTTGGCTCTATACACCACCACAATGGGTTTGAAATGAAACGAACAAGATGTGCTTTAACTGCAGACTGTCAGCTTTAATTTGAGAGTATTTACATCCAAATCAGGTGAACGGTGTAGGAATTACAACAGTTTGCATATGTGCCTCCCACTTGTTAAGGGACCAAAAGTAATGGGACAATTGGATTCTCAGCTGTTCCATGGCCAGGTGTGTGTTATTCCCCCATTAGCCCAATTACAATGAGCAGATCAAAGGTCCAGAGTTCATTTCAAGTGTTCTATTTGCATTTGGAATCTGTTGCTGTCAACTCTCAAGATGAGATCCAAAGAGCTGTCACTATCAGTGAAGCAAGCCATCATTAGGCTGAAAAAAACAAAACAAACCCATCAGAGAGATAGCAAAAACATTAGGCATGGACAAAACAACTGTTTGGAACATTCTTAAAAAGAAGGAACGCACCGGTGAGCTCAGCAACACCAAAAGACCTGGAAGACCACGGAAAACAACTGTGGTGGATGACCAAAGAATTCTTTCCCTGGTGAAGAAAACACCCTTCACAACAGTTGGCCAGATCAAGAACACTCTCCAGGAGGTAGGTGTATGTGTGTCAAAGTCAACAATCAAGAGAAGACTTCACCAGAGTTAATACAGAGGGTTCACCACAAGATGTAAACCATTGGTGAGCCTCAAAAACAGGAAGGCCAGATTAGAGTTTCCCAAACAACATCTAAAAAATCCTTCACAGTTCTGGAACAACATCCTATGGACAGATGAGACCAAGATCAACTTGTACCAGAGTGATGGGAAGAGAAGAGTATGGAGAAGGAAAGGAACTGCTCATGATCCTAAGCATACCACCGCATCAGTGAAGCATGGTGGTGGTAGTGTCATGGCGTGGGCATGTATGGCTGCCAATGGAACTGGTTCTCTTGTATTTATTGATGATGTGACTGCTGACAAAAGCAGCAGGATGAATTCTGAAGTGTTTCAGGCAATATCTGCTCATATTCAGCCAAATGCTTCAGAACTCATTGGACGCCGCTTCACAGTGCAGATGGACAATGACCCAAAGACTACTGCAAAAGCAACCAAAGAGTTTTTTAAGGCAAAGAAGTGGAATGTTATGCAATGACCAAGTTAATGACCTGACCTGAATCCGATTGAGTGTGCATTTCACTTGCTGAAGACAAAACTGAAGGGAAAATGCCCCAAGAACAAGCAGGAACTGAAGACAGTTGCAGTAGAGGCCTGGCAGAGCATCACCAGGGATGAAACCCAGCGTCTGGTGATGTCTATGCGTTCCAGACTTCAGGCTGTAATTGACTGCAAAGGGTTTGCAACCAAGTATTATAAAGTGAAAGTTTGATTTATGATTATTATTCTGTCCCATTACTTTTGGACCCTTAACAAGTGGGAGGCACATATGCAAACTGTTGTAATTCCTACACCGTTCACCTAATTTGGATGTAAATACCCTAAAATTAAAGCTGACAGTCTGCAGTTAAAGCACATCTTGTTTGTTTCTTTTCAAATCCATTGTGGTGGTGTATAGAGCCAAAAATGTTAGAATTGTGTCGATGTCCCAATATTTATGGACCTGACTGTATATATATATATATATACACAGTATATGTCACATCATATATGAATTTAATTTATTAAATTTTATGGTACTAGATTGTGTTCATAGACATGTTCTATGATGGAACATATTTAATATCAACATCACGAGTCTGAAGGTATAGTACCGTGTAGATGGTTAAGATGGAACGTGTTTGTTACATGCTTTATATAACCTCCCACAGATGGGAGGGCCCAGTGGAGAGACCATGTGACCCTATTTAGTTATTATTCAAAGACTAGTTATGCAGCATCCAAAATTGGCTCTGATGAAGAGGACATAACCCCTGAAAACCTGTTAGCCTTTTGGAAGGTCTTCAAGCATTTGGGATTTGTCTAGGAGACCAGACTTTCTCATGTCCATTGTGGAGTTTGATGTTCCTGATTACTGATATTGTTTGTGAGTATATACCTACTTTTTTAACATTAATAAAACCACCACAAAGGTAATGCGCTAGGCTGGTGCGCCTTCTGTTTCTTGCTTTTGTGACACTTCGCTGAACTCTGATGTAAGGGGGGAACTCCACTAGATTCTGATGTAAGAGACCATTCTGCCAGATTAATTTTTTACATTTTTTATTTAGCAGTATGCGACAGAAACAATAAAACAATTACGCCACAGAACATATGTCCAATACAAGGAAATAGATGCACATATAGTATACAATCATATCCTGCCACAGATAAGCTCGGTCAAAGCAAAGGTAGAAGGAGGAAATCTCATGTGAACAGATAACCACATTTATATAGTAGCAAGCATACAATGGTGTAGGTCCCTCTGAATGGAACATGAAAGCATCAACCTAGTGTAAGAAGCGGGTCCCTCTTAATGGAGCATGAAAGCATCAACCTAGTGTAAGAAGTGGGTCCCTTTAGGTACAGTGGGGCAAAAAAGAATTTAGTCAGCCACCAATTGTGCAAGTTCTCCCACTTAAAAAGATGAGAGAGAGGCCTGTAATTGGCATCATAGGTAGACCTCAACTATGAGAGAAAAAATGAGAAAACAAATCCAGACAATCACATTGGCTGATTTGGAAAGAATTTATTTGCAAATTATGGTGGAAAATAAGTATTTGGCCACCTACAAACAAGCAAGATTTCTGGCTCTCACAGACCTGTACCTTCTTCTTTAAGAGGCTCCTCTGTCCTGCACTCATTACCTGTATCAATGGCACCTGTTTGAACTTGTTATCAGTATAAAAGACACCTGTCCACAACCTCAAACAGTCACACTCCAAACTCCACTATGGTGAAGACCAAAGAGCTGTCGAAGGACACCAGAAACAAAATTGTAGACCTGCACAAGGCTGGGAAGATTGAATCTGCAATAGGCAAGCAGCTTGGTGTGAACAAATCAATTGTGGGAGCAATAATTAGAAAATGGAAGACATACAAGACCACTGATAATCTCCCTGGATCTGGGGCTCCACGCAAGATCTCACCCCGTGGGGTCAAAATGATCACAAGAACGGTGAGCAAAAATCCCAGGACCACACGGGGGGGACCTAGTGAATGACCTTCAGAGAGCTGGGACCAACGTAACAAAGGCTACCATCAGTAACACACTACACTGCCAGGGACTCAGATCCTGCAGTGCCAGTCGTGTCCCCCTGCTTAAGCCAGTACATGTCCAGGCCCATCTGAAGTTTGCTAGAGAGCATTTGGATGATCTAGAAGAGGATTGGGAGAATGTCATATGGTCAGATGAAACCAAAATAGAACTGTTTGGTTGAAACACAACTCGTCGTGTTTGGAGGAGAGAGAATGCTGAGTTGCATCTAAAGAACACCATACCTACTGTGAAGCATGGGGGTGGCAACATCATGCTTTGGGGCTGTTTCTCTGCAAAGGGACCAGGATGACTGATCCATGTACAGGACAGAATGAATGGGGCCATGTATCGTGAGATTTTGAGTCCAAACCTCCTTCCATCAGCAAGGGCATTGAAGATAAAACGTGGCTGGGTCTTCCAACATGACAATGATCCCAAACATACCGCCCGGGCAACGAAGGAGTGGCTTTGTAAGAAGCATTTCAAGGTCCTGGAGTGGCCTAGCCAGTCTCCAGATCTCAACCCCATAGAAAACCTTTAGAGGGAGTTGAAAGTCCGTGTTGCCCAGCGACAGCCCCAAAACATCACTGCTCTAGAGGAGATCTGCATGGAGGAATGGGCCAACATACCAGTGTGTGCCAACCTTGTGAAGACTTACAGGAAACGTTTGACCTCTGTCATTACCAACAAAATATAACAAAGTATTGAGATGAACTTTTGATATTGACCAAATACTTATTTTCCACCATAATTTGGAAATAAATTCTTTCCAAATCAGCCAATGTGATTGTCTGGATTTGTTTTCTCATTTTGTCTCTCATAGTTGAGGTCTACCTATGATGCCAATTACAGGCCTCTCTCATCTTTTTAACTGGGAGAACTTGCACAATTGGTGGCTGACTAAATACTTTTTTGCCCCACTGTAACTTAGAGGGCTGCTGGAGCATGTGGGGAAGTCCATGTGAGGAAGTCCAAAGTTGGGTGTCCAGTTAGGGTCTGAGCATACCATTTTATATTTTTTTTTGTGAATATGAGAGAAAAGAAAGCAAAGATGGGGACAAAAAAAAAGAAGAATAGAGGAAGGGTGGTGGGGAAAAAAGGGGGGGGGGTTGAGGGGAACGTGGGAATACGTAAGACTATACGAATGGGAGGGGAACCCCTCCCCGGGAGTAGAAGACATCGAAACTAGCCTGGCAAGGTGATTCACTGGCACACATCATAGACTATGCTTATTGGGAAAATTTGTCAGAGAAGCGTCAGAAGTCCCAGTAAAACCACCTGGTCTTATGCTCTTTTGATTTATCCCAGAGAGCAGCAGTCATGTCTTCCATATGTTCAATATCATTTACTCATGCGAGCCATTGGGCAACCGTAGGTGCAGACTGTTGTTTCCACCCGCACGGTATGCATGCCCGTGCAGCATTAAGGAGGTGTTTGAGAAGGGATTTGTGATATAGTTTCCTTGATAAAGGAATAAGATGACGTAGGACTGCAGCCGGATCATTGTATAAGGAAATATTGGTAAATTTGTGAATGAGTTGAAGGATTGGCTGCCAAAAGTTTTGTAACTTAGGGCATTCCCAAAAGATGTGTAAAATGGTCCCCAGATGTTGCTCACAATGCCAGCACTGATCCATTTGGTTGGGAATCAGCTTTGCCAAGACTGATGGGGTTCTGTACCAATGTGTGATGATTTTGTATGTGGTTTCTTGATACCTACTGCAAAGAGAGGACTTCTCAGCAAAGAATAGTATGCACTGCTTTTGGGGTTCAGTAAAGGTGATTCGCAGACCTCTCTCCCATTTTGCTAAGAAAAAAAGATGGGTCCTCAATAGCATGGAGATCCAGCAGAGTTTTGTAAGAAGTTAAGAGAGACCTACGGATCGGGCCGTTACCCAAACAGATCTCCTCAAAGGAGTGGATCTTCCAAGAGAAGAGCGCAGGTGTAGTCAGGGTACCAATAAAATGCAAAAGCTGAATAGTTTTTCAATGGATTAATGCAAGGGGGTCTCTTCCAGATAGCATCATTAGAGTAGGATTCCAACCAGTAGGTTGCAGAAATTGGGAGGCCCACATTAACCTCTTTGGGGTCTGTGATATAAAAATTCGCTCCATAAGGCTCAGAATGAACCCTGGATGTCCAACAATCTGTGTCATAGGAGAAGGGAAACTAGTTAAGGAAGAGAGATGGAAAAAACTGTTTGTCTCCTCAAGAGTGGGGTCAATCAGCAGGTGACTGGCCAAGTGGGTAACATGGGTTTTCCCCGCCCAAGGAATGCCAGCCAGAGGCTGCTTCCTATTCCAGCGATACCCAAAATTTCAATTTATTGACGGCACCAGTTGATGACTCGGGTCATATGGGTCGCTGTGCAGCACAAAGGAGGGCCAAGAAAACCTATTCCACTCTAAGTTTTGGTCTCAGCAGTAATGCTAAGGAGTGGGTGGTTTCCGTGCCAAATTAGTTTGATAAATGCGGAATGCATTGCGTGAAAAAAAGACTAGGGCCTGTGGCAAATATAAAAAAGGTAGGGCCTGTAACAAATACAAAAGTCTGGGCATCCTGTTCTTCTTAAATACGTTATTATGACCAAACCAAGAGAAGGCCAAGGTGTCCCATTTTTTTAAGACTCTGCCAGATTCTGATGTAAGGGGGCACTTTGCCAGACTCTGATGTAAGGGGTCACCCTGCTGAATTCTTATGTAGGGAAGCACTCTGCCAGGGTCTGATGTAAGGGGGCACTCTGCCAGATTCTGATGTAAGGGGGCACTCTGATGTATAGAGGGAATGCTGGCGACTTTGATATAAGTGAGGACTCTGATGTATAGGGGGCATGCTGGCGACTTTGATATAAGGGAGGACTCTGATGTGAACATGACACTCATCCTGACTGCCGCACTTCATATGTTGTTTTGTTTTTTTACACGCACCTGACCCTTGTACTTTATACATTATGCTGTATGTAGACCAAACCAAGATATTAATTAGCTCAACAGATGCTGGCTTTAATTAAGTTCTTCATTAAAGTAGGCACAGTAAGGCAATCCATACATTAGTGGCATTATTCATTCAACCAGCAGGTTGAGCGAAAAAAAAAAGTGAGCCAATTCCCCCATCTACACATAGGAGGTGGATGGGGGAAACACTCTTGCTGAGGCATTGTGTTCTGACAGCAGGGAGACTTTCCCTCCATCAGAATACACTGATCAGTGCTGCCAGCCACAGCCGGCTGAACCAGTCGAGCAGAAATTTTCCTAAAGGCTGGTTTACAGAAGTCTATTGTTAGATCAAGGACTGCACAACCAAGCTGGCCATACAATACATGAATCAAAACTCGTCCCTTCTGAACCAGATGAATTTTGATTAATGTATAGCCACCTAAGACAAAAATATCCTTTCTGTGTGCATAAAAACATATGTAGTGGAAACATTTAACTAAAAAGAAAGGATCCTTTGTCCTGAGCTTTAATTGTGCCTGTGAAACTGTCAGTTGCTGCACAGTAATTATTATTTTGTGGGTACAAGGACTGTGTTGTATGTGTGCATTGTATATATTCTGTTCAATCTCCCTTTAAGACCCCCCACTGGCCAGCCACAGAACTTTTCTGTTCTGCCCCAGGGTGATCCATGTCTTTCATAATCCTCCTTTTGGAGGAGCCTGCAAGCTTTGACGTCACGCCGCCGGGTCACGGAGATCCGGCGGCCTCATTTGATCACCAGCTGGTTAGTGCTCATAACAAGTTGTTGCTGCATTTTTTCTGCCTATTGCTCTGACACAGCTGTTGGCATATGTTCAGCATTTATATGTAAGAGGATATATATATATATTTCTTTGCTGCTGCAGAATAACCTTCATTTAATTTTTCTAATATTACTACACTATGGGCATTTCCATTTGTTGCTCTGCATTGAACATTTAATCCCCCATAGCTCCCCCTGGTGACCATTCCACTGCACTGAAGAGGCTGTACCCGTGTCCTTAAAGTGGACCTCTGGTTTGAGAACATTTATCAAGATGATGTCCATTCATCCTGGGCTGGCTCTATCCGTATCCTGAAAGGGACCCCCTGGCAGACCTCCGTTTTGTTGATATATTGCGCAATTTGTTTGCGCTTCCGGTGAGTGCGCATTTTATACATACCTTGCCCCTCATCGAGTCTTACTTCAACTACGACCGTGGGAATATTATATCACCTCTGAGCTCTTATTTTTGTGGACTAACAACCCATTTATGAACATTGCCACCATAAATTTGTCCGAATTGCACCTAGCGCTGCATTTATTTTATTTACATGTCTCTAATTTTCTTTCTTAATCCTAGTCTTGCTCATATTTTGTTATGCTGTCTTGACTTTTTAATTGAAAAGCCAGGCAGATTGCTTGTTATGAGTTTTGTCAATTCTTAGATATTGCTTATACTGTTTAAAGCAGTGGTTCTTAACCTTCCTAATGCCGTGACCCTTTAATACAGTTCCTCATGTTGTGGTGACCCCCAACCATAAAATTATTTACCCAGTAATTATAATTCATTTTTACCTCCAATACTGCTGCTTTCAACACAGTAGCTGCATTTAACAGAGTAGCTGCTTTCAACACAGCAGCTGCTTTCTACACAGTAGCTACTCTTTACACATTGGAAATATGTGTTTTCTGATGGTCTTAGGGGACCCCTGTGAAAGGGTCGTTCGACCCCCAAAGGGGTCGCGACCCACAGGTTGAGAACCACTGGTTTAAAGGCTAAGTTTGCCTTTAACATATTATACATCTTCTGCCCTGCTGGCCCCCTGTACACTCTCCTGCTGACCCCATCCTCAGCCATGCTAACCCCTGTCATCTCTCTGCTGACCTTTGTCCTCTGCCCTACTGACTCCTATATACTCGCCTGCTGCCCTCCCATCCTCTGCTTTGCTGCACCACTGTACACTGCCCTGCTGCTCCCATCCTCTGCTCTGCTGTCCTCCCATGCTCTGCTCTGCTGCCCCACTGTAAACTGCCCTGCTGCTCCTGTCCTCTGCCCTGCTGGCTTCCCATCCCCTACTCTGTTGCCCCACTGTACACTGCCCTGCTTCTCCCATCCTCTGCCCTGCTG
Source organism: Staurois parvus (assembly GCF_062004578.1). Classification (NCBI taxonomy): domain Eukaryota; kingdom Metazoa; phylum Chordata; class Amphibia; order Anura; family Ranidae; genus Staurois; species Staurois parvus. Next base: position 4,249,636 of record NW_028318490.1, on the reverse strand, counting down.
CCCTCCCATCCTCTGCTCTGCTGCCCCACTGTACACTGCCCTGTTGCTCCCGTCCTCTGCCCTGCTGCCCTCCCATGCTCTGCTCTGCTGCCCCACTGTACACTGCCCTGCTGCTCCCATCCTCTGCCCTGCTGCCCTCCTATCCTCTGCTTTGCTGCCCCACTGTATACTGCCCTCCCATGCTCTGCTGCCCCACTATACACTGCCCTTCTGCTCCCCTCCTCTACCCTGCTGCCCTCCCATGCTCTGCTCTGCTGCCCCACTATACACTGCCCTTCTGCTCCCCTCCTCTACCCTGCTGCCCTCCCATGCTCTACTCTGCTGCCCCACTATACACTGCCCTTCTGCTCCCATCCTCTGCCCTGCTGCCCTCCCATCCTCTGTTCTGCTGCCCCACTGTACACTGCCTTGTTGCTCCCATCCTTTGCCCTGCTGACCTCCAATCCTCTTCCACTCTGACATTTTTAACTGCACCCCCACATCAGACCAGCTAGATCCAGCTCTGCAAAGACATGAACAAATCATGTGACCCAGCCAACCCTTCTAGACAGTGCTGCCAGGTCTGTTTTCTCTACTGACTAAACCCTGCTACTTTAAAAAAAAGAATGTAAACAGTAACCTTATCTGCCACCCATGTGGCCAAATGGTGCCCCAGTCAAGAGGAATACCTTGGTGAACCTGTTTCAGAAACAAGCTGTATTGCTTTTCTGTGTTCCTCACAGCACTCAGGATGCAATAGTGACATAGGGATCAGCAGGAGGAACCAGTGAGTGACACAGAAGACTGACACTCCAGGAAGTGTTGATTTCAGACTTCTGTGGTTGATTCTTTTCAACTGGAGTGATGTTTGACAGCATTGCAACTGCAGAATGAACCTTCTTTTTCATAGGGTCATTGTTTATTTGCATTTACAAATTGCTGACAGGTTCACCTAAAGCAATATAACTTTGCCACATACCCACTACCTTGCTGATAATTGAACAGTGGAGAAGCTGCAGGAAAATGAAACGGTAACATTTCTATGCTTTGTCCTCTTATAAGATTGACAGCACTCTGCAAAGTAATAGAGCCCTGAACTTCAAATAGCGCTGACCCTCTCCTAGTGTGAGTGCTGCTGTGAAAGTATTAGAGGAAATTAATGTAAAAAATATTCCAGTGCTTATACGAGTTGCATTTAAATATACATTTAAGGGTGGGTTCTTACCTTTCTGTGAGCGTTTCCACGCATTTGTGCACTTTTTTTCAGTTATCATGCTGTCATTGTCATCAATGAGCTTATAACTCAATGGACATCACACGTCAACACCTTCCCTACTGTAAATATGAAATGTACCATTTAATACTATTGCTAACCTATGTATGTTATTATTATTATTATTATACAGGATTTATATAACAATTTGCTCAGTGCTTTATAATATAACGGGAGACAATATAGCAACAATACAGTTCAATACAAAAGGGTTAGGCGGACCCTGCTCCTTGGAGCTTACAATCTAAGAGGGAGGGGCTAGTGGTTCAAAGGTAATAACCGTGTTGGGTGGACTGTTAGGAAGAAGAGAAGATTCCATTATTATCTGAGAGCAGGATAGGCTTCCCTGAAGAGATAGGTTTTCAGAGACCGCCTAAAAGTGAGCAGAGTAGGCGATAGTCTGATAAATTGGGGTAGAGAGTTCAAGAGTATGGGGGAGGCTCTGGAGAAGTCCTGGAGCCGAGCATGGGAGGAGGAGATAAGGGAGCTAGAGAGTAGGAGGTCGTGTGAGGAGCGGAGAGGACGGTTTGGGTGATATTTAGAGACAAGATTTGTGATGTCATTTGGGGCAGAGTTATAAATGGCTTTATATGTTATTGGTAATGTTTTGAATTTTATTCGTTGGGCAATGGGAAGCCAGTGGAGGGATTGGCAGAGAGGGGTGGCAGATACAGAACGGTTAGTAAGGTGGATGAGTCTGGCAGCAGCATTCATGATAGACTGAAGAGGGGATAGCCTGCGATGAGGTAGGCCAATGAGGAGGGAGTTACAATAGTCAAGGCGAGAGATAACAAGGGAGTGAATAAGTTGCTTAGTGGTTTCAGAGGTTAAGAATGGGCGTATCTTGGAGATGTTGTGGAGTTGAAGTCTACAAGATTTGGACAGCGATTGGATTTGGGGCTGAAAGGTCAGATGGGAGTCTAGGATTACATTTAGTACCCTGGCATGATGGGAGGGACTGATGGTTGTTTTATTGATCTTGATGGAGAAGTCAGAGGAGGGGGCACGGGCTGGAGGGAATAGTATGAGATCCGTTTTGGAAAGATTGAGTTTGAGGAAGTGGAGTGACATCCATGCCAATATGTCACTTAGTAGGTTAGTAATGCGAGAGGAGACTGAAGGGGTGAGGTGAGGAGTAGAAAGATAGATTTGTGTGTCATCAGCATAGAGATGGTACTTAAAGCCATGGGAGTTTATCAAGTGACCAAGGAAGGTGTATATATCACCCTAAATGAATACATAATTGAACTAAATTATATTTATTTTGCATCTGCCTAGGGTTTCGTTTTTTAAAGCAGGAAATTATTTTGCATAACTCAATACTTGACAGCAGTAGGGTTGAAAGAGAAAAGTGTTCCAATTTTGAAATGCTTTTGATTGCTAGAATGTCATATCACATGTAAAAGAATGTTGATTTTGAGGAAATGGAATTAGAAAAACAGACTGGTGATATGGTAAAGTGTAATACTGCTGCCTCGAGAAGTATAAACACATTATCACATTCTTTCTGACCACTCAAAATAGAAAACACATTGATCCTTTTGGAATTTTTGAAGTTAGAAATGCTAATCACTCAAGTTCTTTTAGGGCGTATTCACACTTTAGTGCTGTGCTTTAATGTGCGTTGTATCACGCATTAAGATACATGCAGCCAATGCTCCACAATGCAGTCAAATAAGGACCCATTCTTTTAAAGTGTTAATAAACCCAGGACCCTGCATTCACTATATCTGATCTCCCACAGTACACAGAACATGGAAATGCAATTATTTTAGTAAATATAAACTGCTAAATACCTTTTCCCTTCAGCAGTTAGAGCAGTCTTGTGACTTCTATCAGTGTCCAGCAGAGCACTGGTTAAAGCTTGTAGGAGAAGTTTTCATTCTGCTATAGGAAGAAGCAGGACCCCTGACCTCTGTCTGGACAGTGCTGATTGGCCCTGTGCTAATCACATGTACTCTCCCAAAAATAAAAAAAAACTCTCTAGCAATACACACCAAACTGAGCATGTGCAGAGTGTCTCCACACGATATGTCTTATCAAGAGATAAGAGGGGGACACAGGAAGAAGGGGAGGATTAGAAAAGTTAGGATCAAACTGTGTTTTTATACAATGCAGAGGATTAACCCCTTAGGTTCCACAGTGAGTATAACAAGCATGCTTTACTCTATATACAGACTGATTTTACTGGTGTGGGTTTAGTAACACTTTAACCTCCCTGGTGGTATTCCCGAGTGCAACTCGAGGTAAAGCTTCAGTACCAAAAGCGGTATCCCCGAGCTACACTCAGGCTTACCATGCGGCGTTGCTCAGGGATTCCCTGCAGCGCTTACCTTGTCCTTCGCTCCTGCGATGTCCCTCCTGCAGCGTCCCTGGCCATCTCCTCTGGCCGATGCCGGCATTTGGCTTCCGTGTTCCAGTCCCTGTGACGTTGGGACGTACCGGGGCCGGAACCGGCGCAAATTTAAAAATTTTAAAAACTGTCATTTTTTTGTAAACGAATATAACATAGCAAAACATTGCTGTTTCAAAGCATTTCACATACATTTTGTCCCGAGTGCTTTGTCCTGTAACATGCCTGCATTTTGACTGTTCTTTCTGCCTGGAAACTTAGAAAAGTCCATGGCGTCCAAAAAGCGTCCTTTTAGGTCAAAAGCGGTTTTAGACCGGCTAGAGAACAACGATAGTAAATCAGAACCACTTGCAGAATTGAGTGATAATTATTTGTGGTGAAATTCGTCATCAGACACTGAAAACGATTTTGCGACTTTGCTCAGCAATGTGCGAACTTGGCGCTATATTTCAAGTTTCAGTGTTTTTGGTTTGATTATATTATTGAATTAAATTTATTATTATATTATTATTTTTTATGATTATTTATTAAATTATAATTTATGATTTCGTGTTTCAAGTTTTATCCTACCCGGGATGTTTAATAGACTCTTGTTCGGACAGATTTCAGTGAGTGATTCCTAAAAATTACAGGCCTACAATAAAAAAACGACATATTTCCATGCAAAATAATGGTACCGCTTTCAGCACCAAAAATCTGAAATAATCATACCGCCAGGGAGGTTAAGGCAGTACATCACAACACATGGGGGTGACTATAAGACTGGAGCAAACAGAATCTGGAGCAGCTGTGATTGGCAACCAATCAGCTTTTATCTTTTATTTTCAAAGCTTACAGAACAAGCAGAAGATAAAAGCTGATTGATTACTATGCACGCCTGCTCCAGATTTTTCTGCTCCAGTTTTAGTAAATGCCCCCCATAGCATATGTGTTGTGGTGCTTTGCAGTGCTGGTATCTTGAGTGCTACTGATATCACTTGAGTCCTGTAACTGGGTGGTTACATCACTAGTGGCTGAAGGAAAATATCTATAAACTCCCAAGCTCTGCTCTTAATGAAGTGTATGTCCAATACCACTCTTCAGTCAGGAAGGGGAGATTTTGTCTTTGTATACGTTAAGTAAAACATACAGAACCAGAATTTTTATATATTTTAAATATATAATTTAACCACTTGACCACCGGAGGGTTTTACCCCCTTCATGACCAGAGTATTTATTGCTATTTAGCACTGTGCTACTTTAACTGGAAATTGCTCTGATATATGACACTGTACCCAAATGAAATTTCTTAATCAAATCAGTGTATACTATTTAACCACTTCCCGTCTGGCCCATGTACATAAACAGCCGGGCGGGAGCAGTGCAGGAGTGGGTGGCTGTTTATAAACGTCCTCCCGCATCCATTGCCTGTGCGCGCTCCACCGATCGCTGTACGGGACCTCTGTGTGAGGTCCCAATCATGTGATCACTGATTGGCCAATCAGTGATCACATGAATAGTAGTAAGCAAGTTGTCACTTGCTGACATCATTGCTTACTACTAGTGAAATCTGTGAATGATCACAGAGTTCACATGGTACAAGGCTATTCATAACAGCCTTGTACCATGTGACAAGCTGTGACCAATCACAGCTCAGCTCTCACAGTATTTCTCAAAGGCTGCAAGAATGCAGCCAGAGAGAAGGAGAAATTTTGCTTTTACAGCCTTTATGGGTGTAAAAGCGATCAGTGTAAAAAAAAAAAATCACTATGGTGACACTGTACTGCTAGGGTGACAGTATGTTAAAAAAACCCATAAATTATAATATATAAAAAAAAAAAATAAAAATGTAAATTTGTTAAAAAAAAAATTACAATTTTTGGTTATAAACTAATTTTGTTTTGTTTTTTTACTAAAAAGTTAGCTGAATACATTTTGGCCAAGATTTATGAAGAAAGATTATTTATTTGCCAAATTTTATAAGAAAAACACTTTTTTTCAAAATGTTTGGAATTTTTCACTTATATAGCAAAAAAATAAAAATCCCAGTGGTGAATAAATACCACCAAAATAAAGTTTTATCGGTCTCAAAAAAATGCTAAAAAAGTCATATGGGTACAGTGTTGCATGACCGCGCAATTGTCATTCAAAGTGTGATAGCACTGAAAGCTGAAAATTGGCCTGGACAGGAAGGGGGTGAAAGTGTCCGGACTTGAAGTGGTTAATCTATGTGAATGTTATATATTCTACAAACTATGATATTATATATATATATATATATATATATATATATATATGCAGTATTTTAAAATCAAATAATCCTTATGTACTGACGGCCTATCTCATTTCTTGAGGCTGTAAAATGCCAGGACAGCACATATTGGAAAGTAGATAGTCCAAGATATTTAGTAAAAGGCATGTCAAGTTTTTTGTATGTAGAAAAACAATGTGCACTGTCAAAACTGTGTAAAACCACTGGCTGAGCTGCTGCAATAACAAAGTGATCCCACACTCAAATAGCAGTGTTGCGTTAACTCATAAATGCATTAATATATGAAATTAATATTCAGAAAGTCCTTAATAAATGTGGCAATGCAGTCAAACAAAAAAGTGCCTGTTGTATGCAATGTACTCCAAATACTGTAGCTGAAACGTTAAACGACAGTGCTCTACCGTTACTTAGTGTACCTCCACCTATCGGTAAGGATGGCCGCTCACCTCATACAGTGGGCCTATAAACTAATACAGGTGTACCTCAGTTTACAAACACCTCAGTTAATGTAATTTTCAGTTTACGAATGAAAATCCATTGAAAATAATGCCTCAGTTTACAAATTTTTTGCAAATGTTTTTCGAAATACGAAGTGTATGTCAGTTCCGATTTTTAAATGCAATTGCCGGCTTTTTTTTTCTTCACTATAGCTCACAGAATTAGCTGTCACTTTCCCTGGAGCTAAAGGATACTTTGTTTCTTTTATCTCGGGAAAAAAACTAAAAGGAAACATTGTTTCTTTTGGGGAAATAAACTAAAAGGAAACTTTCTTTCTTTTAGATGGGGGCAAAGTGACAGCTGATTCTCTGAGCTATAGTGAAGAAAAAAAAAGCCGGTAGCTACATTTAAAAACCAGCACTGACCTATAGTGAAAGGGACTTTTTTTTTTACTTCTAACTGACCTCCGGAATGGATTGATTGGTTTTAGTGCATTCCTATGGGAAACTATATTTTGGTTTACAAATTTTTCACAATACGAAACGTCCCAGAGAACGCCTTAAATTCATAAACCGAGGTGCTCCTGTATAGGTCAACCAGGCATAGTAATTCAATCAAAGAGGCTTCAGATGGCAGCAAAGAGCTGAAAACAGGCACCGCCTCAGATAACACTCAATACGGAAATCTTCTCAGCCTTAAGCTCCACATGTAGGAAGAAAAGGAACAACTCCCATAGCATAATAGCATTTATTTTTAATTAAAATGTGTTCCAGAGTAACACTCATATGTTCGTGAACATGACAGATCGGTTTGACATATAGAATTCTGGTCCGCAAGTGTACCGGCAATGACGTCACTAGGCTCCGCCCCACGTGTTACGCCACCAACTACGTGGCTTCGTCAGGGAAACAAAAGCTCATATTAGTTATGTATAAATTGTGATCATGTGATCGCCGCCTAGCAATCCTTAAATGTGGTGGTTGCATTAATTTTCATTTCTCAGGCTAATAACATTTTCAGCATGTATAGAAAATGCCTGTTGATTTTGACAGACATGTCCTTGTGACTTCCTGTGATTCCTCATACACACTGGATGATTGTACAGCTGCTGTTTTTGACTTTTGACGTTTTTTTCTACAGCCAGTAAACTCCCCAGCATGTTATCCTATGAGCCCATGCACATATAGACTGTAATCAACGTTTTTTGGCAGGGCCGTTTTTTGGCTGGAAAAAAAACTCTGGACTAGTTGGTTTCTAGAGGAGTTTTTTAGCTGTATAAAACACTGTAAAACATGGTAAATCGCATCAAATCAGAGTTTTGGACTTTTTTTTACTACAAAGAAATTTTCTTTGGTCAAAAACGCAAACGCGAAAAGCGCCGCTAAACACTAATACAAAAACACTAACTGTGAATTTACACAGCTAACGTTACCAGCGTTATTAAAACGCCCAGTATGCAACGCTGAAAAACGCGGTAAATCACAGCAAACCAGCGTTTTTGGATTTTTTGTGATAAAAAATACCTCTAAAAACCGCAAACGTGAAAAATACAGCAAAACACCACTAAACGCTAATACAAAAATGATAAAAAAAGCTGAAAAAACTCTCATTTTTAACGTGACTTTACACAGCTAACGTTACCAGCGTTATTAAAATGCTCCGTGGGCATGGAGCCTGAACTGAAAAGACACCACAAACGTTCTTATCCTTGTCATATTAACTGCTAGTCCCATGAATCTACCATGTACCAGTGATTAAAAAAGATAGGCATATTGAAATTCCAGCCTGTGTGACAACCATAGCTCCTTACAAAGATACAGTGGAGAAATAAGTGTAGACAACAGGGGGTGTGTTGTTTGCAGTTTCACCAGATGGAAATAAAGGAAAAAAACAGCAAAAAAGAAAACAAATGCAGCCACCACACCCTAGAACAGGTAAGCTGCAATATATAAAATTTTTTAGTATTCATTTTTTGGGTCAATATACATTTATGTGGTCCTGCAACTGCAACACATGGTAATTCATGTTACATTTTGAATAACATTGCAAAGCACTTAGGCCATGCACGTGCGTTGTAATACATGGCAACACATCATAGTGCATTGTGGCAAAAAGTTTATGACATGTCCACATTTTTTTAGATGCTTTGATGTACTGGAAGCCTGTTGCATTCAATGGGTTGTCTTAAAAAGGGAGGTATTGGGTTTGTTTGTTTTTTTTAAATCACAATTACCTAGGTGAATGCACCATTGATCTGATGCTGCATCTGTCCCACACCGGCTCTAAGGATAAGAACTGAGTGATCAAACACAGCTGATTGTTCAGTTCTCCCAGCCACTCTGAACAGAGAGCGATGACTGTCAGTCATCTGCCCCCCCAGCACTCATTGAAGGGCTGGGCTGTGGAGGGGTTGGGACCGGCTGGCTCAGGCTCTCAGCAGCTTGCTGACAGCCTGAGCCAGTTGCCCCTGGGTGGATCCCTACCATATGATCACAATCTTCCCCTAGCCTGGACTGACTTTGTGACAGCTGACAGCAGACTTTAGAGCGCTGTCGGCTGAAAATGGGTCGCAGGAGTGTAGAACAACTGCACTCCTGTGATCCACAGGAGAAGCACAGCCAAACGAGTTTTGGCTGTTCTGCTTTAATGCGATGCACGTTTATGTATGTGTTAACACATGTGCATTAGCACACTGCACAACTGTAAATGACCCCTTAATCCTACTAAGATATTCCATCTCATTAGGAGCACATTTCAGTGTGATGTAGATGAGATTACTGCCAATGAGTGGTTATATTTCTCAGTAGCAAAAAGATTTAATCACTCAGATAGCCTAGTTTTATTTCTCTGTTAAACTAAAAAAAAAAGAAAAGAAAAAGACTTGTCTATGAAATGTTTGTTGTTTACTTTAACATTTGCATAAGATTGAGTATCTGATTGACACTAATGTTGAGACATGCCCAGGGGTGGACTGATCATTTGGAAACTCGGGCACTGCCCAAGGGCCAGTAGGGGGCCCCATGAGATGCCCCTGGTACCTTTTTCATAGGCTTTTTTGAGTTTGGGCAAGGACACAGGGGCCCCATGATCCCCTATTGCCCGGGGGCCCCATGAGTTGTCAGTCCGCCCCTGCACATGCCTCATTCACATGGCCAAGTTGGCCAGGGTGCAGCAAGTATCTTGTGGCCAGGAGCCTAGGTCTGTGCAGACTGCCATGCCTGGGAGGCCTTTAAAAATTAATGGCAAGCTGACAGCGGCCACAGCTGTTTATTTATTTCAGGTACTTATATAGCGCTGTCAATTTACGCAGCGCTTTACATATAAATTGTACATTCACATCAGTTCCTAACCCTCAAGGGGCATACAATCTAAGGTCCCTAACTTACATTCATACATACACATACTAGGGCCAATTTAGACAGGAGCCAATTAACCTACCAGCATGTCTTTGTAGTGTGGGAAGAAACTGGAATACCCAGAGAAAACCCACACAGGCACAGAGAGAACATGCAAACTCCAGGCAGGAGGTGCCATGGTTGGGATTTGAACCAACAGACTTAGTATTGGCAGGTGGAAGGGCTAACCATTTAGCCATTGTGTTCACCAGTGCTTAGAAGAAATTGCACAGGGAGACATAACCTGAAGAAAGGTGCTTGCATCCAGGGCCGATCAACTGTCCCTTACCATAGGTAATCACTCTCTGTGAAATTACTTCTGAACAACTGCAGACAGCTATGGCCACTGTCAACCTATCACTGCTTTGTGCAGGTTCTTGGTATTGACTGGCTGTCAAAACCTAGGTTCCCAGCCACCGAACCATGGCCAATTTGGAAGCATGAATGAGGCCTTCATCCTATTTGTCACTACAACATGAATTTACATATGTATGTAAATACAGTCAAGGCCAAAAATATTGGCACCCCTGAATCTCTGTCAGATAATGCACTACTTCGCCCAGAAAATTGTGGCAATTACAAATGTTTAGGCAATTTTATTTTGTTTGTATTGGTATGACACAAAAAAGTGGAGAAACAAAAAGCCAAATCTGACACATTCCACACAAAACTCCAAATGAACTCCAATAAACCTTAAATTGTAAGCTCCTTAAAGTGTTACTAAAGTCTTATTTTTTTTTCAATTAAAATAAGCAACATGTTATACTCACCTGCTCTGTGCAGTGGTATTGCACAGACCCTCTTCTAGGATCCCCCACTGGTGATCTCAGATCCTCCTCTTTTTTGTGTATCTCCATAGCAAACTGCTACGGGGACACAAGCTGCGTGCACATTCCCGACCTGTGTGTCTATGGAGCCGTGCTCCATGGACGCACACAGCAGGACTTAGCCCTGCCCCTCCCCATTTCCTCTTCACTACATTTGATTGACAGCAGCAAGAGCCAATGGATCCTGCTGCTGTTCGAGTCCCTGTGTGAAGAGGAAGATAGAGGAGAATAGATGCAGCCATACACAGCACTGATCTCTTCTCCCTTCTCTTCCCCTTAACACAGGGAAGGGGGAGGACAGACAAATAGAAATAGCAGGCAATGCATTAAGGTAAAAATGTTTTTATGTTTAGTATCACTTTAAGGGCAGGGACTGATGTGAATGTATAATATATATGTAAAGCACTGTGTAAAATTGACAGCGCTATATATATCTTTTTAAATTATTTTATTTTTCCTACCAACCTGTGACAGAGGAAAGGATTAACTGTAAGGGGGTACTGCATAACACTGTGACATATAAAAAATATAATGAGCCCTACCATGGTTATGATAACAATGTTATGACTCTGATTGAGAAGGAAGAAGAACTTACAGTTAGTAGTGTGCACTATCACTGATTGACAGTCACTAATTATGAAACTGTGATTATCATAGTAAAAGGATCATACTGCACTGGGAGAGAACAGCCCAAAACCTCCCACGTAGAATCTTTATTCATAAATTAACTGCTTTCCCGCCACCCTGTAGCAGATATACTGCTACAGGGTGGCAGGGGTGTGCAAAATCACGTGTATATATGTGATTCTGCATTCTTGGGTAGGGGGCGCGGGCAAGCCGCACGCACCCTACTTGCGCCACTATTCGTGGCCTCGGCTGTCAATCACCGGGTCCTAGCCGGTGATTACTCAACAGCACCAAGTGATCATGAAGCATTACTGACAGACGGAGAGAACTGTAAGTAAACAATACAGTTCTCTCCCCTGTCAGCTCCTGCACACTGCTTTGCATGGCTCTACATAGCAAAGTTGAAAGCACTAACACAGCCCACAGTAAAGCAGCACACAGCAAACCCTTTGATCAGCCGTCATGTTAACTCCTTCCTGCCCAGTGCCATTAGTACAGTGTCAGTGCTTTTTATTAGCACTGATCACTGTATTGGTGTCATTGGGGATGTCAGTGACACCAAGTCAGTTCCCTCCAGTGTCAGAATGCCCACCGCAGTCCCGCAGTCCTGCTATAGGTCGCTGATCGTCGCCATTACTAGTAAAAAAAAAAAATACCAGTATATATACCGCCATTTGTAAACACTATAACTTTCACATAAACCCATTAATTTACACGTAATGGGATTTTGTTTTCAGCAAAGACATGTAGCAGAATAAATTTTGGTCTAAATTTATGACGAAATTAGATTTTTTAATTGGACATGTTTAATAGCAAAAAGTCAAAAATATTGTTTTTGTTTCTCACATTTGTCGGGCAAATGTGTAGCCTCTGGCATCTGGGTCTAGACACCGAGCGGCCGCACATTTGCGTTCATGTAACAAAAAACATAATGTGCTAAGAGCGCGTGCCCTGCGCGTTCCCAGCACACATGTGTGGTACTCACGGAAAGGTCCCAGTCCGCTCTTTCGATCAGGACCTTTCCCGATCATGTGACCGGCTGTCACGTGGCGTCATGGCGGCCACATGACACTAAGCCCACCCCACTTCCCGGAGCAGGCACTCCTCTTCACGCCGGGATGATCCGGCCTGAAGGGGTTAATTACTGAAATTTTTGTTATTACTTGGGCATATTGGTCTTTAAGGGATAATGCGCTCCATTCACAGAAAGAGATTGCATACAGTATTCAGGTGTCTGGACACATTTTGCCTAAATATCGCATGCAATCCTGAAACTGTCAATTCAGTATACTATTTTGCGGTGTTTACTAGAAAACGCTCAGTAGATACCGCATGAAAAGGTGTTAAACTCAATTCGCGGAAGGAAATAAATAATTAAATGCATGCAGTAATTAAGTAGTGGTCCAGGCATGCAATATTTAAGTAACAAACATAATAGGCAATTTTGAGTAGTTTCTGCCTTTTCGGATCAGTTCTCACAACAGTAATGTATAGAAACCTAAATATGGAAACCATTGGGGTTGATTTACTAAAGGAAAAAGTTTTTTTTAGTTTTGGATAGAGTGGAGGTGGATTAGAATATCTGTCAGGTTTTTATTGTTGTCTGTGCCCCAATTAGATTCACCCTCTCTATCTGTCATGTTTACCTTTATCACTGAAAGTAAAAAAATATCCCAGATTTTGGGTTGTCCCCAGAAAAGTAATAGAGGGAACATCCTCCAATGGGGAAACAGATGGCAAAAAAAAAAAACACAGGACTTATAATCCTCCCTTATTCGATCCAAAATGAAAAAAAAAGTTTTGCCTATAGTTCTACTTTAAGGCAAATAGACTGTGCAGTTTGCATGTTTCTCCAGAGCTTAGTACATGAGGCAAAGCATCACTGTACAAAGAATAACCAATCACATGCAAGAAAAAACAGCATTTTTGCTTGCACATGATTGGATGATGGAAGTCAGCTGAGCTCCCACTCATTTTCTAAGCACTTGAACAACTTCAGAGCTCTTCCACACTGATATTCCGATCGGGTCCGCCTGCCCTTCTTTCAGGCGGACCCGATCGGAACCTCCATTCTCCTCTATGGAGTGGCGGGTATAAACAGACATGTGTCCGTTTACACCAGCCAACATCCAATACAATCCGCCAAAAAAGGGACAGATGGGGATCCAATTCCCATTCTGTCCGTTGGATTGGGTCAGATGAAAATGGACAGGTGGTCCGTTTTCATCCCACTGCCCATTGAGGAAAGCAAGCTGCTCTGTGTCTGGTCTGCAGCAGCGGAGTGGACACAGACTTGTCCTCCACTTGCTCAGCGGGGATCAGCAGAGAGAAAGTGCTCACTCTATGTGCCTTTATTAAATGAACCGCATTATATGTAGTAAAATATACTTATTAGTTATTTCAGCATATTTTTAGAGAGTTTTTTTGTGTATATACAAGCATATACTATCATTTGTTGCAAAAAAACCCTTCCAATTACTCTAAACATAATACAATGTACATGCATATCACAATGGTCTAATCCCTAATTAGAACATACAGTATGTCATATATAGTGGGGATACCTGACTGTTTCACAATTATTTTTAGCAATATCTTCCCACTGACAAGTTTCCACTGATATCATTGATCTTTTTATCTAGCTACAAGGGGGTAATTCTTCCCAGTGACAGCAAGTGAAAGGAACATTCTTCCCACTAACCATCACACTAATGTATCATGAGTTGTAGGTATAGTAGTTTTTAGCAGGGGTGTCCTGAGACTGGAAAGTTATTTCAAGGGTTTCTGTCTGTTGAAAAGGATGAGAAAGGCTGCTTGAAAGTGTAACTAAAGGCAAAACGTTATTTTTAATTTTGGATAGAGTAATTGAGAGTTAGAACCCATGTCATGTTTTTTTTCTTTTGTCATCTGTGTCCCCTTAGAAAAATGTCCCCTGTTCTGGGACAACCCAAAATTTGGGATTTTCTTTTCATTTCACTTTCAATGATAATGGTAAACAGGACAAATAGAGAGGGTGAATCTTCTTAATGGGGACAGAGAGCAGTAAAAACCTAATAGGTGTTCTAATACCTCTCCACACTATCCAAAACTGAGAAAAAAAAAAAGTTTTCCTTTAGTTATACTTTAGGTAAATACAAAATATCTTTCTACATGTCAAATATTGAATGAAATAAATACCCTTCTTCCACCAATAAAAAACATTGTATTTTTTATTGGTGTAAGAAGAATATTTATACACTGCTCAAAAGAATTAAAGGAACACTTTTTAATCATAGTATAGCATCAAGTCAATTAAACTCCTGGGATATTGATCTGGTCAGTTAAGTAACAGAGGGAGTTGTTAAGCAGTTTCAGCTGCTTTGGTGTTAATGAAATTAACAAACAGGTGAACTAGTGGAGACAACCCCAACACAGGAATGGTTTTACAGGTGGAGGCCACTGACATTTTTTTCCCTACTCATCTTTTCTGACTGTTTTTCATTAGTTTTACATTTGACTAGGGTCAGTGTTACTTCTGGTAGCATGAAGCATTACCTGGACACTACAGAGGTTGCACAGGCAGTCCAACTCTTCCAGGACGGCACATCAATATGTGCCATTGTCAGAAGGTCTGTTGTGTCTCCCAGCACAGTCTCAAGAGCATGGAGGAGATGCCAGGAGACAGACAGTTACTCTAGGAGAGGTGGACAGGGCCGTAGAAGGTCCTTAACCCATCAGCAAGACTGGGATCTGCTCCTTGCGCAAGGAGGAACAGGATGAGCACTGCCAGAGCCCTACAAAATGACCTCCAGCAGGCCACTGGTGTGAATGTCTGTGAACAAACAATCAGAAACAGACTTCATGAGGGTGACCCGAGGGCCCAACGTCCTCTAGTGGACCCTGTGCTCACTGCCTGACACCATAGAGCTTGGCATTTGCCACTGGACACCAGAAACGGGCAGGTCTGCCACTGGCACCCTGTGCTTTTCACAGACGAGAGCAGGTTCACCCTGAGCACATGTGACAGACGTGAAAGGGTCCGGAGAAGCCATAGAGAATGTTATGCTACCTGTAACATCGTTCAGCATGACCGTTTTGGTGGTGGGTCAGTGATGGTCTGGGGAGGCATATCCATGGAGGGACACACAGACTTCTATAGGCTAGACAATGGCACCCTGACTGCCATTAGGTATTGGGATGAAATCCTTGGACCCTTTGTCAGACCCTACGATGGTGCAGGGGGTCCTGGGTTCCTCTTGGTGCACGACAATGCCCAGCCTCATGGGGAGAGAGTATGTAGGCAGTTCCTGGAGGATGAAGGAATTGATACCATTGAATGGCCCCCACGCTCACCTGACTTAAATCCAATAGAACACCTCTGGGATATCATGTTTCGGTCCATCCGCCGCTGCCAGGTTGCACCACCTCAGACTGTCCAGGAGCTCAGTGATGCCCTAGTCCAGATCTGGGATGCAATACCCCAGGAAACCTTCCATCACCTCATTAGGAGCTTGCCCTCGACATTGTCAGGCATGCATACAAGCATGTGGGGGCCATACAAACTACTGTGTACCATTTTGAGTTGCTGCAATTAAATTTCAGCAAAATGGACTAGCCTGCTGCATAATTTTTTCACTTTGATTTTCATAGGGGGGGGGGCTTGGAATTGAGTCCTTTGTAGGTTGATAATTTTCATTTCCAGCAAACGATGGGGCATCCTTACATTCCTAACACATTACCCAGTCCATCAGTATAGATATCCAGCATATTATTTTTCCCCATTGAGATCTAATTTGTTTGTAAAGGGTTCCTTTAATTTTTTTGAGCAGTGTATATGTGTAATTTTTTATACTATTTTCATTCAATATTTGACATTTAGAAAGATATTTGTAGTTACTTAATTTAACTTAGTCATTTTTGATACATCATGTGTGTCCCATGAAAACAGCTTTCCTTTGGCTAGTATTCTAGTAACCTTTTTTTCTTTTGTATTAATATATATTCTGCAGGAACCACACTGAGTTGGCTTATATCTACTGTTTAAATTATATTACCTCTTTATTAGCAATAAAAACTGACAGGGGTTCTAATTCATCTCCAGTGTATCCATCCCACTGGATAAAATGCCACATGTGTCATGAGCTATTTATATTTTGTAAAAATACTGCATGCATTATATTCAAAGCATTTTTTTAGTGAATGCCAAAAAACATTTTTGAAAACCGCTGAGCAGTATATTAGCGCATTTGTTAATGTGGTAGATACAGCTCCGTGAATGGAGCCCACTGTCTTTTAAGCCAAAAATAACAAAACCAGTTTGATTTTTAAACACTTGTCAGCCCCCTTGTAATAGCAGTAAAGTTAAAGAGCAAATGTACTTTTATTGTGAAAAAACAATCTCCTCGGGGTTATAATCAATGTACATTGCAATGATTTTATCAAACTCCTGTTTCTCCTCAAAAGGAAAAGCTGTTTGTACTTCTATGTCGTTTGGTTACTGATTCTGAATAGGAGTGACTTTTTCATTATTAATCAGCTGCTGCAAGGTTCTAACGAGGAAATTAGCATGGTCTGCATCCCTGTAGAGGTGCTTAACCCACTAGGAGCATCCTATCAAAAAATAACATTTTTTTGCAGAGGATGCCTAAAATCGAATTTGCCTCTTAGTGCAGATTTCTGGGAAAATCATTGAGCCAATCACATAAGCAAATAGCAGAACACCTCCAGGTTGCCATATTGCATAGATTTTTGGAGAACATTACAGAGCTGCAGATTGAAAAAAAAAAAAAAGGTAATTTTTAATAACATCAAATTACAATATGGCTTGTGTCGCAATTATATATTATTTTTTTTAATTTGCTATAATTTTTTCCTATGGAAGTGGAGTTACCCTTTAAGTTAAAAAGAAAAAACTGGTTTTAAAAAAATTATATTTCAATAAAATATATAAAAAGTTGTTAGAAAAAGGACCAAAGGCTTGCCATAGATCTGCTTCTGCTATTGCCTGAGCACCCTTAGCTTGACTACTAGTGCCACCAAGTTCCACCTCTTTGACTTGGCACCCCTAGTAATATTATATTTTTAAATCTAATTTTATTTATTAACAAGACCTTTCCAAAGTTTTTTTTTTAAACATACATAAACATACAAATGGTACAAATATAATCACACCATAACACTACAGTAAATGCCACATCTCCTAGCAGAAAGGGGTATATACGGCAGATCTGTAGCCCTCGCCATACCATGCCACCATCTAGTCCAAATAGAAAATAAATTGTGCAAATCCCCTCCTTGTTCTTAAGTAATTTTTATTTTCTGTGTTTATTGGTTTTTTGATATTTTAGGTACAAAAGTACAAATTGGACAGCTTTCAAATACAGAAACAAAGTTACAACTAGAAACAGTAGTCAACAGAGGTTTTACGTGTATGGTGTATAGCTAAAGTAGGTAACGATTTGGATAACTTGTCCAAAAACAGAAGTAGAACAAACATTTTGTTTTGGACAGTTAATTAGTGCATAGAAAGTTTGCTTGATTATAGTTCAATAGCCGACATCAGTGAAAAAGCTATAGTAGTGGATATATGCTAGACTGCTAGCAAAGTAGGAGATGGATAGACATCCCGTGGTTCTTGAGGCATCCCTGCGGAAGAGCCGAAAAATAGAAATCAAAAGAGAAGAGAGAAAGAGAGGAGTGGAGACAAGTAAGGAATGGACGTTCATAACGCTTGAGTTCAGTTTGTGAGGAGTTTGTAAGTAATTTTTCAAAAGTTATTAGCTGGTTAAAGTATAACTAAAAGGCAAAACTTTTTTTTTTAGTTTTGAATAGAGTAGAGAGGGATTAGAACCCCTGTCAGTTTTTATTGCTGCCTGTGCCCCCATTAGGGAGATTTTCCCTCTCTACTTTTCCTGCTTACCATTATCATTGAAAGTGAAAGTAAAAGAAAATTCCAAATTTTGAGTTACTGAAAAGTAAGAGAGGGGAAATCTTTTAAAGGGGACACTAGTTCTGGTGACCTGGGGGCCCCCAAGAAATTCCCTATTTTGCAGGGATTTCCACTCACTTTCTGCTTGGTTAAAGAACAGGAAATCTTTTCTATGGGACACAGATGGCAAAATAAATTCTGACAGGGGTTATAACCCTCTCTTACTCTATCCAAAAAAAAAAAGTTTGCCTATAGTTCTACTTTAACTTCTTTCAGCCATTCTTCGGGGGAGATGATCCACTTCATCACAACCATTCTGCTGGTGGTAAACAAGGACCTAGTCACTGCCAGCAAAGTGCCCGAATCCAAATTAGACGAATCAAAGTGACTCAAAATACATGTAAGTAGGAAGTTCTCAATCTTGGCACTCAAGATCTTATTCATTTTTCTGATTATTGAATCCCAATATTGTATCAGCTTCAGGCATCTCCACAGGAGGTGTGCAAGGTCCCCAGATACCACACCACATTTGTTACACCTTGGAGATCCACTTAAGCCTAGTTTGTGAAGAAAAACAAGGGTTCCATATTGTAACAGAACCGGCCCAGACTGTGCTTGAGCACTTGCGTTAGAATACCACTTCCCCGTCCGAACACCGACAGCAGACACCACAGCCGACCATACAAGACTAGTCGACAACAGTCTGTCTGAACATGGATCTCTTTATTTTAAACGCCAATGGACTTTTTATACAATACACACTGAGACTGATCACATGATCATATGCAAACGCAGCTATATACAGAAATAGATGTAACACTCTACACAGTAAGTTAATTAGGTTAGCTAGCTGGGTGATCTAAACAAAAGGTGAATGGGAATTCACACCTAGAAATGGTTTGATGAATTAGGATCTCACTATAGAGCAGACGGTCTGGCTCCTACACTGGAGTAGAGGAGAGCCAGCATGATCAGCTCTTTCAATTCACATGTCTAGTTCAGAATCAACAACCAGGAATAGTCTTCATGTGGCTGATAAATATTACTGTCCCAGCTGAAGAAATTCCAACCGCATTCTCAGCGTCCATTAGTCACCCTGTGCCCCTAAGAGACACAGGGTGACTTGCACATAAGTGGGATATGGGGAGCTGAGACAGGGATCTCCCAACCTCTGCAAAGTAAGCTGAGTTCCAAGAGCCCCCCACCCAAAGTGACTCCCGTCACACATATGCCCTGTGAATAATAAAAAATTGCGATAGGCTATGTGAAGCAGACAAGGATACTAACAAAATACTTTATGAAACCTTACAAAAAAATAATCTCACCCCACATTTCGTCAGAAGTAGTACCCACGTTTTCCTGCCATTTATCTGTACAGCATAACAAATAGTTCCCAGATAATTTACAGTATAAACATTTATTTCATAAAAAATCATTAGTAGTATTCTTAACCTGTTGGCGCTGACTGTACACAAATATGCGGTCTCTCAGTGGCTGGGCCATGACTCCGAGAGGCCGCATAGTTGTGTACTCAAATAAAATACAAATGTGTCAAGAGTGCGCCCTACGCGCTCCCAGCACATTTAGTAAACAAAACACTTCCAATAAACGCATCCAGCAAAATCACCTTTATTTCTTTTTGTAGCATATTCCATAAAACATGACAGGGATACAGGACTCAAACTAACGCGTTTTATGCTCCATTAGTGCTTAGGTTAAAGAAAGTGGCTCAGGCTGTTCCATCATCCCATCAGGCAGGGCTACCAGAAGCATTCAGTACATCATTTGCTGTTCTGTAATACACACATGGGTTGATTTAGTAAAACTGGAGAGGGCAAAATCTGGAGCAGCTGTGCATGGCAGCCAATCAGCTTGGAACTTCAGCTTGTTCAATTAAGCTTTGACAATAAAACCTGGAAGCCGATTGGTTTCTATGCAGAGCTGCACCAGATTTTACACTCTCCAGTTTTAGTAAACCAATGCCACATTCTTGGGGCCTGCTTTAGATTTCTATTGACTTTATTAGGATTTTGTGTTTGTAAAATCCAAATGTTGCAGGTTTGCACATTTTTAAAAAGTTCAACTGAACCAAAACGTATTACAATTTTCAGAGGTTCATTCATCTTTTTCAGGGCATGATGGAGAGTCCACTTTTATAGACTGGAAGGGGAAACAGGAGATTATGGAATGAGATTCTCTTCTGCTGACACAACCTTAATAAAGAATCACTATACTTCCATATCATCCTCTACCCTAATAAGAAAGACCATATGAACTTGAAAGATTTCATTTTCTTCTGAACTGTTTCAGCACATACAGGAGATAATTGAGAATATACACAATCACACATTGACATTGCAGATGATGAGGCTGATTTACTAAAGGATTTTAGAATTTTCACTCAAACATTGTTTGGATATTCACTTCAATTATCTAGTCATGTGAAAAGCAAGTTCATGTTGACTTTGAATACCCAGTCGTGTACAGATTCTTTTCATGTGATTGGATAATTTAAGTTATTATTCACACAGTTTTTGAGTGAAGATTTTCAACTCCATTAGCGAATCAGTACATTTATCTTCACTGGATGTGAAAGCAGAACTCCTGCTTGTCTGTTCCCTTTCACAAACCACACCCCTCCCTAAAGCTGCCAAGTGATGTCAGAGGTCCTTCGTCTTCTATCTCATAGGTGGAAACAGTCCTTTTTGTACTGTGTGGGACTCATGTAATGACATGTGAACCTTTCTCACACCGGAAGTACTGTGAGCCCAGGTGGTGTGAATGAAAGCCTGGGCTCACCATTGATAGAATGATGCTGACTATTTTTTAGCCCAAAGATGACCAGTAGTACTGGACAGAGGAAAAAGCTTGGGGGGGGGGGGGGCACTGGAGTCTGCACAGGGCAGAGTTTGGCACATTTATTTCTTTAAAACAGGAGGATGGGGTGCCCATAAATGTTAAAAAACACAATTTGAGTTTTTATTTAAAAAGGCATATTCCACCTTTTCCAAAAATTAATGAGTGTACCCACACTGATTTAAAAAATGCATGTCTTAATTTTTTGGAAAAGCACAGCCTCCTGCAGACTATGCCTCAAGTTGCCGGTCCACTTTGATGTCCAGACCTTTGATTATTCGGGCTGGAGGAAGAATCAGTGGACTACAAGTGTGGTGATGTCACTGAGAACTACAAATCCTAATACAACAGTGGAAGTTGGGAATTGTAGTTTCGCCACTGACATATCTCTGCACATGGATAACATGGCTCTGCAGGCAGAGCCAGGCACAGCCTCATCCAATTTAAAAAAAATGTTAGGAGTGTGCGGAGAGAATAACCCTTTGATTTAGGGTTGTAAAGGGGGGGGGGGGGGTTTGGGGGTCAGGGTTGTACACTGTGACAATGCTTCATATTACATCCTAACTATGGATGTAACATAAGGGTGTAACATGAAACATGGTTAGAAAGGCAGGCTTAGCTTTTAAAGCAGCGAAAACTTAACAGGAACAATTGAACTTTAATGCATTTCACGCTACACAAAGCACTTAGTTTGAGAGCACTGCAGTAGTGATCCTTCATCTGCACATAGAACATCTTCAATAAAGACAAGAACATTATGTAATGTTCTTGGCTTATTATATAAGGAACACAGAATGAGATCATAATGTTTTGATGAGGTCATGCCTAAGTATTACTTTTTAATTTCAAAAGTTTTTATTGGTTTTAAGAACACAGAAAGTGTTTGTTGCATATATCATATTTACAAATATACTATGTCATATACAGCATACATCCATATACAAAGCAGTCATTTTCCTGCATAAAAGGTGCAAATATAGCAGATTCCAAACTCCTAATCTTCTTGTCTAAACATTTGTAGATTTATTTTTTGTCCTTGTTGAGCTTCTTGTTATGTATTTTTCTTTTAAAGCGGAGCTCCATCCAAAAGAGGAAGTTACTCTTTAAGGCCTCGTCCCCCACTCCCCGTTAAGGATTGGCACCTTTGGGGAGTGGGGGGGGAGGGGTACTTGAATTTGACAGGTACCTGCTTCCATTTCCGCTGTGATTGCCTAGGCAATCGGAAGCGAAAGTTGTCCTCCATCCCTTCCCATGACAGGTCCCATAAGCCTACGAGACCATTTACAAAGCGCAGCGCTGCTCGCACATGCGCAGTGGGCACACGGCTGTGAAGTTGCAAGCTGTCATGGCAGGGACACAGAATGCCCGGTGAACCCGGCTGTGGTGAGGTCACCGCTGGATCAACGGACAGATAAATGTCTGTTTTTTAAAGTTTGCAGATACAGTTTTTATAGCTGCTGACTTTTATTTTTTTAAATTTTGACTGGAGCTCCGCTTTAAGCCACATCTGGAAATTTTGAATAGGTATGAATGGGAAACGTAAAGGAAATCTATGGCCACAACATACACTTTAATTTTATAACATTGTCATTGTAATGGCAATACGAACAATAGTTATTTTTGACAAACCACCATACTTCCAATTTCTAAGGACTATATATCCCATTGTTCCTTGCTGCCTGCAAGCAGTAATTCCTTTACTAACTACACCCCCTGAAACTCCTCCTCTCAGCACCTCTGTAGTGCAGAAGGCAGGATCTGTGAAATGTGGTGCCTGCTTACAGGACATAGTAAATATGTTTCACAATATTCAAGGAAGTAAATGTGTGTGGATCTTCATAAAGTAATGCAGGCCATAGACGGTTCGTTTATCGGCCGATTTTTAATCCGAAAGAATTTTTGCACCGTTAGTGGGGCAATGTCATCGGCCGATTTTCGCGGTTACTCCTGATTTCTTTTATCGGTCATGCTGGAAATTTTGCGAAAAACTGACGATTTTCGCAATCATTGGTGGCAACAGAAGGACCAATTTTTCGTTTTTCGGATGAAAAATCTTCCGATAAACGAATTGTCTATGGCCTGCATAAGTTTCTAACTTGAAGATCACTCAGATCTTCAAGTTAGAAGATCTGAGTGATCTTCTAACACATTATTTCTAGCAATAGGCTAGAAATAATGGAAATATAATGTGGAAATGAATATATCATTTTACATTTTGACAATAGATACGCTTTAAATACATTGTATTACTGTAATATTTCCAATATTGATGCGTACAAGAGTATTTAGTATATCTAAAAATAGAAGAAAGAGAAGATGAATATGTACAGTCCCTTCATTTTTACTAGAGAAGTAGGTACAGCATCTGGAGATAGTACTATATAGCCTGTGATTGACCAATTCAGGTTAAATACGATATACTCGGCAGCTATGTTTAGTATTGGCTATTAAAGTATTCTCTGGGTTTGTACTCAGTAGGGATATTTCATCATTGGTAATCTTGTCTTTATATCTGTGTGTCAGGCTATGTCTATACGTAGTAAATTAAAAAATATCATATCCTTTCAAAGAACTATTGTTTGTCATCTAGGATACTAGATAACTTTTTCAATCATAATCCATAATATTTTGTTTTTACTAATTTTGGGGAAAAGGAGGTAGTTAGCCATGACTTTAAAACATGAGATATTGATCTTAATATAATTTCTAAAACACATCTGTTACCACACACCTCTCTCCTATATGTAAATTATCATCATATATTCACATCTCAATCAGTTGCCCACAAATAAAGCACATTCTTACATTTCCAAATGTGAAGGCGATTTCAGAGATACCAAATCTAAAGGGGATTGGCAACAAATTTGGTCCACGGTCTATAAACATTTTCTATTGAATCCGCCATCAGTGTCCACAATTGATGGTACATGGTACCAACCAGGTTAGCACAACTCCATCTCTCACATTCTCCATTATGCTTCAGAGGTTGCAATGACTTTGGAGATGTTATGCACATCTGGTGGACCTATCCTATGTAAGAAAAATTCTGGAAGGAAGCATTCGAGAGACGCCTAAGCCTGCCAGCCCACTCTCATTCCTCTTCCCCTCTTTTCCCAACCAAATCTCTAACCCTTTTTCTACCACCTCCTCCTAAGGTACCACTCTGTGCAATACCGTTAAGCAGGTAAGTATAATGAAATTATTATTAATTATGCCTTTACAACCGCTTTAGTTTTGGATATAAACCCCAATGTGCAGAACAATGTGAATATTTAAAGGAGCTTTGGACTGCTCCTTGCCACTGACTAGCTGAATAGGAAGTTCCTAATTTAGTTTCCCATTTTTCCATGATATAAGTCTAGATGAATGTATATGAGCCATATATATGTGTTTATAGAACAGAGAAATTCCCCTAGTATTTAGTGTAGGGTTATTCAAACCTTGATGGATTTTTACACACATAACACAGAGTGGGTCACAAGGATTTTTTGTCATAAAATTGAGAATCCTGGTATATTTGTATAAAATATTTGAATGGGGCATTGTATTCTTGTTGGAGATCAGTAAAGGTTTTAACTTTGGTACCTATATATAGGTCATAGATTGTCATAATGCCTATAGTTATCTGAGAAGTCCAAGATACTGCATAAAAAAGAAGGCATTCTATTAGGAAAGTTTTTTTAGGGATTGTTGTTGGCTCAATTCTACATTGTAGTTTGATCCACACCATTAGAGTGGCTTGGTGGCTAGATAATTGTGATGGAGAATTTATTGTGACCATTTTACTTGCCGATTGTAGTGTCCTTTTGCGATAAATACTATTTTTTCTATACCCAACCACAATTTGTCTTCCAAAGGTAACCACCAGTAACTAGCTTGATCTTGATGATAGTTATATAGTTTTGGAATGCCCATGCCTCCTATATCTCTGGGTAAAATCTCACACCTGGATCTGGCGTTAACTTAGTTCCATATATAGGAATTTACCTGTTGATTGAAAAAGATCTTGGATAATGAAATTGTTAAGATGCGAAAAAGATATAAAAATTTTGGTAATATAAGCATTTTAAATGCCATGATTTGTCCAGCTGTACATAGTTCCCAAATGGAGATTTTTTTTAAGGGTTTGGGGAGATTATCTAGTATTTTATAACTTTTTAGAGTGTCATTTTGAAAAGTCATCTGGTCTGTACAATTTGTTATTTTTACAGTATTTAATGTCATGTGCCAACTTCTAAGGGGTGAATCTTTTTTGTAGAGTTATTAGTTTTTTTTTTAATTTAGAATTTGCAAAAGAGAATACTCAAATAAAAAATATTGTTAAGTAATAAGCATTATGCATAATTCATATTTTTACCCTCACTTTATTCTGCAGCATTCAGCTAACTGCATGTTATTTATGCCAATGTACAACATGCTGTATACATAAATTTGTATTCAAATTGGTTTTTGTGCATTTATTACTCTAAATATGTATTTTGTATTCATTTTTTGTTTTATGCTTGCTTTGTCTGTACTCTTATGGTAATGTAATGATATGTAATGTCTACTTACCCAAGACAGAACAATGCTTGTTAATGTCACAGTCACAGTAACTAAGAAACTACTTAAAAAACATTTGTGACCTGTCATTTGTCTGCAGTCTGTTTCCTGACAACCAGAGACGTAACGTGATCATTGGGGAATTTTCAGATGTGAAATGATT
Source organism: Staurois parvus (assembly GCF_062004578.1). NCBI lineage: Eukaryota > Metazoa > Chordata > Amphibia > Anura > Ranidae > Staurois > Staurois parvus. Next base: position 4,224,025 of record NW_028318490.1, on the reverse strand, counting down.
TAATGCAAAATGGAAAAAATGGGGAAGAAAAATAGGAACGTGTAATGTTTTCAAATAAATTATCCTGATGTAAGCAAGTTTTTAGATTAAAAACAGAGAGACCACATAAGACCCTTTTCACACTTAATGTATTCAGTATGTAAATCACTAAAATCTCCAACATTAATGTTATTATAAAAGTAATTTAAAATATTTTAAATCTATAATAATGATTCAAATAATAAGTAGTGATCCAAAGACAAAAGCCCTTACTCAGTCACTTTTTATGGGGTGACAACTCTTTGTCCCTGTTTCCTAATTGTTGCATTACCACACAAGCTTCCAGTAGAGACCACAAATGGTCATTTCCACACATTGCACTGGCATGGTGTTACCATCAGGAAACCCACCCTGAGATTTTGCATGCAATTGTCACTGTAGTGCATAAAGAAAGGAAGAGCTGTCAAAAGCAGGGAGACATTTACTAGACTGATCAAAAGGCAGCATGTGAAACGCCACACAGCAAAAATTGTGCATGGAGAATATATATAAAGGGGTGCAGTGGACTAGATCAGCGGGTGTGGTTTTTATCACTACCTGGTTAAAAATAGGCACATTTTATTCACAGGAGTGGTGAGAAAACCAGAGGCTTTATAAGGGGTGCAGTGCCACCAATAAGGGGCTACCACTGCCCCCCTGTTCAGGAGTCAGACCCTATCAGTTGAACAGCGGGATCGAGTAGCTAACAAGCAGGGGGAAGGAGACTGGAGGTGGAGTGCAGTAAATATGTCATATTTACCTGTCCCTTATTTTTGTGAATGAACACAGTGAGTGATCGGTACCAATCAATTATAACTGAAACATAGTTAACTGTGCTTCATTTTGTGAATGAACAGGGGGCCTCTTGTTCATTCATCTGCAGTGCAGTGAGGCTGCAAAGAAAGGACTGGGGATCTATGTCCTTAATTACTTTCTCTGTCTCAAGCTGAGACATCAGGGGTCCTAATTTGACAGGTGTATAGATGGGGGTGAGTGGCCCTGAATGTGCACTGCTGGTGTTCGGGGCTGTACACCTGCACCCACACACATTTTCATACAGCTTCTGCACCCCACAACATAACGTAGTGCCTGCACATTACTCTAGCCACATAAAAAAAGCTGATCACACTTTACAGGCCACAGTGACCCCCAAGACTCAATCACACACAGAGCTTTATTTATTAACTAAATACAGCTTTATCTTTTTGATTAGCAGGAAAATATATTGTGTTTATGTCTGCTAATAATGACTTTAGTGTATTTTTAGCGAAAAAAATTAGATTTTTTTTTTGGGGGGGGGGGGGGGGGCGCTGTCGGGTAGACTGTATGGGTCCTCATTTCTAACAGCAGCTCTGGCTGTGGAGAAGTTGTAAAAGACTTGGGGCCACCCCTGGACACTTCTGGGAGAAGAATGGTGTAGTGTGCGTCACATACTCTTGCGGGATAACCTGGAAGTCATGCAGAACTTCAAAATAGATAGCTTGCATAATATGTAAACCTGCAAGTAACACTATGTGAATGTTACAGGGTAGGGAGCTTGCAAGAGGTAACGTCAAGCTGTCAGACCACAAGACATGCCCAAATATTGGGTGACTCCCAAGTTTCCCAGATGGCTTATCAAGCCTTCAAAGAAAGTGGCTACAACCAAGCTGAAGGAGATCAGCAACACTGAGATGTAGCAAAAGATGAAAAACAAGTAATTTATTTAAAATATTAGCCTTTGTGTAATATATGCAGTGCTTTACCAAACAAAACAATATTCAGTTAGGGCTTGTTTACACGTGCTTCAAATGGGGCTTCGAATGCCAATCAAATGGGGTTCTGAATGCCAATCAAAGCCTCTGTCGCTAAATAAAATGGTTGGCTTACAGTCCTATCTGCACGTTACTTTTGTTTTGCTTCAAAAGTTATACGCCATGTCGCTTTCTTGGTGCTTCAATGCATCTGCAAAGCTTTAAAGTCTATGACAAAGCTCGCTTGCAGCACCTGCAGCTTTTATTCATCTTTAGCTTGTTCTGGAGCTATTTCAGGTACGAGATATCCCAGGAAGCACCAGGAAACCAAAAAGTGAACCTGTCTAGACTTAAAGCTAATAGAGCCACTGACTGACTTTTAATTTCAAAATATGTGTACTATTGAGGAAAATAATATGTTGCAAATAAATACAATATTTATATACAGTATATATTATATAAAAGGCTATTCTGTCTGTGTATTCTGTCTCCCTTTTCACTGTATAACAGGTTATGCTTTCAGAAGTAATGTAACATATATTTCTAGCTCATACACTACATACATGTGTATATATTCTGGGAGTGTCTGGTGCAGATGTCAGATCTGGTGTGCAGCATGGAGCAGCAGGAGGATAGGCAGGGTCCGGAGCAGATGGTACACAAGGTGTGCAACATGGGAATGCTATACTAGAAGGTGAATGGGGACCAGAGAGAGAGGGCTGAGTGGCAGAGGAACAGCAGAGCTGAGGGACCAGAGCAGGACAAACTAGCAATGTCACACATGCTGTACAGCGTGGGAGCAATATGGCAAGAGGTGAGTGGGAAACTGAGAGAGAGGAGGAACAGCACCAGAGAATCGGCAGAGCTGGGTGTTACTACCATGTGGGAGATCAGCAGAGCTGAAGGTTACTACTGAATGGGGGATCAGCAGAACTGGGGGTTACTACTAATTGAGGGATCAGTAAAGCTAGGGGTTACTACTGAGGGGGCATCAGCAGAACTGGGAATACTACTGAGCAGGTGATCCGCTGAACAAGGGTACCAATGAGCTGGGAATCCTCTGAACAAGGGTACCAATGAGCTGGAAATCTGCTGAACAAGGGTACTAATGAGCAGGGGATCTGCTGACTGAGGGTACTATTGAGCTGGGCTTCTACTGGGCCCCTTTAAAACAAATAGAAAATCAAACACACACAGGGCATTTGCCAAGCTTTATTAAAGCTTCAAAAAAGCATCAATGAAGTATCACCAATGCATCATCTAGGCATCAAAAAAGCATGTTGAAGCCATAGGCGCTTTAATGTGCAATGAGACCCTATGGTTTACAAGTACGTTAAAGTATTTTAATATAGATATTCTACAGTTTTAAGACACTGGTGGACCCAGGAATACAATCTCCTGAGTGGGCCTTGACCCCGTCTTTTCATTAGCCTAACATGAAGAAAGCATACTAACACCAAATTTAGACAAGCAGGGAGATAGATAGTTACTGGCTTCATACTGGCGTTGTGATGTTCTGCAACACGTGTGTTGGAGTGCATTTGCAAGTTGTATTAGGATGACATTTAGATGATTATGGTACCGCTCCGTCAATTGTGTGTTGCCATGGGATGCTATACCGCAGGGTTAAATGCTTTATCACAATGAACAAATGTGAATCCAGCACTGAATCTTAAAGGATAAGTTCACCTTTGGGAACATTTTTAGGGAGGAACGATCCCAATGCTGCAGCCGCTGACCGCCCCCCCCCCCCCCTCATCCCTCTGACAGAAGTATGGGAAGAAGTTTTTAAAAAGTGATGTATCATTCACAGTGCTGTGGTAGTTCACTGAATCTTCCTTTCAGTATATCTGCTTGCTCATACATCCCGTACGGCAAGCAGAAATACTGACAGATATACAGGAGACCTGCATGGCACCAGCGATCTACTGATCACTGGTGCCGTGCTTTACAGGCTCCTGCAACCAAAAATAATAAATACACATTTAGCAGGGAATATCTGATTGCCTCTCGGGGGATCAGGAAGGAATCTTTTCCCCAGCAGGAGCAAATTGGATCATGCTTTGCTGGGTTTTTTGTCTTCCTCTGGATCAACTGTGGGTATAGGATTATAATTTTTTTTTATGGTTGAACTGGACGGACTTTTGTCTTTTTTCAGCCAGACTAACTATGTAACCATGTAACAATTTTTTACCTGCAAAAAAATGTGCATTTATTACTTTTGGTCAAAAGTTGAACTTATCCTTTAAGTTAAGTTATTTATTTTTTTAAATGAGCAGTAGGGATGGTGTTTCTTTGTGCTGGTGGCTGCTATGTTCACTGAAATCTTCATTCTTTTGCCCCACTGATTCCCCCGCAGCTGAGATCTTTAGGTGCTGCGGGAATATGTACAAGCTGTTGCACATGTCACAAGTAGGGGTGTATTTACCACAAGGCATAAAAAGGCACTTGCCTAGGGCAGCAGTTTTCAGGGGGGCAGCACCTACCCCCAGAAGAAGGGATGAAAGAAGGGACATGTGCGCCATGGGAACCATGTGGGATCCGAGAGAGGCTGCGGCTGTTTGATGGTGCATGTAGATCCTGACTTTCGTTCCTGGGGATGCCTGGAGCTGTGAAGATGAGTGTCTTTTTCTCTATCGCCGGGGGGGGGGGGGGGCGGGGGTAGTGGAAGGCTCTCTGGGGGGGGCAAGGGTGTTGGTCAATGTCAGCAATGTCAGGCTCTCTCCACGGGAGGGGGAAGGGGGTTGGTGTTGGTCGGTATCCGTGGGGGCAGATGATTTTTGTGTTGCCTAGGGCAGCACTAAACCTAAATAGCATGTATTTGGCACTGGAATGTGGTCCCGCATCGCATAGTGTGAACCCGGGCTGAAAGTGCCAACTATGCCCAGCCTTTCCACCTGCACCTTCCATGCTTCCTGCAATTAAAAAAGCTCTATGAATGGACGACGGGTGGATTAACGAAATGTTTCCCTCTTCTATTTATAGAGTGTTTTTCATTGCAGGTAATGATACAGCTTTTATGAATTTACCCCTGCAGCATGAGGAAATTACAGCCGTGGGAGTATCAGGGGGGGCAGAGGAATGAAGATTTCAACAAAATTAGTAGCCACCAGCACAAGGGACAGTGTTCATTCAAGATAGGTATTAACCCTGGTGCTGAGTTTAAAAAATATATTTAGCTAAACCTAAAACTAGTGGCAGCATTTAATTGCTGCATTTGGCAGGACAAGTGCAAATGTATTGCACGATTACAAAACTACTATAATTTTGTAATTATTTATACACCTGCATTCTTAAAAAAGAAGTTGAACTAGAGCACATCAGTATACCTTCTGGAACATGGGCGTTACAATGTAGAAAGACTGCTGTGACATTTCAATGCTTTGTTCTAGGGCTAGGCTACAGTAAACAATCTTTGAGGTTATTACAGACAGTAGTTTACCTTTTCAGTTCTGCAAATTACATACTGCAAAGAAATGTTCTACTAGGAGGGATGCAAACTGCAATATGTTCCTTCTTTTAATGATTTACTGCCATCTGCAGGCCATGTTTAGAGATTTTTACCTTCGTATGCATTTTGCCAATACATTTGACCTTCATAATTCGTAGTGTTCAGGGTGAAATAGGAAAATGACAAGCAGCTTAATCAATTCAAACTCCTACAACTGCACACAGTAAAACTCTTCGGCACACAGCCAGGAAGTGGGACCTAATGATAACTATTTTTATTTTTGAAGAAGAAAAAAGTCTGAAATTTTAGCAGGATCCAATTTTAAGGCCCCGTTCACATCTGAGCAGTTTGTAGTTTATAGCTTCAAAACGTTGAAGAGAAAAAAAATCAGTTATTCTCTTTGGAGTTGGTTCACATCTCTATAGGCCTGAAGCCAAATGCCTGGAGCTTCTTTTATAGCTGAATTTGACCACATTGGTGCATTTTGGGCGCAGTTTTCCTCATAGAAGCACAGTTTGCACATTTGTAAGTGTTTTTGTGCACATTTTTGAGCATTTTTCTGTTTCTGCTCAAATGCAATAATTAAAAAAAAGTAAAACAATAAAGAAATAAAATAAATACATACATAAATAAATAATAATAAATTATCCCTAACACTACCATCTAACCCAAGTCCTAAAACCTAACCCTAACAAAAAAAGTGGATACATAACAATAAGTAAATAGATACATAAATTAATAATAATATAGCCCTAACCAATAAATAAATGATAATAATTAGTAAGTAAATAAAATAATAATAAAATAAACCACTATACCTAACCCCCTTAAAAAAACAACTAAATAATAATAATAACTAGACAATCTACAATTTCTGGGGAAATTGTGTAAAGTGTTCTTGCCGCAACCTTTACCAAATGATTGATGAAATGTAAGCAGTGCACATTGCAAGCCTGATAGTGAGAAATGCATTTCAGCTTGTATTTTGAAGCTCACAGTCCAGCCTCGTGAGTCATCTGCCTCTTGAGTGACCTTTGGTTGCTGCACCTGGAGAGGGCGGAGTAGGCTCACTGTGCTGAGACAGCTGGGTTGCTATGACAACTCACTCTGAGAGGAATGTCAGCATGTGTGTTCTAAACAGGCTTTTTAAACTTGCCAAGTTCAATTGCGTGCTAAAATTAGTATTAATTAAATATTAAAGAAAAGAAACATAGTGTCTTATCCGGGATATCAATTATTATTTTTTTTTTTTATTTTAATTTTATTTTTATTTTAATTTTATGTTAATTTTAATTTTATTTTTATTTTAATTTTATTTTATTTTTAATTTTATTTTTATTTTTAATTTTATTTTTATTTTAATTTTATGTTTATTTTATTTTGATTTTAATTTTTTTTTAATTTTAATTTTATTTTTATTTTAATTTTTATTTTTATTTTATTTTTAATTTTATTTTAATTTTAATTTTATTTTTTTTTTATTTTAATTAAATTTTTATTTTATTTTTTTTTTTTATCCAGACTGAATAATAATACCATCTCATTTATACAGAAGGAACTGTCATTCCCACTGCAAATATTTTTTATTTTTTATTTATATTTTTCATTCATAGTTTTTGTTTTTTCACATTGATAAATTAATTTATTTTATATATTTACACAAATCATATATTTAAGTATAATTAATTGATGTAATTATTTGATTATCGGTGGTACACTTATGAATTCATTATATCACATAAGGTAGAATATATTGGAGCGCGGTACACTACTGGCATTCGTGAACATTTTTAGTGACAGCAGGGTTAGCTGAACGTTTTGATATAAGATATGTGTAGGTGGGCTTGAAAATGGCAGAGTGATGGCAGTTTACAAATCATGTTCTGATTTTTCTGATTTTTCCTTTGCACACTCTAGCTGTGCTGTGCTGCTCAATGCATTCCTATGGGATAATTTCGCTGCAAAAACCGCGATATTTCTTGAACGATTCGGCGAAACGTTCTACAAAGTAATAGCAATCCGATCGGGATCAATGCGCACGTTTTGATATATTACTTGTCTTTGTAGTGTAAAAACTGTGGGAGGAGTTAGCGTGGCAAATATGGCTATAATAAGAATAAGAATTAGATTTCAAATATGGCAGAGAAGAGCGGTTAAAAACAAACTGCTTCAAATTGCTTACTTCACTGGCGTCTTCACAATTTCTGTGGAAATTGTGTGGTGTTCTGGCCTCCACACAACTGGAGTGGGCAGGTTAGCTTTTGTCTCTCTGCTTCCTGCTCACACAGCTGGGTTCCTATGGCAACTCCCTCCACACCAAGGGCAGAGTCATGGTTATAAACAAACTGCTCCAAGTTGCTGACATCACTGGCGATTGCCATCTTCAAACAGTTGTAGTTTTAAAAGTATAAATGCTACCGTGAAAAGGCTTATATTGTGACAATCACAAGAAACAGACCTAAATTTTGATATATAGTATGTCTCTGCAATATTAAAAATGAAGGCACAGTCGCAGTTTAAAAACATCCCTTAAAATTTCTTGTGTCTAAAGTGGAGTTTCAATGAAAGTCAATGGGAGGAGTGAGGTGCAAACAAATGGTCATATTCTGAAAACTATCAGGAGTATGTCCTAGCCGTGAACATTTTTAGTGACAGCAGGGTTAGCTGAACGTTTTGATATAAGATATGTGTAGGTGGGCTTGAAAATGACATAGTTATGGCAGTTTACAAATCATGTTCTGATTTTTCCTTTCACACTGCAGCTTTCTCACTCTAATGTGACTCAGCTGCCCCCTGAGTGACCTTTGCTTGCACCTGTTACCTCAGTCAGTCACAGGTGTGTGAGGAGCTGTGCTCTAAACAGGCTGTTTAAACTTGCCAAATTCACTGGCGATTGCCATCTTCAAACGCTTGTAGTTTTAAAAGTATAAATGCTACCGTGAAAAGGTTTATATTGTGACAATCACAAGAAAAAGACCTACAGTTTGATGTATAGTATGTCTCTGAAAGATAACAAATGAAGGCACAGTCGCAGTTTAAAAACGTCCCTTAAAATGTCTGGTGTCTAGAGTGGAGTTTCAATGAAAGTCAATGGGAGGGGTGATGTGCAAACAAATGGTCATATTCTGAAAACTATCAGGAGTATGTCCTAGCCGTGAACATTTTTAGTGACAGCAGGGTTAGCTGAACGTTTTGATATAAGATATGTGTAGGTGGGCTTGAAAATGGCAGAGTGATGGCAGTTTACAAATCATGTTCTGATTTTTCCTTTGCACACTCTAGCTGTGCACTGCTGCCACTCTACATGCACCATTCATTCCTATGGGAAAATTTCGCCACAAAAACCGCGATATTTCTTGAACGATTCGGCGAAACGTTCCACAAAGTAATAGCAATCCGATCGGGAACAATCCGCACGTTTTGATATATTACTTGTCTTTGTAGTGTAAAAACTGTGGGAGGAGTTAGCGTGGCAAATTTGGCTATAATAATAAGAATAAGAACTAGACAATCTACAATTTCTGGGGAAATTGTGTAAAGTGTTCTTGCCGCAACCTTTACCAAATGATTGATGAAATGTAAGCAGTGCACATTGCAAGCCTGATAGTGAGAAATGCATTTCAGCTTGTATTTTGAAGCTCACAGTCCAGCCTCGTGAGTCATCTGCCTCTTGAGTGACCTTTGGTTGCTGCACCTGGAGAGGGCGGAGTAGGCTCACTGTGCTGAGACAGCTGGGTTGCTATGACAACTCACTCTGAGAGGAATGTCAGCATGCCTGTTCTAAACAGGCTTTTTAAACTTGCCAAGTTCAATTGCGTGCTAAAATTAGTATTAATTAAATATTAAAGAAAAGAAACATAGTGTCTTATCCGGGATATCAATTATTTATTTTTATTTTTATTTTTTTTTATTTTAATTTTAATTTTAATTTTTATTTTATTTTATTTTTAATTTTATTTTTATTTTAATTTAATTTTAATTTTATGTTAATTTTAATTTTATGTTAATTTTAATTTTATTTTTATTTTAATTTTATTTTTATTTTAATTTTATGTTAATTTTAATTTTTTTTTTATTTTTATTTTAATTTTATTTTTATTTTAATTTTATGTTAATTTTAATTTTATGTTAATTTTAATTTTATTTTTATTTTATTTTAATTTAATTTTAATTTTTTTATTTTAATATTTATTTTATTTTTAATTTTTATTTTGTTTTAATTTTAATTTTTAATTTTATTTTTATTTTAATTTTATTTTATTTTTATTTTTATCCAGACTGAATAATAATACCATCTCATTTATACAGAAGGAACTGTCATTCCCACTGCAAATATTTTTTATTTATTTTAATTTTAATTTTAATTTAATTTTTATTTTATTTTTCATTTAATTTTTATTTTAATTTTAATTTTTAATTTTATTTTTATTTTAATTTTATTTTATTTTATTTTATTTTTTTATTATAATTTTAATTTTATTTTAATTTTATCCAGACTGAATAATAACACCATCTCATTTATACAGAAGGAACTGTCATTCGCCCTGCAAATACTTTTTATTTTTTATTTATATTTTTCATTCATAGTTTTTGTTTTTTCACATTGATAAATTAATTTATTTTATGTATTTACACAAATCATATATTTAAGTATAATTAATTGATGTAATTATTTGATTATCGGTGGTACACTTATGAATTCATTATATCACATAAGGTAGAATATATTGGAGCGCAGTACACTACTGGCATTCGTGAACATTTTTAGTGACAGCAGGGTTAGCTGAACGTTTTGATATAAGATATGTGTAGGTGGGCTTGAAAATGACATAGTGATGGCAGTTTACAAATCATGTTCTGATTTTTCCTTTCACACTGCAGCTTTCTCACTCTAATGTGACTCAGCTGCCCCCTGAGTGACCTTTGCTTGCACCTGTTACCTCAGTCAGTCACAGGTGTGTGAGGAGCTCTGCTCTAAACAGGCTATTTAAACTTGCCAAGTTCACTGGCGATTGCCATTTTCAAACGCTTGTAGTTTTAAAAGTATAAATGCTACAGTGAAAAGGTTTATACTGTGACAATCACAAGAAACAGACCTAAATTTTGATGTATAGTATGTCTCTGAAAGATAAAAAATGAAGGCACAGTCGCAGTTTAAAAACGTCCCTTAAAATTTCTTGTGTCTAAAGTGGAGTTTCAATGAAAGTCAATGGGAGGGGTGAGGTCCAAACAAATGGTCATATTGTGAAAACTATCAGGAGTATGTCCTAGCCGTGGACATTTTTAGTGACAGCAGGGTTAGCTGAACGTTTTGATATAAGATATGTGTAGGTGGGCTTGAAAATGGCAGAGTGATGGCAGTTTACAAATCATGTTCTGATTTTTCCTTTGCACACTCTAGCTGTGCTCTGCTGCCACTCTAGATGCACCATTCATTCCTATGGGAAAATTTCGCCGCAAAAACCGCGATATTTCTTGAACGATTCGGCGAAACGTTCCACAAAGTAATAGCAATCCGATCGAGAACAATCCGCACGTTTTGATATATTACTTGTCTTTGTAGTGTAAAAACTGTGGGAGGAGTTAGCGTGGCAAATTTGGCTATAATAATAAGAATAAGAATAAAAATAAGAACTAGACAATCTACAATTTCTGGGGAAATTGTGTAAAGTGTTCTTGCCGCAACCTTTACCAAATGATTGATGAAATGTAAGCAGTGCACATTGCAAGCCTGATAGTGAGAAATGCATTTCAGCTTGTATTTTGAAGCTCACAGTCCAGCCTCGTGAGTCATCTGCCTCTTGAGTGACCTTTGGTTGCTGCACCTGGAGAGGGCGGAGTAGGCTCACTGTGCTGAGACAGCTGGGTTGCTATGACAACTCACTCTGAGAGGAATGTCAGCATGTCTGTTCTAAACAGGCTTTTTAAACTTGCCAAGTTCAATTGCGTGCTAAAATCAGTATTAATTAAATATTAAAGAAAAGAAACATAGTGTCTTCTCCGGGATATCAATTATTTATTTTTATTTTAATTTTATTTTAATTTTATTTTTATTTTATTTTATTTTATTTTATTTTTAATTTTATTTTAATTTTATTTTAAATTTTATTTTAAATTTTATTTTAATTTTATTTTTATTTTATTTTTATTTTTATTTTTATTTTAATTTTATTTTAATTTAATTTTATTTTTAATTTTATTTTTATTTTTATTTTTATTTTATTTTTATTTTAATTTTATGTTAATTTTAATTTTATTTTTATTTTAATTTTAATTTTATTTTATTTTTAATTTTATTTTTTTTTTATTTTAATTTAATTTTTATTTTATTTTTATCCAGACTGAATAATAATACCATCTCATTTATACAGAAGGAACTGTCATTCCCACTGCAAATATTTTTTATTTTTTATTTATATTTTTCATTCATAGTTTTTGTTTTTTCACATTGATAAATTAATTTATTTTATATATTTACACAAATCATATATTTAAGTATAATTAATTGATGTAATTATTTGATTATCGGTGGTACACTTATGAATTCATTATATCACATAAGGTAGAATATATTGGAGCGCGGTACACTACTGGCATTCGTGAACATTTTTAGTGACAGCAGGGTTAGCTGAACATTTTGATATAAGATATGTGTAGGTGGGCTTGAAAATGACATAGTGATGGCAGTTTACAAATCATGTTCTGATTTTTCCTTTCACACTGCAGCTTTCTCACTCTAATGTGACTCAGCTGCCCCCTGAGTGACCTTTGGTTGCACCTGTTACCTCAGTCAGTCACAGGTGTGTGACAAGTTCTGCTCTAAACAGGCTGTTTAAACTTGCCAAGTTCACTGGCGATTGCCATTTTCAAACGCTTGTAGTTTTAAAAGTATAAATGCTACCGTGAAAAGGTTTATATTGTGACAATCACAAGAAAAAGACCTAAATTTTGATATATAGTATGTCTCTGCAATATTAAAAATGAAGGCACAGTCGCAGTTTAAAAACGTCCCTTAAAATGTCAGGTATCTAGAGTGGAGTTTCAATGAAAGTCAATAGGAGGGGTGAGGTGCAAACACATGGTCATATTCTGAAAACTATCAGGAGTATGTCCTAGCCGTGAACATTTTTAGTGACAGCAGGGTTAGCTGAACGTTTTGATATAAGATATGTGTAGGTGGGCTTGAAAATGACATAGTTATGGCAGTTTACAAATCATGTTCTGATTTTTCCTTCCACACTGCAGCTTTCTCACTCTAATGTGACTCAGCTGCCCCCTGAGTGACCTTTGGTTGCACCTGTTACCTCAGTCAGTCACAGGTGTGTGAGGAGCTGTGCTCTAAACAGGCTGTTTAAACTTGCCAAATTCACTGGCGATTGCCATCTTCAAACGCTTGTAGTTTTAAAAGTATAAATGCTACCGTGAAAAGGTTTATATTGTGACAATCACAAGAAAAAGACCTACAGTTTGATGTATAGTATGTCTCTGAAAGATAACAAATGAAGGCACAGTCGCAGTTTAAAAACGTCCCTTAAAATGTCTGGTGTCTAGAGTGGAGTTTCAATGAAAGTCAATGGGAGGGGTGATGTGCAAACAAATGGTCATATTCTGAAAACTATCAGGAGTATGTCCTAGCCGTGAACATTTTTAGTGACAGCAGGGTTAGCTGAACGTTTTGATATAAGATATGTGTAGGTGGGCTTGAAAATGGCAGAGTGATGGCAGTTTACAAATCATGTTCTGATTTTTCCTTTGCACACTCTAGCTGTGCTCTGCTGCCACTCTAGATGCACCATTCATTCCTATGGGAAAATTTCGCCACAAAAACCGCGATATTTCTTGAACGATTCGGCGAAACGTTCCACAAAGTAATAGCAATCCGATCGGGAACAATCCGCACGTTTTGATATATTACTTGTCTTTGTAGTGTAAAAACTGTGGGAGGAGTTAGCGTGGCAAATTTGGCTATAATAATAAGAATAAGAATAAAAATAAGAACTAGACAATCTACAATTTCTGGGGAAATTGTGTAAAGTGTTCTTGCCGCAACCTTTACCAAATGATTGATGAAAGGTAAGCAGTGCAAATTGCAAGCCTGATAGTGAGAAATGCATTTCAGCTTGTATTTTGAAGCTCACAGTCCAGCCTGGTGAGTCATCTGCCTCTTGAGTGACCTTTGGTTGCTGCACCTGGAGAGGGCGGAGTAGGCTCACTGTGCTGAGACAGCTGGGTTGCTATGACAACTCACTCTGAGAGGAATGTCAGCATGTGTGTTCTAAACAGGCTTTTTAAACTTGCCAAGTTCAATTGCGTGCTAAAATTAGTATTAATTAAATATTAAAGAAAAGAAACATAGTGTCTTATCCGGGATATCAATTATTTATTTTTATTTTTATTTTAATTTTTTTTTTATTTTAATTTTAATTTTTATTTTATTTTATTTTTAATTTTATTTTTATTTTTATTTTTATTTTTATTTTAATTTAATTTTAATTTTATTTTTATTTTATTTTAATTTTATTTTATTTTTAATTTTATTTTTAATTTTATTTTTAATTTTATTTTTAATTTTATTTTTATTTTAATTTTATTTTTATTTTATTTTTATTTTATGTTATTTTAATTTTATTTTTATTTTAATTTTATGTTAATTTTATTTTTATTTAATTTTTTTTTTTAATTTTAATTTTATTTTTATTTTTAATTTTATTTTAATTTGAATTTTATTTTTTTTTATTTTAATTTAATTTTTATTTTATTTTTATTTTTATCCAGACTGAATAATAATACCATCTCATTTATACAGAAGGAACTGTCATTCCCACTGCAAATATTTTTTATTTATTTTAATTTTAATTTTAATTTAATTTTTATTTTATTTTTCATTTTATTTTTATTTTAATTTTAATTTTTAATTTTATTTTTATTTTAATTTTATTTTATTTTTTTATTTTAATTTTAATTTTATTTTATTTTTATCCAGACTGAATAATAACACCATCTCATATATACAGAAGGAACTGTCATTCCCACTGCAAATATTTTTTATTTTTTATTTATATTTTTCATTCATAGTTTTTGTTTTTTCACATTGATAAAATAATTTATTTTATATATTTACACAAACCATATATTTAAGTATAATTAATTGATGTAATTATTTGATTATCGGTGGTACACTTATGAATTCATTATATCACATAAGGTAGAATATATTGGAGCGCGGTACACTACTGGCATTCGTGAACATTTTTAGTGACAGCAGGGATAGCTGAACGTTTTGATATAAGATATGTGTAGGTGGGCTTGAAAATGACATAGTTATGGCAGTTTACAAATCATGTTCTGATTTTTCCTTTCACACTGCAGCTTTCTCACTCTAATGTGACTCAGCTGCCCCCTGAGTGACCTTTGCTTGCACCTGTTACCTCAGTCAGTCACAGGTGTGTGAGAAGCTCTGCTGAAAACAGGCTGTTTAAACTTGCCAAGTTCACTGGCGATTGCCATTTTCAAACGCTTGTAGTTTTAAAAGTAAAAATGCTACCGTGAAAAGGTTTATATTGTGACAATCACAAGAAACAGACCTAAATTTTGATGTATAGTATGTCTCTGAAAGATAAAAAATGAAGGCACAGTCGCAGTTTAAAAACGTCCCTTAAAATTTCTTGTGTCTAAAGTGGAGTTTCAATGAAAGTCAATGGGAGGGGTGAGGTCCAAACAAATGGTCATATTGTGAAAACTATCAGGAGTATGTCCTAGCTGTGAACATTTTTAGTGACAGCAGGGTTAGCTGAACGTTTTGATATACGATATGTGTAGGTGGGCTTGAAAATGGCAGAGTGATGGCAGTTTACAAATCATGTTCTGATTTTTCTGATTTTTCCTTTACACACTCTAGCTGTGCTCTGCTTCTCAATGCATTCCTATGGGAAAATTTTGCCGCAAAAACCGCGATATTTCTTGAACGATTCGGCGAAACGTTCCACAAAGTAATAGCAATCCGATCGGGAACAATGCGCACGTTTTGATATATTACTTGTATTTGTAGTGTAAAAACTGTGGGAGGAGTTAGCGTGGCAAATATGGCTATAATAAGAATAAGAATAAAAATAAGAATAAGAATATATATGTGAGATAACAATAAGTGTTCCTTGCTATGCAAGAACACTTAATAAGAATATATTTGTGAGATAACAATAAGTGTTCCTTGCTATGCAAGAACACTTAACTAGACAATCTACAATTTCTGGGGAAATTGTGTAAAGTGTTCTTGCCGCAACCTTTACCAAATGATTGATGAAATGTAAGCAGTGCACATTGCAAGCCTGATAGTGAGAAATGCATTTCAGCTTGTATTTTGAAGCTCACAGTCCAGCCTGGTGAGTCATCTGCCTCTTGAGTGACCTTTGGTTGCTGCACCTGGAGAGGGCGGAGTAGGCTCACTGTGCTGAGACAGCTGGGTTGCTATGACAACTCACTCTGAGAGGAATGTCAGCATGTGTGTTCTAAACAGGCTTTTTAAACTTGCCAAGTTCAATTGCGTGCTAAAATTAGTATTAATTAAATATTAAAGAAAAGAAACATAGTGTCTTATCCGGGATATCAATTACTTATTTTTATTTTTATTTTAATTTTTTTTTTTTTAATTTTATTTTAATTTTAATTTTTATTATTTTATTTTATTTATAATTTTATTTTTATTTTTATTTTAATTTTATTTTTATTTTATTTTTATTTTAATTTTATTTTTATTTTAATTTTATGTTAATTTTAATTTTTTTTTTATTTTTATTTTAATTTTATTTTTATTTTAATTTTATGTTAATTTTAATTTTATGTTAATTTTAATTTTATGTTAATTTTAATTTTATTTTTATTTTAATTTAATTTTTTTTTAATTTTATTTTTATTTAATTTTTTATTTTAATTTTAATTTTTTTATTTTAATTTTAATTTTATTTTATTTTTATCCAGACTGAATAATAACACCATCTCATTTATACAGAAGGAACTGTCATTCCCACTGCAAATATTTTTTATTTTTTATTTATATTTTGCATTCATAGTTTTTGTTTTTTCACATTGATAAATTAATTTATTTTATATATTTACACAAATCATATATTTAAGTATAATTAATTGATGTAATTATTTGATTATCGGTGGTACACTTATGAATTCATTATATCACATAAGGTAGAATATATTGGAGCGCGGTACACTACTGGCATTCATGAACATTTTTAGTGACAGCAGGGTTAGCTGAACGTTTTGATATAAGATATGTGTAGGTGGGCTTGAAAATGACATAGTGATGGCAGTTTACAAATCATGTTCTGATTTTTCCTTTCACACTGCAGCTTTCTCACTCTAATGTGACTCAGCTGCCCCCTGAGTGACCTTTGCTTGCACCTGTTACCTCAGTCAGTCACAGGTGTGTGATGAGCTCTGCTCTAAACAGTCTTTTTAAACTTGCCAAGTTCACTGGCGATTGCCATTTTCAAACGCTTGTAGTTTTAAAAGTATAAATGCTACCGTGAAAAGGTTTATACTGTGACAATCATAAGAAAAAGACCTAAATTTTGATGTATAGTATGTCTCTGAAAGATAAAATATGAAGGCACAGTCGCAGTTTAAAAACGTCCCTTAAAATGTCTGGTGTCTAGAGTGGAGTTTCAATGAAAGTCAATGGGAGGGGTGAGGTCCAAACAAATGGTCATATTCTGAAAACTATCAGGAGTATGTCCTAGCCGTGAACATTTTTAGTGACAGCAGGGTTAGCTGAACGTTTTGATATAAGATATGTGTAGGTGGGCTTGAAAATGGCAGAGTGATGGCAGTTTACAAATCATGTTCTGATTTTTCCTTTGCACACTCTAGCTGTGCTCTGCTGCCACTCTAGATGCACCATTCATTCCTATGGGAAAATTTCGCCACAAAAACCGCGATATTTCTTGAACGATTCGGCGAAACGTTCCACAAAGTAATAGCAATCCGATCGGGAACAATCCGCACGTTTTGATATATTACTTGTCTTTGTAGTGTAAAAACTGTGGGAGGAGTTAGCGTGGCAAATTTGGCTATAAGAATAAGAATAAGAACTAGACAATCTACAATTTCTGGGGAAATTGTGTAAAGTGTTCTTGCCGCAACCTTTACCAAATGATTGATGAAATGTAAGCAGTGCACATTGCAAGCCTGATAGTGAGAAATGCATTTCAGCTTGTATTTTGAAGCTCACAGTCCAGCCTGGTGAGTCATCTGCCTCTTGAGTGACCTTTGGTTGCTGCACCTGGAGAGGGCGGAGTAGGCTCACTGTGCTGAGACAGCTGGGTTGCTATGACAACTCACTCTGAGAGGAATGTCAGCATGTGTGTTCTAAACAGGCTTTTTAAACTTGCCAAGTTCAATTGCGTGCTAAAATTAGTATTAATTAAATATTAAAGAAAAGAAACATAGTGTCTTATCCGGGATATCAATTATTTATTTTTATTTTTATTTTTTTTTTATTTTAATTTTATTTTAATTGTAATTTTTATTATTTTATTTTATTTTTAATTTTATTTTTATTTTATTTTAATTTTATATTTATTTTTATTTTTATTTTAATTTTAATTTTATTTTAATTTTATTTTTATTTTAATTTTATGTTAATTTTAATTTTATGTTAATTTTAATTTTATTTTTATTTTAATTTTAATTTATTTTATTTTTAATTTTATTTTTATTTTTAATTTTATTTTTATTTTTATTTTAATTTTATGTTAATTTAATTTTATTTTAATTTTAATTTTAATTTTATTTTTATTTTAATTTTATGTTAATTTTATTTTGATTTTAATTTTATGTTAATTTTAATTTTATTTTAATTTTATTTTATTTTTAATTTTATTTTTATTTTAATTTTTAATTTTATTTTTATTTTAATTTTATTTTATTTTTATCCAGACTGAATAATAACACCATCTCATTTATACAGAAGGAACTGTCATTCCCACTGCAAATATTTTTTATTTTTTATTTATATTTTTCATTCATAGTTTTTGTTTTTTCACATTGATAAATTAATTTATTTTATATATTTACACAAATCATATATTTAAGTATAATTAATTGATGTAATTATTTGATTATCGGTGGTACACTTATGAATTCATTATATCACATAAGGTAGAATATATTGGAGCGCGGTACACTACTGGCATTCGTGAACATTTTTAGTGACAGCAGGGTTAGCTGAACGTTTTGATATAAGATATGTGTAGGTGGGCTTGAAAATGGCAGAGTGATGGCAGTTTACAAATCATGTTCTGATTTTTCTGATTTTTCCTTTGCACACTCTAGTTGTGCTGTGCTGCTCAATGCATTCCTATGGGAAAATTTCGCCGCAAAAACCGCGATATTTCTTGAACGATTCAGCGAAACGTTCTACAAAGTAATAGCAATCCGATCGGGATCAATGCGCACGTTTTGATATATTACTTGTCTTTGTAGTGTAAAAACTGTGGGAGGAGTTAGCGTGGCAAATATGGCTATAATAAGAATAAGAATTAGATTTCAAATATGGCAGAGAAGAGCGGTTAAAAACAAACTGCTTCAAATTGCTTATTTCACTGGCGTCTTCACAATTTCTGTGGAAATTGTGTGGTGTTCTGGCCTCCACACAACTGGAGTGGGCAGGTTAGCTTTGTCTCTCTGCTTCCTGCTCACACAGCTGGGTTCCTATGGCAACTCCCTCCACACCAAGGGCAGAGTCATGGTTATAAACAAACTGCTCCAAGTTGCTGACATCACTGGCGATTGCCATCTTCAAACGGTTGTAGTTTTAAAAGTATAAATGCTACCGTGAAAAGGCTTATATTGTGACAATCACAAGAAACAGACCTAAATTTTGATGTATAGTATGTCTCTGCAATATTAAAAATGAAGGCACAGTCGCAGTTTAAAAACGTCCCTTAAAATTTCTTGTGTCTAAAGTGGAGTTTCAATGAAAGTCAATGGGAGGAGTGAGGTGCAAACAAATGGTCATATTCTGAAAACTATCAGGAGTATGTCCTAGCCGTGAACATTTTTAGTGACAGCAGGGTTAGCTGAACGTTTTGATATAAGATATGTGTAGGTGGGCTTGAAAATGACATAGTTATGGCAGTTTACAAATCATGTTCTGATTTTTCCTTTCACACTGTAGATTTCTCACTCTAATGTGACTCAGCTGCCCCCTGAGTGACCTTTGCTTGCACCTGTTACCTCAGTCAGTCACAGGTGTGTGAGAAGCTCTGCTGAAAACAGGCTGTTTAAACTTGCCAAGTTCACTGGCGATTGCCATTTTCAAACACTTGTAGTTTTAAAAGTATACATGCTACCGTGAAAAGGTTTATATTGTGACAATCACAAGAAAAAGACCTAAATTTTGATATATAGTATGTCTCTGCAATATTAAAAATGAAGGCACAGTCGCAGTTTAAAAACGTCCCTTAAAATTTCTTGTGTCTAAAGTGGAGTTTCAATGAAAGTCAATGGGAGGGGTGAGGTCCAAACAAATGGTCATATTGTGAAAACTATCAGGAGTATGTCCTAGCCGTGAACATTTTTAGTGACAGCAGGGTTAGCTGAACGTTTTGATATAAGATATGTGTAGGTGGGCTTGAAAATGACATAGTGATGGCAGTTTACAAATCATGTTCTGATTTTTCCTTTGCACACTCTAGCTGTGCTCTGCTGCCACTCTAGATGCACCATTCATTCCTATGGGAAAATTTTGCCGCAAAAACCGCGATATTTCTTGAACGATTCGGCGAAACGTTCCACAAAGTAATAGCAATCCGATCGGGAACAATCCGCACGTTTTGATATATTACTTGTCTTTGTAGTGTAAAAACTGTGGGAGGAGTTAGCGTGGCAAATTTGGCTATAATAATAAGAATAAGAATAAAAATAAGAATAAGAATATATTTGTGAGATAACAATAAGTGTTCCTTGCTATGCAAGAACACTTAACTAGACAATCTACAATTTCTGGGGAAATTGTGTAAAGTGTTCTTGCCGCAACCTTTACCAAATGATTGATGAAATGTAAGCAGTGCACATTGCAAGCCTTATAGTGAGAAATGCATTTCAGCTTGTATTTTGAAGCTCACAGTCCAGCCTCGTGAGTCATCTGCCTCTTGAGTGACCTTTGGTTGCTGCACCTGGAGAGGGCGGAGTAGGCTAACTATGCTGAGACAGCTGGGTTGCTATGACAACTCACTCTGAGAGGAATGTCAGCATGCCTGTTCTAAACAGGCTTTTTAAACTTGCCAAGTTCAATTGCGTGCTAAAATTAGTATTAATTAAATATTAAAGAAAAGAAACATAGTGTCTTATCCGGGATATCAATTATTTATTTTTATTTTTATTTTAATTTTTTTTTTATTTTAATTTTAATTTTTATTTAATTTTATTTTTAATTTAATTTTTATTTTTATTTTAATTTTATGTTAATTTTAATTTTATTTTTATTTTTTTTTAATTTTATTTTTATGTTAATTTTATTTTTATTTTAATTTTTTTTTTTAATTTAATTTTATTTTTATTTTAATTTTTATTTTTATTTTATTTTTAATTTTATTTTTATTTTAATTTAATTTTATTTTAATTTTTATTTTTATCCAGACTGAATAATAATACCATCTCATTTATACAGAAGGAACTGTCATTCCCACTGCAAATATTTTTTATTTATTTTAATTTTAATTTTATTTTTATTTTTATTTTAATTTTATTTTATTTTTTTTTTTTAATTTTAATTTTATTTTATTTTTATCCAGACTGAATAATAACACCATCTCATTTATACAGAAGGAACTGTCATTCCCACTGCAAATATTTTTTATTTTTTATTTATATTTTTCATTCATAGTTTTTGTTTTTTCACATTGATAAATTAATTTATTTTATATATTTACACAAATCATATATTTAAGTATAATTAATTGATGTAATTATTTGATTATCGGTGGTACACTTATGAATTCATTATATCACATAAGGTAGAATATATTGGAGCGCGGTACACTACTGGTATTCGTGAACATTTTTAGTGACAGCAGGGTTAGCTGAACGTTTTGATATAAGATATGTGTAGGTGGGCTTGAAAATGGCAGAGTGATGGCAGTTTACAAATCATGTTCTGATTTTTCTGATTTTTCCTTTGCACACTCTAGCTGTGCTGTGCTGCTCAATGCGTTCCTATGGGAAAATTTCGCCGCAAAAACCGCGATATTTCTTGAACGATTTGGCGAAACGTTCCACAAAGTAATAGCAATCCGATCGGGAACAATCCGCACGTTTTGATATATTACTTGTCTTTGTAGTGTAAAAACTGTGGGAGGAGTTAGCGTGGCAAATATGGCTATAATAAGAATAAGAATTAGATTTCAAATATGGCAGAGAAGAGCGGTTAAAAACAAACTGCTTCAAATTGCTTACTTCACTGGCGTCTTCACAATTTCTGTGGAAATTGTGTGGTGTTCTGGCCTCCACACAACTGGAGTGGGCAGGTTAGCTTTTGTCTCTCTGCTTCCTGCTCACACAGCTGGGTTCCTATGGCAACTCCCTCCACACCAAGGGCAGAGTCATGGTTATAAACAAACTGCTCCAAGTTGCTGACATCACTGGCGATTGCCATCTTCAAACGGTTGTAGTTTTAAAAGTCTAAATGCTACCGTGAAAAGGCTTATATTGTGACAATCACAAGAAACAGACCTAAATTTTGATATATAGTATGTCTCTGCAATATTAAAAATGAAGGCACAGTCGCAGTTTAAAAACGTCCCTTAAAATTTCTTGTGTCTAAAGTGGAGTTTCAATGAAAGTCAATGGGAGGAGTGAGGTGCAAACAAATGGTCATATTCTGAAAACTATCAGGAGTATGTCCTAGCCGTGAACATTTTTAGTGACAGCAGGGTTAGCTGAACGTTTTGATATAAGATATGTGTAGGTGGGCTTGAAAATGACATAGTTATGGCAGTTTACAAATCATGTTCTGATTTTTCCTTTCACACTGCAGCTTTCTCACTCTAATGTGACTCAGCTGCCCTCTGAGTGACCTTTGCTTGCACCTGTTACCTCAGTCAGTCACAGGTGTGTGAGAAGCTCTGCTGAAAACAGGCTGTTTAAACTTGCCAAATTCACTGGCGATTGCCATCTTCAAACGCTTGTAGTTTTAAAAGTATACATGCTACCGTGAAAAGGTTTATATTGTGACAATCACAAGAAAAAGACCTACAGTTTGATGTATAGTATGTCTCTGAAAGATAACAAATGAAGGCACAGTCGCAGTTTAAAAACGTCCCTTAAAATGTCTGGTGTCTAGAGTGGAGTTTCAATGAAAGTCAATGGGAGGGATGAGGTCCAAACAAATGGTCATATTCTGAAAACTATCAGGAATATGGCTTAGCTGTGAACATTTTTAGTGACAGCAGGGTTAGCTGAACGTTTTGATATAAGATATGTGTAGGTGGGCTTGAAAATGGCAGAGTGATGGCAGTTTACAAATCATGTTCTGATTTTTCTGATTTTTCCTTTGCACACTCTAGCTGTGCTGTGCTGCTCAATGCATTCCTATGGGAAAATTTCGCCGCAAAAACCGCGATATTTCTTGAACGATTCGGCGAAACGTTCCACAAAGTAATAGCAATCCGATCGGGAACAATGCGCACGTTTTGATATATTACTTGTCTTTGTAGTGTAAAAACTGTGGGAGGAGTTAGCGTGGCAAATATGGCTATAATAAGAATAAGAATAAGAATATATATGTGAGATAACAATAAGTGTTCCTTGCTATGCAAGAACACTTAACTAGACAATCTACAATTTCTGGGGAAATTGTGTAAAGTGTTCTTGCCGCAACCTTTACCAAATGATTGATGAAATGTAAGCAGTGCACATTGCAAGCCTGATAGTGAGAAATGCATTTCAGCTTGTATTTTGAAGCTCACAGTCCAGCCTCGTGAGTCATCTGCCTCTTGAGTGACCTTTGGTTGCTGCACCTGGAGAGGGCGGAGTAGGCTCACTGTGCTGAGACAGCTGGGTTGCTATGACAACTCACTCTGAGAGGAATGTCAGCATGCCTGTTCTAAACAGGCTTTTTAAACTTGCCAAGTTCAATTGCGTGCTAAAATTAGTATTAATTAAATATTAAAGAAAAGAAACATAGTGTCTTATCCAGGATATCAATTATTTATTTTTATTTTAATTTTTTTTTTATTTTAATTTTAATTTTAATTTTTATTTTATTTTATTTTTAATTTAATTTTTATTTTAATTTAATTTTAATTTTATGTTAATTTTAATTTTATGTTAATTTTAATTTTATGTTAATTTTTATTTTATTTTTATTTTAATTTTATGTTAATTTTAATTTTTTTTTTATTTTTATTTTAATTTTATTTTTATTTTAATTTTATGTTAATTTAATTTTATGTTAATTTTAATTTTATTTTTATTTTATTTTAATTTAATTTTATTTTTAATTTTATTTTTATTTAATTTTTTATTTTATTTTAATTTTTTTATTTTAATTTTTATTTTTATTTTTAATTTTATTTTAATTTTAGTTTTATTTTTTTTTATTTTAATTTAATTTTTATTTTATTTTTATTTTTATCCAGACTGAATAAGAATACCATCTCATTTATACAGAAGGAACTGTCATTCCCACTGCAAATATTTTTTATTTATTTTAATTTTTATTTAATTTTTATTTTTAATTTTTATTTTGTTTTAATTTTAATTTTTAATTTTATTTTTATTTTAATTTTATTTTATTTTTATTTTTATCCAGACTGAATAATAACACCATCTCATTTATACAGAAGGAACTGTCATTCCCACTGCAAATATTTTTTATTTTTTATTTATATTTTTCATTCATAGTTTTTGTTTTTTCACATTGATAAATTAATTTATTTTATATATTTACACAAATCATATATTTAAGTATAATTAATTGATGTAATTATTTGATTATCGGTGGTACACTTATGAATTCATTATATCACATAAGGTAGAATATATTGGAGCGCGGTACACTACTGGTATTCGTGAACATTTTTAGTGACAGCAGGGTTAGCTGAACGTTTTGATATAAGATATGTGTAGGTGGGCTTGAAAATGAAAGAGTGATGGCAGTTTACAAATCATGTTCTGATTTTTCAGATTTTTCCTTTGCACACTCTAGCTGTGCTGTGCTGCTCAATGCATTCCTATGGGAAAATTTCGCCGCAAAAACCGCGATATTTCTTGAACGATTCGGCGAAACGTTCTACAAAGTAATAGCAATCCGATCAGGATCAATGCGCACGTTTTGATATATTACTTGTCTTTGTAGTGTAAAAACTGTGGGAGGAGTTAGCGTGGCAAATATGGCTATAATAAGAAAAAGAATTAGATTTCAAATATGGCAGAGAAGAGCGGTTAAAAACAAACTGCTTCAAATTGCTTACTTCACTGGCGTCTTCACAATTTCTGTGGAAATTGTGTGGTGTTCTGGCCTCCACACAACTGGAGTGGGCAGGTTAGCTTTTGTCTCTCTGCTTCCTGCTCACACAGCTGGGTTCCTATGGCAACTCCCTCCACACCAAGGGCAGAGTCATGGTTATAAACAAACTGCTCCAAGTTGCTGACATCAGTGGCGATTGCCATCTTCAAACGGTTGTAGTTTTAAAAGTATAAATGCTACCGTGAAAAGGCTTATATTGTGACAATCACAAGAAACAGACCTAAATTTTGATATATAGTATGTCTCTGCAATATTAAAAATGAAGGCACAGTCGCAGTTTAAAAACGTCCCTTAAAATTTCTTGTGTCTAAAGTGGAGTTTCAATGAAAGTCAATGGGAGGAGTGAGGTGCAAACAAATGGTCATATTCTGAAAACTATCAGGAGTATGTCCTAGCCGTGAACATTTTTAGTGACAGCAGGGTTAGCTGAACGTTTTGATATAAGATATGTGTAGGTGGGCTTGAAAATGACATAGTGATGGCAGTTTACAAATCATGTTCTGATTTTTCCTTCCACATTGCAGCTTTCTCACTCTAATGTGACTCAGCTGCCCCCTGAGTGACCTTTGGTTGCACCTGTTACCTCAGTCAGTCACAGGTGTGTGAGGAGCTGTGCTCTAAACAGGCTATTTAAACTTGCCAAATTCACTGGCGATTGCCATCTTCAAACGCTTGTAGTTTTAAAAGTATAAATGCTACCGTGAAAAGGTTTATATTGTGACAATCACAAGAAAAAGACCTACAGTTTGATGTATAGTATGTCTCTGAAAGATAACAAATGAAGGCACAGTCGCAGTTTAAAAACGTCCCTTAAAATGTCTGGTGTCTAGAGTGGAGTTTCAATGAAAGTCAATGGGAGGGGTGATGTGCAAACAAATGGTCATATTCTGAAAACTATCAGGAGTATGTCCTAGCCGTGAACATTTTTAGTGACAGCAGGGTTAGCTGAACGTTTTGATATAAGATATGTGTAGGTGGGCTTGAAAATGGCAGAGTGATGGCAGTTTACAAATCATGTTCTGATTTTTCCTTTGCACACTCTAGCTGTGCACTGCTGCCACTCTACATGCACCATTCATTCCTATGGGAAAATTTCGCCACAAAAACCGCGATATTTCTTGAACGATTCGGCGAAACGTTCCACAAAGTAATAGCAATCCGATCGGGAACAATCCGCACGTTTTGATATATTACTTGTCTTTGTAGTGTAAAAACTGTGGGAGGAGTTAGCGTGGCAAATTTGGCTATAATAATAAGAATAAGAATAAAAATAAGAATAAGAATAAGAATATATTTGTGAGATAACAATAAGTGTTCCTTGCTATGCAAGAACACTTAACTAGACAATCTACAATTTCTGGGGAAATTGTGTAAAGTGTTCTTGCCGCAACCTTTACCAAATGATTGATGAAATGTAAGCAGTGCACATTGCAAGCCTGATAGTGAGAAATGCATTTCAGCTTGTATTTTGAAGCTCACAGTCCAGCCTGGTGAGTCATCTGCCTCTTGAGTGACCTTTGGTTGCTGCACCTGGAGAGGGCGGAGTAGGCTCACTGTGCTGAGACAGCTGGGTTGCTATGACAACTCACTCTGAGAGGAATGTCAGCATGTGTGTTCTAAACAGGCTTTTTAAACTTGCCAAGTTCAATTGCGTGCTAAAATTAGTATTAATTAAATATTAAAGAAAAGAAACATAGTGTCTTATCCGGGATATCAATTATTTATTTTTATTTTAATTTTTTTTTTATTTTAATTTTATTTTAATTTTAATTTTTATTATTTTATTTTATTTTATTTTTAATTTTATTTTTATTTTATTTTAATTTTAATTTTATGTTTTTTTTTATTTTTATTTTAATTTTTTTTTAATTTTAATTTTATGTTAATTTTATTTTTATTTTAATTTTTATTTTTATTTTATTTTTAATTTTATTTTAATTTTAATTTTATTTTTTTTTATTTTAATTAAATTTTTATTTTATTTTTATTTTTATCCAGACTGAATAATAATACCATCTCATTTATACAGAAGGAACGGTCATTCCCACTGCAAATATGGCTATAATAAGAATAAGAATTAGATTTCAAATATGGCAGAGAAGAGCGGTTAAAAACAAACTGCTTCAAATTGCTCACTTCACTGGCGTCTTCACAATTTCTGTGGAAATTGTGTGGTGTTCTGGCCTCCACACAACTGGAGTGGGCAGGTTAGCTTTTGTCTCTCTGCTTCCTGCTCACACAGCTGGGTTCCTATGGCAACTCCCTCCACACCAAGGGCAGAGTCATGGTTATAAACAAACTGCTCCAAGTTGCTGACATCACTGGCGATTGCCATCTTCAAACGGTTGTAGTTTTAAAAGTATAAATGCTACCGTGAAAAGGCTTATATTGTGACAATCACAAGAAACAGACCTAAATTTTGATATATAGTATGTCTCTGCAATATTAAAAATGAAGGCACAGTCGCAGTTTAAAAACGTCCCTTAAAATTTCTTGTGTCTAAAGTGGAGTTTCAATGAAAGTCAATGGGAGGAGTGAGGTGCAAACAAATGGTCATATTCTGAAAACTATCAGGAGTATGTCCTAGCCGTGAACATTTTTAGTGACAGCAGGGTTAGCTGAACGTTTTGATATAAGATATGTGTAGGTGGGCTTGAAAATGGCAGAGTGATGGCAGTTTACAAATCATGTTCTGATTTTTCCTTCCACATTGCAGCTTTCTCACTCTAATGTGACTCAGCTGCCCCCTGAGTGACCTTTGCTTGCACCTGTTACCTCAGTCAGTCACAGGTGTGTGAGGAGCTGTGCTCTAAACAGGCTATTTAAACTTGCCAAATTCACTGGCGATTGCCATCTTCAAACGCTTGTAGTTTTAAAAGTATAAATGCTACCGTGAAAAGGTTTATATTGTGACAATCACAAGAAAAAGACCTACAGTTTGATGTATAGTATGTCTCTGAAAGATAACAAATGAAGGCACAGTCGCAGTTTAAAAACGTCCCTTAAAATGTCTGGTGTCTAGAGTGGAGTTTCAATGAAAGTCAATGGGAGGGGTGATGTGCAAACAAATGGTCATATTCTGAAAACTATCAGGAGTATGTCCTAGCCGTGAACATTTTTAGTGACAGCAGGGTTAGCTGAACGTTTTGATATAAGATATGTGTAGGTGGGCTTGAAAATGGCAGAGTGATGGCAGTTTACAAATCATGTTCTGATTTTTCCTTTGCACACTCTAGCTGTGCTCTGCTGCCACTCTAGATGCACCATTCATTCCTATGGGAAAATTTCGCCGCAAAAACCGCGATATTTCTTGAACGATTCGGTGAAACGTTCCACAAAGTAATAGCAATCCGATCGGGAACAATCCGCACGTTTTGATATATTACTTGTCTTTGTAGTGTAAAAACTGTGGGAGGAGTTAGCGTGGCAAATTTGGCTATAATAATAAGAATAAAAACTAGACAATCTACAATTTCTGGGGAAATTGTGTAAAGTGTTCTTGCCGCAACCTTTACCAAATGATTGATGAAATGTAAGCAGTGCACATTGCAAGCCTGATAGTGAGAAATGCATTTCAGCTTGTATTTTGAAGCTCACAGTCCAGCCTGGTGAGTCATCTGCCTCTTGAGTGACCTTTGGTTGCTGCACCTGGAGAGGGCGGAGTAGGCTCACTGTGCTGAGACAGCTGGGTTGCTATGACAACTCACTCTGAGAGGAATGTCAGCATGTGTGTTCTAAACAGGCTTTTTAAACTTGCCAAGTTCAATTGCGTGCTAAAATTAGTATTAATTAAATATTAAAGAAAAGAAACATAGTGTCTTATCCGGGATATCAATTATTTATTTTTATTTTTATTTTAATTTTTTTTTTATTTTAATTTTATTTTAATTTTAATTTTTATTATTTTATTTTATTTTTAATTTTATTTTTATTTTTATTTTATTTTAATTTTATGTTTATTTTTATTTTAATTTTAATTTTTTTTTAATTTTATTTTTATTTTTATTTTAATTTTATGTTAATTTAATTTTATTTTAATTTTTATTTTAATTTTATTTTTATTTTAATTTTATGTTAATTTTATTTTGATTTTAATTTTTTTTTAAATTTAATTTTATTTTTATTTTAATTTTTATTTTTATTTTATTTTTAATTTTATTTTAATTTTAATTTTTTTTTTTTTTATTTTAATTAAATTTTTATTTTATTTTTATTTTTATCCAGATTGAATAATAATACCATCTCATTTATACAGAAGGAACTGTCATTCCCACTGCAAATATTTTTTATTTATTTTAATTTTTATTTAATTTTTATTTTATTTTTAATTTTTATTTTGTTTTAATTTTAATTTTTAATTTTATTTTTATTTTAATTTTATTTTATTTTTATTTTTATCCAGACTGAATAATAACACCATCTCATTTATACAGAAGGAACTGTCATTCCCACTGCAAATATTTTTTATTTTTTATTTATATTTTTCATTCATAGTTTTTGTTTTTTCACATTGATAAATTAATTTATTTTATATATTTACACAAATCATATATTTAAGTATAATTAATTGATGTAATTATTTGATTATCGGTGGTACACTTATGAATTCATTATATCACATAAGGTAGAATATATTGGAGCGCGGTACACTACTGGTATTCGTGAACATTTTTAGTGACAGCAGGGTTAGCGGAACGTTTTGATATAAGATTTGTGTAGGTGGGCTTGAAAATGAAAGAGTGATGGCAGTTTACAAATCATGTTCTGATTTTTCTGATTTTTCCTTTGCACACTCTAGCTGTGCTGTGCTGCTCAATGCATTCCTATGGGAAAATTTCGCCGCAAAAACCGCGATATTTCTTGAACGATTCGGCGAAACGTTCTACAAAGTAATAGCAATCCGATCGGGATCAATGCGCACGTTTTGATATATTACTTGTCTTTGTAGTGTAAAAACTGTGGGAGGAGTTAGCGTGGCAAATATGGCTATAATAAGAATAAGAATTAGATTTCAAATATGGCAGAGAAGAGCGGTTAAAAACAAACTGCTTCAAATTGCTTACTTCACTGGCGTCTTCACAATTTCTGTGGAAATTGTGTGGTGTTCTGGCCTCCACACAACTGGAGTGGGCAGGTTAGCTTTTGTCTCTCTGCTTCCTGCTCACACAGCTGGGTTCCTATGGCAACTCCCTCCACACCAAGGGCAGAGTCATGGTTATAAACAAACTGCTCCAAGTTGCTGACATCACTGGCGATTGCCATCTTCAAACGGTTGTAGTTTTAAAAGTATAAATGCTACCGTGAAAAGGCTTATATTGTGACAATCACAAGAAACAGACCTAAATTTTGATATATAGTATGTCTCTGCAATATTAAAAATGAAGGCACAGTCGCAGTTTAAAAACGTCCCTTAAAATTTCTTGTGTCTAAAGTGGAGTTTCAATGAAAGTCAATGGGAGAATATGGTCATATTCTGAAAACTATCAGGAGTATGTCCTAGCCGTGAACATTTTTAGTGACAGCAGGGTTAGCTGAACGTTTTGATATAAGATATGTGTAGGTGGGCTTGATAATGACATAGTTATGGCAGTTTACAAATCATGTTCTGATTTTTCCTTTCACATTGCAGCTTTCTCACTCTAATGTGACTCAGCTGCCCCCTGAGTGACCTTTGCTTGCACCTGTTACCTCAGTCAGTCACAGGTGTGTGAGGAGCTGTGCTCTAAACAGGCTGTTTAAACTTGCCAAATTCACTGGCGATTGCCATCTTCAAACGCTTGTAGTTTTAAAAGTATAAATGCTACCGTGAAAAGGTTTATATTGTGACATTCACAAGAAAAAGACCTACAGTTTGATGTATAGTATGTCTCTGAAAGATAACAAATGAAGGCACAGTCGCAGTTTAAAAACGTCCCTTAAAATGTCTGGTGTCTAGAGTGGAGTTTCAATGAAAGTCAATGGGAGGGGTGATGTGCAAACAAATGGTCATATTCTGAAAACTATCAGGAGTATGTCCTAGCCGTGAACATTTTTAGTGACAGCAGGGTTAGCTGAACGTTTTGATATAAGATATGTGTAGGTGGGCTTGAAAATGGCAGAGTGATGGCAGTTTACAAATCATGTTCTGATTTTTCCTTTGCACACTCTAGCTGTGCTCTGCTCCCACTCTAGATGCACCATTCATTCCTATGGGAAAATTTCGCCACAAAAACCGCGATATTTCTTGAACGATTCGGCGAAACGTTCCACAAAGTAATAGCAATCCGATCGGGAACAATCCGCACGTTTTGATATATTACTTGTCTTTGTAGTGTAAAAACTGTGGGAGGAGTTAGCGTGGCAAATTTGGCTATAATAATAAGAATAAGAACTAGACAATCTACAATTTCTGGGGAAATTGTGTAAAGTGTTCTTGCCGCAACCTTTACCAAATGATTGATGAAATGTAAGCAGTGCACATTGCAAGCCTGATAGTGAGAAATGCATTTCAGCTTGTATTTTGAAGCTCACAGTCCAGCCTGGTGAGTCATCTGCCTCTTGAGTGACCTTTGGTTGCTGCACCTGGAGAGGGCGGAGTAGGCTCACTGTGCTGAGACAGCTGGGTTGCTATGACAACTCACTCTGAGAGGAATGTCAGCATGTGTGTTCTAAACAGGCTTTTTAAACTTGCCAAGTTCAATTGCGTGCTAAAATTAGTATTAATTAAATATTAAAGAAAAGAAACATAGTGTCTTATCCGGGATATCAATTATTTATTTTTATTTTTATTTTATTTTTATTTTAATTGTAATTTTTATTATTTTATTTTATTTTTAATTTCATTTTTATTTTTATTTTATTTTAATTTTAATTTTATGTTTATTTTAATTTTATTTTAATTTTATTTTTATTTTAATTTTATGTTAATTTTAATTTTATTTTTATTTTAATTTTAATTTTATTTTATTTTTAATTTTATTTTTAATTGTATTTTTATTTTTATTTTAATTTTAATTTTATTTTTATTTTAATTTTATGTTAATTTTATTTTTATTTTAATTTTAATTTTATTTTTATTTTAATTTTATGTTAATTTTATTTTTATTTTAATTTTTTTTTTATTTTAATTTTATTTTTATTTTAATTTTTATTTTTATTTTATTTTTAATTTTATTTTAATTTTAATTTTATTTTTTTTTAATTTTAATTAAATTTTTATTTTATTTTTATTTTTATCCAGACTGAATAATAATACCATCTCATTTATACAGAAGGAACTGTCATTCCCACTGCAAATATTTTTTATTTATTTTAATTTTTATTTAATTTTTAATTTTATTTTTATTTTAATTTTATTTTATTTTTATTTTTATCCAGACTGAATAATAACACCATCTCATTTATACAGAAGGAACTGTCATTCCCACTGCAAATATTTTTTATTTTTTATTTATATTTTTCATTCATAGTTTTTGTTTTTTCACATTGATAAATTAATTTATTTTATATATTTACACAAATCATATATTTAAGTATAATTAATTGATGTAATTATTTGATTATCGGTGGTACACTTATGAATTCATTATATCACATAAGGTAGAATATATTGGAGCGCGGTACACTACTGGTATTCGTGAACATTTTTAGTGACAGCAGGGTTAGCGGAACGTTTTGATATAAGATATGTGTAGGTGGGCTTGAAAATGGCAGAGTGATGGCAGTTTACAAATCATGTTCTGATTTTTCTGATTTTTCCTTTGCACACTCTAGCTGTGCTGTGCTGCTCAATGCATTCCTATGGGAAAATTTCGCCGCAAAAACCGCGATATTTCTTGAACGATTCGGCGAAACGTTCTACAAAGTAATAGCAATCCGATCGGGATCAATGCGCACGTTTTGATATATTACTTGTCTTTGTAGTGTAAAAACTGTGGGAGGAGTTAGCGTGGCAAATATGGCTATAATAAGAAAAAGAATTAGATTTCAAATATGGCAGAGAAGAGCGGTTAAAAACAAACTGCTTCAAATTGCTCACTTCACTGGCGTCTTCACAATTTCTGTGGAAATTGTGTGGTGTTCTGGCCTCCACACAACTGGAGTGGGCAGGTTAGCTTTTGTCTCTCTGCTTCCTGCTCACACAGCTGGGTTCCTATGGCAACTCCCTCCACACCAAGGGCAGAGTCATGGTTATAAACAAACTGCTCCAAGTTGCTGACATCACTGGCGATTGCCATCTTCAAACGGTTGTAGTTTTAAAAGTATAAATGGTACCGTGAAAAGGCTTATATTGTGACAATCACAAGAAACAGACCTAAATTTTGATATATAGTATGTCTCTGCAATATTAAAAATGAAGGCACAGTCGCAGTTTAAAAACGTCCCTTAAAATTTCTTGTGTCTAAAGTGGAGTTTCAATGAAAGTCAATGGGAGGAGTGAGGTGCAAACAAATGGTCATATTCTGAAAACTATCAGGAGTATGTCCTAGCCGTGAACATTTTTAGTGACAGCAGGGTTAGCTGAACGTTTTGATATAAGATATGTGTAGGTGGGCTTGATAATGACATAGTTATGGCAGTTTACAAATCATGTTCTGATTTTTCCTTTCACATTGTAGCTTTCTCACTCTAATGTGACTCAGCTGCCCCCTGAGTGACCTTTGCTTGCACCTGTTACCTCAGTCAGTCACAGGTGTTTGAGAAACTGTGCTCTAAACAGGCTATTTAAACTTGCCAAATTCACTGGCGATTGCCATCTTCAAACGCTTGTAGTTTTAAAAGTATAAATGCTACCGTGAAAAGGTTTATATTGTGACAATCACAAGAAAAAGACCTACAGTTTGATGTATAGTGTGTCTCTGAAAGATAACAAATGAAGGCACAGTCGCAGTTTAAAAACGTCCCTTAAAATGTCTGGTGTCTAGAGTGGAGTTTCAATGAAAGTCAATGGGAGGTGTGAGGTCCAAACAAATGGTCATATTGTGAAAACTATCAGGAGTATGTCCTAGCCGTGAACATTTTTAGTGACAGCAGGGTTAGCTGAACGTTTTGATTAGAGATGAGCGAAGAAATGAAAAATTCGATTCGGCTGATTCGGCGAATTCCAGTGTGAAATTCGATTCGATGCGAATTTCTCCGCTACGAAGATGACTTATTTAAAGGGTTTCTAGGCTTCAGAGAGCCTTTAAATTAGTGCAGAACACTGTACCTTTAATTTAAATGCCCTTGGAGATGAGGAAGGAGAAGGAGAAGGATGAGAAGAAGGAGAAGGAGAAGGATGAGAAGAAGGAGAAGGAGAAGGATGAGAAGAAGGAGAAGGATGAGAAGAAGGAGAAGGATGAGAAGAAGGAGAAGGATGAGAAGAAGGAGAAGGAGAAGGATGAGAAGAAGGAGAAGGAGAAGGATGAGAAGAAGGAGAAGGAGAAGGATGAGAAGAAGGAGAAGGAGAAGGATGAGAAGAAGGAGAAGGATGAGAAGAAGGAGAAGGATGAGAAGAAGAAGGCTGAGAATAAGGAGAAGGATGAGAAGAAGGAGAAGGAGAAGGATGAGAAGAAGGAGAAGGAGAAGGATGAGAAGAAAGAGAAGGATGAGAAGGAGAAGGATGAGAAGAAGAAGGATGAGAAGAAGAAGGATGAGAAGAAGGAAAAGGATGAGAAGAAGGAGAAGGATGAGAAGAAGGAGAAGGATGAGAAGAAGGAGAATGATGAGAAGAAGGAGAAGGAAGAGAAGAAGGAGAAGGAGAAGGATGAGAAGAAGGAGAAGGATGAGAAGAAGGAGAAGGATGAGAAGAAGGAGAAGGATGAGAAGAAGGAGAAGGATGAGAAGAAGGAGAAGGATGAGAAGAAGGAGAAGGATGAGAAGAAGGAGAAGGAGAAGGATGAGAAGAAGGAGAAGGATGAGAAGAAGAAGGATGAGAAGAAGGAGGAGAAGGATGAGAAGAAGGAGAAGGATGAGAAGAAGGAGAATGATGAGAAGAAGGAGAAGAAGGAGAAGGATGAGAAGAAGGAGAAGGATGAGAAGAAGGAGAAGGATGAGAAGAAGGAGAAGGATGAGAAGAAGGAGAAGGATGAGAAGAAGGAGAAGGAAGAGAAGAAGGAGAAGGAGAAGGATGAGAAGGAGAAGGATGAGAAGAAGGAGAAGGATGAGAAGAAGGAGAAGGATGAGAAGAAGGAGAAGGAGAAGGATGAGAAGAAGGAGAAGGATGAGAAGAAGAAGGATGAGAAGAAGGATGAGAAGGATGAGAAGAAGGAGAAGGATGAGAAGAAGGAGAATGATGAGAAGAAGGAGAAGAAGGAGAAGGATGAGAAGAAGGAGAAGGATGAGAAGAAGGAGAAGGATGAGAAGAAGGAGAAGGAGAAGGATGAGAAGAAAAAGGATGAGGAGAAGGAGAAGGATGAGAAGAAGGAGAAGGATGAGAAGGAGAAGGAGAAGGATGAGAAGAAGGAGAAGGAGAAGGATGAGAAGAAGGAGAAGGATGAGAAGGAGAAGGAGAAGGATGAGAAGGAGAAGGATGAGAAGAAGGAGAAGGAGAAGGATGAGAAGAAGGAGAAGGAGAAGGATGAGAAGAAGGAGAAGGAGAAGGATGAGAAGAAGGAGAAGGATGAGAAGAAGGATGAGCAGAAGGAGAAGGATGAGAAGAAGGAGAAGGATGAGAAGAAGGAGAAGGATGAGAAGAAGGATGAGAAGAAGGATGAGAAGAAGGAGAAGGATGAGAAGAAGGACAGTTCTGTGACAGTTTCTGTCTATTTCTGACAGTTCTGGGACATTCACTCCATACAGCGGTTTCAACCGCTGTATGGAGGGAATGTCATAGAACTGTCAGAAATAGACTATTAATGACAGTTCTGGGACTGTCCTTCCATGCAGCGGTTGAAACATTGTATGTATTTGTTTCCATAAATGGATCCATTTATGGAAACAAATACATACAATGTTTCAACCGCTGCATTGAAGGACAGTCCCAGAACTGTCATTAATAGTCTATTTCTGACAGTTCCATGACATTCCCTCCATACAGCGGTTAAAACAGCTGTATGCAGTGAATGTCCCAGAACTGTCATAAATAGTCTATTTCTGATAGATCTGGGACATTCACTCCATACAGCTGTTTTAACCGCTGTATGGAGGGAATGTCATGGAACTGTCAGAAATAGACTATTAATGACAGTTGTGGGACTGTCCTTCCATACAGCGGTTGAAACATTGTATGTATTTGTTTCCATAAATGGATCCATTTATGGAAACAAATACATACAATGTTTCAACCGCTGCATGGAAGGACAGTC
This sequence comes from Staurois parvus, assembly GCF_062004578.1. Taxonomy (NCBI): domain Eukaryota; kingdom Metazoa; phylum Chordata; class Amphibia; order Anura; family Ranidae; genus Staurois; species Staurois parvus. The sequence goes on along the minus strand of NW_028318490.1, from coordinate 4,188,019 downwards.
CCAGAACTGTCATTAATAGTCTATTTCTGACAGTTCCATGACATTCCCTCCATACAGCGGTTAAAACAGCTGTATGCAGTGAATGTCCCAGAACTGTCATAAATAGTCTATTTCTGATAGATCTGGGACATTCACTCCATACAGCGGTTTCCGGCAAAAAGTGTATGTGCAGAGTTCCTCTATTCTGCAGATACACTTAGAGGAGCTCTGCAGATACACTTAGAGGAGCTCTGCACATACACTTTTTTCCGGTTTGGAATTATTCTTATTTTCATCCTACTTCTTCTTCTTCTTCTTCATCCTCATCCTCATCCTCTTCTTCTTCTGAGGATGAGGATGAAGAAGAAGAAGAAGAAGAAGTAGGATGAAAATAAGATTAATTCCAAGCCGGCAAAAAGTGTATGTGCAGAGCTCCTCTAAGTGTATCTGCAGAGCTCCTCTAAGTGTATCTGCAGAATAGAGGAACTCTGCACATACACTTTTTGCCGGCTTGGAATTATTCTTCTTTTCATCCTACTTCTTCTTCATCCTCATCCTCAGAAGAAGAGGATGAGGATGAGGATGAGGATGAGGATGAGGATGAGGAAGAAGAATGAAAAGAAGAATAATTCCAAGCCGGCAAAAAGTGTATGTGCAGAGTTCCTCTATTTCTGACAGTTCTCTCACAGCTTCTTCACATGTACAGCGGTTGAAATATCTGTATCCTAAATGGAAACTAATAGATACAAATTGTATCTATTAGTTTCCATTTAGGATACAGATGTTTCAACCGCTGTACATGTGAAGAAGCTGTGAGAGAACTGTCAGAAATAGAGGAACTCTGCACATACACTTTTTGCCGGCTTGGAATTATTCTTCTTTTCATCCTACTTCTTCTTCTTCTTCTTCTTCTTCATCCTCATCCTCATCCTCTTCTTCTGAGGATGAAGAAGAAGAAGAAGTAGGATGAAAAGAAGAATAATTCCAAGCCGGCAAAAAGTGTATGTGCAGAGTTCCTCTATTTCTGACAGTTCTCTCACAACTTCTTCACATGTACAGTGGTTGAAACATCTGTATCCTAAATGTAAACTAATAGATACAATGTTTCAACCGCTAAACATGTGTTCCTTCTGTCAGAGAACTGTCAGAAATAGCGGAGCTCACTGCAGGGACACTTTTGCCGGCTGATCGGGAAATGTTCGATTCGCGCACCCGAAGTAGGCAAAATTTCGGTTTCGACACGAATCGAATATTTCCTGAAATTCGACTCGAATTCCGGTTCGCCTAGTTCGATTCGCTCATCTCTAGTTTTGATATAAGATATGTGTAGGTGGGCTTGAAAATGAAAGAGTGATGGCAGTTTACAAATCATGTTCTGATTTTTCTGATTTTTCCTTTGCACACTCTAGCTGTGCTGCTCAATGCATTCCTATGGGAAAATTTCGCCGCAAAAACCGCGATATTTCTTGAACGATTCGGCGAAACGTTCTACAAAGTAATAGCAATCCGATCGGGATCAATGCGCACATTTTGATATATTACTTGTCTTTGTAGTGTAAAAACTGTGGGAGGAGTTAGCGTGGCAAATATGGCTATAATAAGAATAAGAATAAGAACTAGACAATCTACAATTTCTGGGGAAATTGTGTAAAGTGTTCTTGCCGCAACCTTTACCAAATGATTGATGAAATGTAAGCAGTGCACATTGCAAGCCTGATAGTGAGAAATGCATTTCAGCTTGTATTTTGAAGCTAACAGTCCAGCCTCGTGAGTCATCTGCCTCTTGAGTGACCTTTGGTTGCTGCACCTGGAGAGTGTGGAGTAGGCTCACTGTGCTGAGACAGCTGGGTTGCTATGACAACTCACTCTGAGAGGAATGTCAGCATGCCTGTTCTAAACAGGCTTTTTAAACGTGCCAAGTTCAATTGCGTGCTAAAATTAGTATTAATTAAATATTAAAGAAAAGAAACATAGTGTCTTATCCGGGATATCAATTATTTATTTTTATTTTTATTTTAATTTTTTTTTTATTTTAATTTTAATTTTTATTTTATTTTAATTTTATTTTTATTTAAATTTTATGTTAATTTTAAGTTAATTTTAATTTTATTTTAATTTTATTTTATTTTATGTTATTTTAATTTTATTTTTATTTAATTTTTTTTTTAATTTTAATTTTATTTTTATTTTAATTTTTATTTTTATTTTTAATTTTATTTTAATTTTAATTTTATTTTTTTTTATTTTAATTTAATTTTTATTTTATTTTTATTTTTATCCAGACTGAATAATAATACCATCTCATTTATACAGAAGGAACTGTCATTCCCACTGCAAATATTTTTTATTTATTTTAATTTTAATTTAATTTTTATTTTATTTTTCATTTTATTTTAATTTTTAATTTTTAATTTTATTTTTATTTTAATTTTATTTTATTTTTTTATTTTAATTTTATTTTATTTTTATCCAGACTGAATAATAACACCATCTCATTTATACAGAAGGAACTGTCATTCCCACTGCAAATATTTTTTATTTATATTTTTCATTCATAGTTTTTGTTTTTTCACATTGATAAATTAATTTATTTTATATATTTACACAAATCATATATTTAAGTATAATTAATTGATGTAATTATTTGATTATCGGTGGTACACTTATGAATTCATTATATCACATAAGGTAGAATATATTGGAGCGCGGTACAGTACTGGCATTCGTGAACATTTTTAGTGACAGCAGGGTTAGCTGAACATTTTGATATAAGATATGTGTAGGTGGGCTTGAAAATGACATAGTGATGGCAGTTTACAAATCATGTTCTGATTTTTCCTTTCACACTGCAGCTTTCTCACTCTAATGTGACTCAGCTGCCCCCTGAGTGACCTTTGCTTGCACCTGTTACCTCAGTCAGTCACAGGTGTGTGAGGAGCTGTGCTCTAAACAGGCTGTTTAAACTTGCCAAATTCACTGGCGATTGCCATCTTCAAACGCTTGTAGTTTTAAAAGTATAAATGCTACCGTGAAAAGGTTTATATTGTGACAATCACAAGAAACAGACCTAAATTTTGATGTATAGTATGTCTCTGAAAGATAAAAAAATGAAGGCACAGTCGCAGTTTAAAAACGTCCCTTAAAATGTCTGGTGTCTAGAGTGGAGTTTCAATGAAAGTCAATGGGAGGGGTGATGTGCAAACAAATGGTCATATTCTGAAAACTATCAGGAGTATGTCCTAGCCGTGAACATTTTTAGTGACAGCAGGGTTAGCTGAACGTTTTGATATAAGATATGTGTAGGTGGTCTTGAAAATGAAAGAGTGATGGCAGTTTACAAATCATGTTCTGATTTTTCCTTCCACACTGCAGCTTTCTCACTTCTCACTCTAATGTGACTCAGCTGCCCCCTGAGTGACCTTTGGTGCACCTGTTACCTCAGTCAGTCACAGGTGTGTGACAAGCTCTGCTCTAAACACACTGCTCAAACTTGCCAAATTCACTGGCGATTGCCATCTTCAAACGCTTGTAGTTTTAAAAGTATAAATGCTACCGTGAAAAGGTTTATACTGTGACAATCACAAGAAACAGACCTAAATTTTGATGTATAGTATGTCTCTGCAATATTAAAAATGAAGGCACAGTCGCAGTTTAAAAACGTCCCTTAAAATGTCTTGTGTCTAAAGTGGAGTTTCAATGAAAGTCAATGGGAGGGATGAGGTCCAAACAAATAGTCATATTCTGAAAACTATCAGGAATATGGCTTAGCTGTGAACATGTTTAGTGACAGCAGGGTTAGCTGAACGTTTTGATATAAGATATGTGTAGGTGGGCTTGAAAATGAAAGAGTGATGGCAGTTTACAAATCATGTTCTGATTTTTCTGATTTTTCCTTTACACACTCTAGCTGTGCTCTGCTGCTCAATGCATTCCTATGGGAAAATTTCACCGCAAAAACCGCGATATTTCTTGAACGATTCGGCGAAACGTTCCACAAAGTAATAGCAATCCGATCGGGAACAATCCGCACGTTTTGATATATTACTTGTATTTGTAGTGTAAAAACTGTGGGAGGAGTTAGCGTGGCAAATATGGCTATAATAAGAAACGGAATAAGAATAAGAATATATATGTGAGATAACAATAAGTGTTCCTTGCTATGCAAGAACACTTAATAAGAATATATATGTGAGATAACAATAAGTGTTCCTTGCTATGCAAGAACACTTAATAACTAGACAATCTACAATTTCTGGGGAAATTGTGTAAAGTGTTCTTGCCGCAACCTTTACCAAATGATTGATGAAATGTAAGCAGTGCACATTGCAAGCCTTATAGTGAGAAATGCATTTCAGCTTGTATTTTGAAGCTCACAGTCCAGCCTCGTGAGTCATCTGCCTCTTGAGTGACCTTTGGTTGCTGCACCTGGAGAGGGCGGAGTAGGCTAACTGTGCTGAGACAGCTGGGTTGCTATGACAACTCACTCTGAGAGGAATGTCAGCATGCCTGTTCTAAACAGGCTTTTTAAACTTGCCAAGTTCAATTGCGTGCTAAAATTAGTATTAATTAAATATTAAAGAAAAGAAACATAGTGTCTTATCCGGGATATCAATTATTTATTTTTATTTTTATTTTAATTTTTTTTTTATTTTAATTTTAATTTTTATTTTATTTTATTTTTAATTTTATTTTTATTTTTATTTTAATTTTATGTTTATTTTTATTTTAATTTTATTTTAATTTTATTTTAATTTTAATTTTATTTATTTTTTTTATGTTATTTTAATTTTATTTTTATTTTAATTTTGTGTTAATTTTATTTTTATTTTATTTTAATTTTATTTTTATTTTCATTTTATTTTTAATTTTATTTGAATTTTAATTTTATTTTTTTTTATTTTAATTAAATTTTTATTTTATTTTTATTTTTATCCAGACTGAATAATAATACCATCTCATTTATACAGAAGGAACTGTCATTCCCACTGCAAATATTTTTTATTTAATTTGATTTTAATTTAATTTTTATTTTATTTTTAATTTTATTTTTATTTTATTTTAATTTTAATTTTATTTTTATTTTAATTTTATTTTATTTTTTTATTTTATTTTAATTTTAATTTTATTTTATTTTTATCCAGACTGAATAATAACACCATCTCATTTATACAGAAGGAACTGTCATTCCCACTGCAAATATTTTTTATTTTTTATTTATATTTTTCATTCATAGTTTTTGTTTTTTCACATTGATAAATTAATTTATTTTATATATTTACACAAATCATATATTTAAGTATAATTAATTGATGTAATTATTTGATTATCGGTGGTACACTTATGAATTCATTATATCACATAAGGTAGAATATATTGGAGCGCGGTACACTACTGGCATCCGTGAACATTTTTAGTGACAGCAGGGTTAGCTGAACGTTTTGATATAAGATATGTGTAGGTGGGCTTGAAAATGACATAGTGATGGCAGTTTACAAATCATGTTCTGATTTTTCCTTTCACACTGCAGCTTTCTCACTCTAATGTGACTCAGCTGCCCCCTGAGTGACCTTTGCTTGCACCTGTTACCTCAGTCAGTCACAGGTGTGTGACAGGCTCTGCTCTAAACAGGCTGTTTAAACTTGCCAAGTTCACTGGCGATTGCCATTTTCAAACGCTTGTAGTTTTAAAAGTATAAATGCTACCGTGAAAAGGTTTATATTGTGACAATCACAAGAAACAGACCTAAATTTTGATGTATAGTATGTCTCTGAAAGATAAAAAATGAAGGCACAGTCGCAGTTTAAAAACGTCCCTTAAAATGTCAGGTATCTAGAGTGGAGTTTCAATGAAAGTCAATGGGAGGGATGAGGTCCAAACAAATGGTCATATTCTGAAAACTATCAGGAGTATGTCCTAGCCGTGAACATTTTTAGTGACAGCAGGGTTAGCTGAACGTTTTGATATAAGATATGTGTAGGTGGGCTTGAAAATGGCAGAGTGATGGCAGTAGAGATGAGCGAATCGAAGTATCCGAAGTGGAATTCGAGTCGAATATCGGAAAAATTTCGATTCGTGCCGAATCCGAAAAACAGCCTAATTCGGACGCGCGAATCGAAATTTTTCCGAAAATGGCGGCTGACATGTGCGGCGACGGAGCGGGGATGTCGGGGAAGGCGCGCAGACAAGGCGCGCTGCCCCATAATGCATTCCTCAACGACATGTGATCGCATCAGCCAATCAGCAGCCAGCCAGCCAGCACTGTGTAATGGTCGAGGTATATATAGCGGCCATTTTGGAAATCTTCATTTGCCTGCAGTCATTGAACAGAGGCAGACCGCTCTGTACTAGGGACAGGGACAGAGTTAGGGCCACAGAAACGAGAATTGGGGACAGAGAGAAGTTACTTAGGGACAGAGAACCATTACTCAGGGACACAGACTTGTTAATGAGGGCCACAGAATCGTTATTTAGGGACAAAGAAACGCTAGTTAGGGCCACAGAATTCATACTCAGGGACAGACAGAATTGTTACTCAGTGCCAGAGAATTGTTACTTAGGGCCACAGAAACGTTATTAGGGCCACAGAATTTTTACTCAGGGACAGACAGAATTGTTACTGAGTGCCAGAGAATTGTTACTCAGGGACAGACAGAATTGTTACTGAGTGCCAGAGAATTCTTAGGGCCACAGAATTCATTCTCAGGGACAGACAGAATTGTTACTCAGGGACAGACAGAATTGTTACTGAGTGCCAGAGAATTGTTACTCAGGGACAGACAGAATTGTTACTGAGTGCCAGAGAATTGTTACTCAGGGACAGACAGAATTGTTACTGAGTGCCAGAGAATTGTTACTCAGGGACAGACAGAATTGTTACTGAGTGCCAGAGAATTGTTACTCAGGGACAGACAGAATTGTTACTGAGTGCCAGAGAATTGTTACTCAGGGACAGACAGAATTGTTACTGAGTGCCAGAGAATTGTTACTCAGGGACAGACAGAATTGTTACTGAGTGCCAGAGAATTGTTACTCGCACAGACACAAAATTGTTACTTGCACAGACACAGAATTGTTACTCGCACAGACACAGAATTGTTACTCAGGGCCACAGAATTCATACTCAGGGATAGACAGAATTGTTACTGAGTGCCAGAGAATTGTTACTCAGGGACAGACAGAATTGTTACTGAGTGCCAGAGAATTGTTACTCAGGGACAGACAGAATTGTTACTGAGTGCCAGAGAATTGTTACTCGCACAGACACAAAATTGTTACTTGCACAGACACAGAATTGTTACTCGCACAGACACAGAATTGTTACTCAGGGCCACAGAATTCATACTCAGGGACAGACAGAATTGTTACTGAGTGCCAGAGAATTGTTACTCAGGGACAGACAGAATTGTTACTGAGTGCCAGAGAATTGTTACTCAGGGACAGACAGAATTGTTACTGAGTGCCAGAGAATTGTTACTCAGGGACAGACAGAATTGTTACTGAGTGCCAGAGAATTGTTACTCAGGGACAGACAGAATTGTTACTGAGTGCCAGAGAATTGTTACTCGCACAGACACAGAATTGTTACTCGCACAGACACAGAATTGTTACTCAGGGCCACAGAATTCATACTCAGGGACAGACAGAATTGTTACTGAGTGCCAGAGAATTGTTACTCAGGGACAGACAGAATTGTTACTGAGTGCCAGAGAATTGTTACTCAGGGACAGACAGAATTGTTACTGAGTGCCAGAGAATTGTTACTCAGGGACAGACAGAATTGTTACTGAGTGCCAGAGAATTGTTACTCGCACAGACACAAAATTGTTACTTGCACAGACACAGAATTGTTACTCGCACAGACACAGAATTGTTACTCAGGGCCACAGAATTCATACTCAGGGATAGACAGAATTGTTACTGAGTGCCAGAGAATTGTTACTCAGGGACAGACAGAATTGTTACTGAGTGCCAGAGAATTGTTACTCAGGGACAGACAGAATTGTTACTGAGTGCCAGAGAATTGTTACTCAGGGACAGACAGAATTGTTACTGAGTGCCAGAGAATTGTTACTCGCACAGACACAAAATTGTTACTTGCACAGACACAGAATTGTTACTCGCACAGACACAGAATTGTTACTCAGGGCCACAGAATTCATACTCAGGGATAGACAGAATTGTTACTGAGTGCCAGAGAATTGTTACTCAGGGACAGACAGAATTGTTACTGAGTGCCAGAGAATTGTTACTCAGGGACAGACAGAATTGTTACTGAGTGCCAGAGAATTGTTACTCGCACAGACACAAAATTGTTACTTGCACAGACACAGAATTGTTACTCGCACAGACACAGAATTGTTACTCAGGGCCACAGAATTCATACTCAGGGACAGACAGAATTGTTACTGAGTGCCAGAGAATTGTTACTCAGGGACAGACAGAATTGTTACTGAGTGCCAGAGAATTGTTACTCAGGGACAGACAGAATTGTTACTGAGTGCCAGAGATTTGTTACTCGCACAGACACAAAATTGTTACTTGCACAGACACAGAATTGTTACTCGCACAGACACAGAATTGTTACTCAGGGCCACAGAATTCATACTCAGGGACAGACAGAATTGTTACTGAGTGCCAGAGAATTGTTACTCAGGGACAGACAGAATTGTTACTGAGTGCCAGAGAATTGTTACTCGCACAGACACAAAATTGTTACTTGCACAGACACAGAATTGTTACTCGCACAGACACAGAATTGTTACTCAGGGCCACAGAATTCATACTCAGGGACAGACAGAATTGTTACTGAGTGCCAGAGAATTGTTACTCAGGGACAGACAGAATTGTTACTGAGTGCCAGAGAATTGTTACTCGCACAGACACAAAATTGTTACTTGCACAGACACAGAATTGTTACTCGCACAGACACAGAATTGTTACTCGCACAGACACATAATTGTTACTCAGGGCCACAGAATTCATACTCAGGGACAGACAGAATTGTTACTGAGTGCCAGAGAATTGTTACTCAGGGACACCTAATCGTTGAATTAAATAGTATGTCAGACAACATGCAGAGGAGTGGCAGAGGAGGCAATGTTTTAGGAGCGAGCAGACGTGGCAGCAGAGGAAGGGGTCGAGGCAGCAGTATTCGCAGCCAGAGGCCAGTGCTCCCGGTGTCATCCAGCGGTCGTGTCTCCACCGACAACCCTGCCGTCATTGATTGGTTGGCTCGGTCGTCTTCCTCTTCCCAGGTCACCTCTGACACCTACAGCCAACGGTCGGTGGGTACGTCAGACACAACCGTTAGTTGGCATGGCCCGGGACCAAGCCCACTGAAATCACGTGTCCTCTACCTGCCCCTGTCCTTTGCTGTTCCCTCACCAAGCGAAGTATCGCATGCTGTGGGCTCAGCCCCACTGTACAGTGAGGAAGAGCTAACAGAGGGCGGTCAGGAACGGGGGGAGACATCGGCCTTTTCAGCAGCCAAGCGAACAAGTACTGGCGAGGAGAGTGGCTCGGTAGCCGGTCTAGAGACAGGTCTGTCTCCTGACCCAGACGCAGCCGAGGGGGCTAGTAGTGAGGCGGAGACCCTACTTGATGATGAGGAGGTTGATCGCACTTGGCAGCCTCGTCGTCATCAGGCAATTTCTTCCGCATCATCAGGAGAAGAGGGTGGCAGCTTGGCAGCGAGCAAAACAGTCGGTGGGTTGCCCAGGAGACAGCAGCAGGGTCGCATCAGTGTCAGTGGAGCCAAACGTCCACGGAGTAGAGCACCAGCTCCACTGCAGCCTACCACCACGGCCAGTAGTGGTGCCGTTGCGCACGGAGGAAGTAGCAGTCAGCCAGTGAAGAGTAGCGGGGGCAAAGTTTCCTACTCGGTGGTGTGGCAATTTTTCCTCAAGCCGCCCGAGGAAGTAAACGTAGCCGTATGTCGACTATGTGGCCAGAAATGCAAGCGTGGCCAGGGGGCCCATGTTGGGACTACAGCGTTGCGTCAGCATATGCAGCGTCACCATTCGGTGGCCTGGGAAAACCGTGATAAACATACGGCGGTTCTGCCTGCCCCAGCCCCCGCTCCATCACCCGCTCCGTTACTTGCTCCGTCACCCGACGTCGTCAATCGCCCTCTATCAGCCAGTCAAGGCTCCAACACCTCTGCTGAGGGGAGTTGTCGCTCATTGGCATCTTCCGCTCGTTCAGATGCTCCTTCTCCTGCTACTCCTCTTCTCGGATTCCGTCAACAGTCTTTCTTGGAATCCGTATCCAAGAGACAACAGTTTGCGAGCACGCACCCGACGGTGCAAAAGCTGAACGTCCTCCTGTCCAAGTTGCTGGTGCTGCAGTCCCTCCCTTTCCAACTGGTGGACTCAGCACCTTTCCGAGAAATGATGGCTTGTGCCGCGCCGCGGTGGAGAGTGCCAAGCCGTCATTTCTTTGCCCAAAAGGCAGTGCCAGCCCTGCATTCACATGTAGAAGAGATGGTGGGCCAGTCTTTGAGCATGTCGGTCTCTGCCAAAGTGCACGGCAGCGCCGACGTGTGGAGCTGTAACTACGGTCAGGGACAGTACATGTCATTTACGGCCCACTGGGTGAACGTGGTGCCGGCACAGCCGCACCAGCAACTTGGACAGGTCACGACGCTTTTGCCTCCACGTTTGCACGTCCTTGGTCCAGCAAGCATGTCCGCCTCTACCACCTCTTTTTCCGCCGTGTCCTCAGCCGCCACCCCCGTGCCAAGTCCCATTACCCGACCGGCATATCACATGTGCAGGGCGCAACGGTGTCACGCTGTGCTGCACCTGGTATGCCTTGGCGAACGTAGTCACACAGGGGAGGAACTGCTGAGTGTAATGAACAGAGAAATCGACAGATGGCTGTCTCCGCGCAAACTAAAAATCGGAACCATGTTGACTGACAACGGAAAGAACATGGTGTCTGCTCTGCGTCAAGGAAGGTTGTGCCATGCGCCATGCATGGCTCACGTGTTCAATCTGGTTGTCAAGCGGTTCCTAAAATCCACCATCCCACTGCAAGACATCCTTAAAATGTCACGTAAACTGTGCATGCATTTCAGCCATTCCTACACCGCAAAGAACACCCTCATTGAGCTGCAGCGGCAGAACGGAATTCCACAGCATCGCCTGATCTGCGACGTTGCAACAAGGTGGAATTCAACCCTACACATGTTAGACCGCCTTTACGAGCAGCGAAAGGCCATCACCGATTTCCTGATGTTACAAGCGGATAAAGGTACTCCCCTGTGTAACTTAGATGTCAGCCATTGGCAGCTCATGCGTGACACCTGCCGCTTGCTCAGGCCCTTTGAGGAGGCCACGCTATTCGTGAGTCGGCAGGACTATGGGATGAACGACGTCATTCCTCTGTTGCACGTCCTGGAACAAATGCTGTTAACAATGGCTGGTCAGGGTGCGGTAGACGTGGCGCACAGATCTCAACGCCACATGACCCCTGTGGGGGCAGGACAGGAAGAAGAGGAGGAGGTAGAGGAGGACATTTGTGCTCAGGAATTATTGAGTGAAATGGGTGGTTTTTCCACTCAGCGGACAGGAGTGGAGGAGCAGGAGCATCTGGTAGAGGAGGAGGAGGAGACAGAGGACCCAGACGCACCGTGGCAGTATGCTGTGGAGATGGAGGCAGGGAGTCCCTCGCATTCCTTGGCACAAATGGCCCATAGCATGCTCGGTTGCTTGCGTAGCGACAGCCGAATAATAACCATCAGACAGAGGGATGACTTTTGGCTGTCCACCTTGTTGGACCCTCGCTACCGGTCCAAAATGGTGGCCTTTTTCACACCTGCTGAGAGGGAGGCCAAAATTACGTACTATAAAAACCACCTATGTAGTCAGTTGGTCTCTGCCTTTGTGCGCCAACGTCCATCCTCAGACACTGTGGGCCCTGTGCGCTCGCGTTCCGCTGGCATGGCAGCAGGGGAGGGGTGGGGTGGTAGGAGCAGTGGCAGCTCCACCAGCAGCGGCTGCCTCAGTCTGCAGTCGATGATGAGTAGCTTTCTTCACCAGCGCAGTGAGGAAACTACTAACCAGCCGCAGCAGCAGCAGCAGCATCAGGTGGACCTGGAGCAGGAGCTCAAACAACAGGCTTGGGCCTACTTGGACAGCACCCTGCCAACCGAGGTAGACAATCCCCTTGACTACTGGGCAACGAAACTTGACCTTTGGCCCCAACTAGCTGAATTTGCCCTTGAAAGGCTGTCATGCCCGGCCAGTAGCGTGGCATCGGAGCGCGTGTTTAGTGCGGCAGGAGGTATTGTAACTCCGCGGAGGACACGACTGTCCACCCAAAGTGTGGAGAGACTCACGTTTGTGAAAATGAATCAGGCGTGGATTAGTCTGGATTTCAAACCACCAGTTCCTGACACAACTGACTAAATCCGCCATGAATCATGCCTCAAACATGTGCCACTTTCAGGTCTCCTCACACTGCTGGTGTGTTAAATTTTTTGACATAGGGTGCAGGCAGATTACGGGCCTCACATAGCTGCTGCCAGGCCCCTAATCTGCCATGGGCCCCTATATACCGCCTCCTCATGCTGCTGCCAAGTCCAGAGTCTCTCATGGGTCCCTGTACGGCCTCCCATTGCTGCTGTCTCCATCGCCACACTCTGCTGCCATGTGCCACTTTCAGGTCTCTTCACACTGCTGGTGTGTTAAATTTTTTGACATAGGGTGCAGGCAGATTACGGGCCTCACATAGCTGCTGCCAGGCCCCTAATCTGCCATGGGCCCCTATATACCGCCTCCTCATGCTGCTGCCAAGTCTAGAGTCTGTCATGGGTCCCTGTACGGCCTCCCATTGCTGCTGTCTCCATCGCCACACTCTGCTGCCATGTGCCACTTTCAGGTCTCCTCACACTGCTGGTGTGTAGAATTTTTTGACATAGGGTGCTGGCAGATTATGGGCCTCCTATAGCTGCTGCCAGGCCCCTAATCTGCCATAGGCCCCTATATACCGCCTCCTCATGCTGCTGCCAGGTCCAGAGTCTCTCATGGGTCCCTGTACGGCCTCCCATTGCTGCTGTCTCCATCGCCACACTCTGCCATGTGCCACTTTCAGGTCTCCTCACACACTGCTGGTGTGTTACATTTTTTGACATAGGGTGCAGGCAGATTACGGGCCTCACATAGCTGCTGCCAGGCCCCTAATCTGCCATGGGCCCCTATATACCGCCTCCTCATGCTGCTGCCAAGTCTAGAGTCTCTCATGGGTCCCTGTACGGCCTCCCATTGCTGCTGTCTCCATCGCCACACTCTGCTGCCATGTGCCACTTTCAGGTCTCTTCACACTGCTGGTGTGTTAAATTTTTTGACATAGGGTGCAGGCAGATTACGGGCCTCACATAGCTGCTGCCAGGCCCCTAATCTGCCATGGGCCCCTATATACCGCCTCCTCATGCTGCTGCCAAGTCCAGAGTCTCTCATGGGTCCCTGTACGGCCTCCCATTGCTGCTGTCTCCATCGCCACACTCTGCTGCCATGTGCCACTTTCAGGTCTCTTCACACTGCTGGTGTGTTAAATTTTTTGACATAGGGTGCAGGCAGATTACGGGCCTCACATAGCTGCTGCCAGGCCCCTAATCTGCCATGGGCCCCTATATACCGCCTCCTCATGCTGCTGCCAAGTCCAGAGTCTCTCATGGGTCCCTGTACGGCCTCCCATTGCTGCTGTCTCCATCGCCACACTCTGCTGCCATGTGCCACTTTCAGGTCTCTTCACACTGCTGGTGTGTTAAATTTTTTGACATAGGGTGCAGGCAGATTACGGGCCTCACATAGCTGCTGCCAGGCCCCTAATCTGCCATGGGCCCCTATATACCGCCTCCTCATGCTGCTGCCAAGTCTAGAGTCTCTCATGGGTCCCTGTACGGCCTCCCATTGCTGCTGTCTCCATCGCCACACTCTGCTGCCATGTGCCACTTTCAGGTCTCTTCACACTGCTGGTGTGTTAAATTTTTTGACATAGGGTGCAGGCAGATTACGGGCCTCACATAGCTGCTGCCAGGCCCCTAATCTGCCATGGGCCCCTATATACCGCCTCCTCATGCTGCTGCCAAGTCCAGAGTCTGTCATGGGTCCCTGTATGGCCTCCCATTGCTGCTGTCTCCATCGCCACACTCTGCTGCCATGTGCCACTTTCAGGTCTCTTCACACTGCTGGTGTGTTAAATTTTTTGACATAGGGTGCAGGCAGATTACGGGCCTCACATAGCTGCTGCCAGGCCCCTAATCTGCCATGGGCCCCTATATACCGCCTCCTCATGCTGCTGCCAAGTCTAGAGTCTGTCATGGGTCCCTGTACGGCCTCCCATTGCTGCTGTCTCCATCGCCACACTCTGCTGCCATGTGCCACTTTCAGGTCTCCTCACACTGCTGGTGTGTAGAATTTTTTGACATAGGGTGCTGGCAGATTATGGGCCTCCTATAGCTGCTGCCAGGCCCCTAATCTGCCATAGGCCCCTATATACCGCCTCCTCATGCTGCTGCCAGGTCCAGAGTCTCTCATGGGTCCCTGTACGGCCTCCCATTGCTGCTGTCTCCATCGCCACACTCTGCCATGTGCCACTTTCAGGTCTCCTCACACACTGCTGGTGTGTAGAATTTTTTGACATAGGGTGCTGGCAGATTATGGGCCTCCTATAGCTGCTGCCAGGCCCCTAATCTGCCATAGGCCCCTATATACCGCTTCCTCATGCTGCTGCCAGGTCCAGAGTCTCTCATGGGTCCCTGTACGGCCTCCCATTGCTGCTGTCTCCATCGCCACACTCTGCCATGTGCCACTTTCAGGTCTCCTCACACACTGCTGGTGTGTTAAATTTTTTGACATAGGGTGCAGGCAGATTACGGGCCTCACATAGCTGCTGCCAGGCCCCTAATCTGCCATGGGCCCCTATATACCGCCTCCTCATGCTGCTGCCAAGTCTAGAGTCTCTCATGGGTCCCTGTACGGCCTCCCATTGCTGCTGTCTCCATCGCCACACTCTGCTGCCATGTGCCACTTTCAGGTCTCTTCACACTGCTGGTGTGTTAAATTTTTTGACATAGGGTGCAGGCAGATTACGGGCCTCACATAGCTGCTGCCAGGCCCCTAATCTGCCATGGGCCCCTATATACCGCCTCCTCATGCTGCTGCCAAGTCCAGAGTCTCTCATGGGTCCCTGTACGGCCTCCCATTGCTGCTGTCTCCATCGCCACACTCTGCTGCCATGTGCCACTTTCAGGTCTCTTCACACTGCTGGTGTGTTAAATTTTTTGACATAGGGTGCAGGCAGATTACGGGCCTCACATAGCTGCTGCCAGGCCCCTAATCTGCCATGGGCCCCTATATACCGCCTCCTCATGCTGCTGCCAAGTCTAGAGTCTCTCATGGGTCCCTGTACGGCCTCCCATTGCTGCTGTCTCCATCGCCACACTCTGCTGCCATGTGCCACTTTCAGGTCTCTTCACACTGCTGGTGTGTTAAATTTTTTGACATAGGGTGCAGGCAGATTACGGGCCTCACATAGCTGCTGCCAGGCCCCTAATCTGCCATGGGCCCCTATATACCGCCTCCTCATGCTGCTGCCAAGTCTAGAGTCTCTCATGGGTCCCTGTACGGCCTCCCATTGCTGCTGTCTCCATCGCCACACTCTGCTGCCATGTGCCACTTTCAGGTCTCTTCACACTGCTGGTGTGTTAAATTTTTTGACATAGGGTGCAGGCAGATTACGGGCCTCACATAGCTGCTGCCAGACATGTAATCTGCCATGGGCCCCCGTACCGACTCCTCATGCTGTGACGTTGCAACAAGGTGGAATTCAACCCTACATATGTTAGACCGCCTTTACGAACAGCTAAAGGCCATCACAGATTTCCTGATGTTAAAAGCGGATAAAGGTACTCCCTGTGTAACTTAGATGTCAGCCATTGGCAGCTCATGTGTGACACCTGCGCTTGCTCAGGCCCTTTGAGGAGGCCACGCTATTCGTGAGTCGGCAGGACTATGGGATGAATGAGGTCAAATCGGCCATGGGCCCCCGTACCGCCTGTTCACGCTGATGCTGGTCCCACAGTGTGACCTGGGTCCCTGTACGGCCTTCCATTGCTTCCACTCTGCCATGTGCCACTTTGAAATCTCCTCACACTCCTGCGGTTGTCCATTTTGTCATAGGTTGCTGGCAGATTACAGGCCTTCCATAGGTGCCACCAAGCCCCATATCGGCCATGGGCCCCCGTACCGCCTGGTCACGCTGCTGCTGGGCCCATAGTGTGACCTGGGTCCCTGTACCGCCTCCCATTGCTCCCACTCTGCCATGTGCCACTTTCAGGTCTCCTCACGCTCCTGCTGGTTTCCATTTTGTCATAGGTTGCTGTATGGCCTCCCATTGCTGCTGCCTCCACCGCCACACTGTGGCTCCAAACACTGGTTTTGGCCCCGTGACTGGCCAAAGGAGTGAAGTGTGCAGTGATTCTAAGATCGACGGCACTCATCTGCATGTCATACTGACAGACAGTATTATTTCTCTTCCCCAGCAGACTCCAAGGGCATTTAAATTAAAGGTACAGTGTTCTGCACTAATATTAAGTCTCTCTGAAGCCTAGAAACACCCTTTTTTAAGTTAAATTCACAGCGAATTTATTCGACTCGAATCGAATATTGTCCACGAATTCGCCGAATCAGTCGAATCGAATTTTTCATTTCTTCGCTCATCTCTAGATGGCAGTTTACAAATCATGTTCTGATTTTTCCTTTCACACTGCAGCTTTCTCACTCTAATGTGACTCAGCTGCCCCCTGAGTGACCTTTGCTTGCACCTGTTACCTCAGTCAGTCACAGGTGTGTGACAAGCTGTGCTCTAAACAGGCTTTTTAAACTTGCCAAGTTCACTGGCGATTGCCATCTTCAAACGCTTGTAGTTTTAAAAGTTTAAATGCTACCGTGAAAAGGTTTATATTGTGACAATCACAAGAAACAGACCTAAATTTTGATGTATAGTATGTCTCTGAAAGATAAAAAATGAAGGCACAGTCGCAGTTTAAAAACGTCCCTTAAAATGTCAGGTATCTAGAGTGGAGTTTCAATGAAAGTCAATGGGAGGGGTGAGGTCCAAACAAATGGTCATATTGTGAAAACTATCAGGAGTATGTCCTAGCCGTGAACATTTTTAGTGACAGCAGGGTTAGCTGAACGTTTTGATATAAGATATGTGTAGGTGGGCTTGAAAATGGCAGAGTGATGGCAGTTTACAAATCATGTTCTGATTTTTCCTTTGCACACTCTAGCTGTGCTCTGCTGCCACTCTAGATGCACCATTCATTCCTATGGGAAAATTTCGCCACAAAAACCGCGATATTTCTTGAACGATTCGGCGAAACGTTCCACAAAGTAATAGCAATCCGATCGGGAACAATCCGCGCGTTTTGATATATTACTTGTCTTTGTAGTGTAAAAACTGTGGGAGGAGTTAGCGTGGCAAATTTGGCTATAATAATAAGAATAAGAACTAGACAATCTACAATTTCTGGGGAAATTGTGTAAAGTGTTCTTGCCGCAACCTTTACCAAATGATTGATGAAATGTAAGCAGGGCACATTGCAAGCCTGATAGTGAGAAATGCATTTCAGCTTGTATTTTGAAGCTCACAGTCCAGCCTCGTGAGTCATCTGCCTCTTGAGTGACCTTTGGTTGCTGCACCTGGAGAGGACGGAGTAGGCTCACTGTGCTGAGACAGCTGGGTTGCTATGACAACTCACTCTGAGAGGAATGTCAGCATGACTGGTTTAAACAGGCTTTTTAAACTTGCCAAGTTCAATTGCGTGCTAAAATTAGTATTAATTAAATATTAAAGAAAAGAAACATAGTGTCTTATCCGGGATATCAATTATTTATTTTTATTTTTTTTTATTTTAATTTTAATTTTTATTTTATTTTATTTTTAATTTTATTTTTATTTTAATTTTATGTTAATTTTTATTTTATTTTTAATTTTATTTTTATTTTAATTTAATTTAAATTTTATGTTAATTTTAATTTTATTTTTATTTTAATTTTATTTTTATTTTAATTTTATGTTAATTTTAATTTTATGTTAATTTTAATTTTATTTTTATTTTATTTTTAATTTTATTTTTATTTTATGTTATTTTAATTTTATGTTAATTTTATTTAATTTTTTTTTTAATTTTAATTTTATTTTATTTTAATTTTATTTTTATTTAATTTTTATTTTATTTTTATTTTTATCCAGACTGAATAATAATACCATCTCATTTATACAGAAGGAACTGTCATTCCCACTGCAAATATTTTTTATTTATTTTAATTTTTATTTTAATTTAATTTTTATTTTATTTTTCATTTTATTTTTGTTTTAATTTTAATTTTTAATTTTATTTTTATTTTAATTTTATTTTATTTTTTTATTTTAATTTTATTTTATTTTTATCCAGACTGAATAATAACACCATCTCATTTATACAGAAGGAACTGTCATTCCCACTGCAAATATTTTTTATTTTTATTTATATTTTTCATTCATAGTTTTTGTTTTTTCACATTGATAAATTAATTTATTTTATATATTTACACAAATCATATATTTAAGTATAATTAATTGATGTAATTATTTGATTATCGGTGGTACACTTATGAATTCATTATATCACATAAGGTAGAATATATTGGAGCGCGGTACACTACTGGTATTCGTGAACATTTTTAGTGACAGCAGGGTTAGTGGAACGTTTTGATATAAGATATGTGTAGGTGGGCTTGAAAATGGCAGAGTGATGGCAGTTTACAAATCATGTTCTGATTTTTCTGATTTTTCCTTTGCACACTCTAGCTGTGCTGTGCTGCTCAATGCATTCCTATGGGAAAATTTCACCGCAAAAACCGCGATATTTCTTGAACGATTCGGCGAAACGTTCTACAAAGTAATAGCAATCCGATCGGGATCAATGCGCACGTTTTGATATATTACTTGTCTTTGTAGTGTAAAAACTGTGGGAGGAGTTAGCGTGGCAAATATGGCTATAATAAGAAAAAGAATTAGATTTCAAATATGGCAGAGAAGAGCGGTTAAAAACAAACTGCTTCAAATTGCTTACTTCACTGGCGTCTTCACAATTTCTGTGGAAATTGTGTGGTGTTCTGGCCTCCACACAACTGGAGTGGGCAGGTTAGCTTTTGTCTCTCTGCTTCCTGCTCACACAGCTGGGTTCCTATGGCAACTCCCTCCACACCAAGGGCAGAGTCATGGTTATAAACAAACTGCTCCAAGTTGCTGACATCACTGGCGATTGCCATCTTCAAACGGTTGTAGTTTTAAAAGTATAAATGGTACCGTGAAAAGGCTTATATTGTGACAATCACAAGAAACAGACCTAAATTTTGATATATAGTATGTCTCTGCAATATTAAAAATGAAGGCACAGTCGCAGTTTAAAAACGTCCCTTAAAATTTCTTGTGTCTAAAGTGGAGTTTCAATGAAAGTCAATGGGAGGAGTGAGGTGCAAACAAATGGTCATATTCTGAAAACTATCAGGAGTATGTCCTAGCCGTGAACATTTTTAGTGACAGCAGGGTTAGCTGAACGTTTTGATATAAGATATGTGTAGGTGGGCTTGATAATGACAGAGTGATGGCAGTTTACAAATCATGTTCTGATTTTTCCTTTCACATTGTAGCTTTCTCACTCTAATGTGACTCAGCTGCCCCCTGAGTGACCTTTGCTTGCACCTGTTACCTCAGTCAGTCACAGGTGTTTGAGAAGCTGTGCTCTAAACAGGCTATTTAAACTTGCCAAATTCACTGGCGATTGCCATCTTCAAACGCTTGTAGTTTTAAAAGTATAAATGCTACCGTGAAAAGGTTTATATTGTGACAATCACAAGAAAAAGACCTACAGTTTGATGTATAGTGTGTCTCTGAAAGATAACAAATGAAGGCACAGTCGCAGTTTAAAAACGTCCCTTAAAATGTCTGGTGTCTAGAGTGGAGTTTCAATGAAAGTCAATGGGAGGTGTGAGGTCCAAACAAATGGTCATATTGTGAAAACTATCAGGAGTATGTCCTAGCCGTGAACATTTTTAGTGACAGCAGGGTTAGCTGAACGTTTTGATATAAGATATGTGTAGGTGGGCTTGAAAATGAAAGAGTGATGGCAGTTTACAAATCATGTTCTGATTTTTCTGATTTTTCCTTTGCACACTCTAGCTGTGCTGTGCTGCTCAATGCATTCCTATGGGAAAATTTCGCCGCAAAAACCGCGATATTTCTTGAACGATTCGGCGAAACGTTCTACAAAGTAATAGCAATCCGATCGGGATCAATGCGCACATTTTGATATATTACTTGTCTTTGTAGTGTAAAAACTGTGGGAGGAGTTAGCGTGGCAAATATGGCTATAATAAGAATAAGAATAAGAATATATATGTGAGATAACAATAAGTGTTCCTTGCTATGCAAGAACACTTAACTAGACAATCTACAATTTCTGGGGAAATTGTGTAAAGTGTTCTTGCCGCAACCTTTACCAAATGATTGATGAAATGTAAGCAGGGCACATTGCAAGCCTGATAGTGAGAAATGCATTTCAGCTTGTATTTTGAAGCTCACAGTCCAGCCTCGTGAGTCATCTGCCTCTTGAGTGACCTTTGGTTGCTGCACCTGGAGAGGGCGGAGTAGGCTCACTGTGCTGAGACAGCTGGGTTGCTATGACAACTCACTCTGAGAGGAATGTCAGCATGCCTGTTCTAAACAAGCTTTTTAAACTTGCCAAGTTCAATTGCGTGCTAAAATTAGTATTAATTAAATATTAAAGAAAAGAAACATAGTGTCTTATCCGGGATATCAATTATTTATTTTTATTTTTATTTTAATTTTTTTTTTATTTTAATTTTAATTTTTATTTTATTTTATTTTTAATTTTATTTTTATTTTAATTTAATTTTAATTTTATGTTAATTTTATTTTTATTTTTATTTTTATTTTATTTTTATTTTATTTTTATTTTTATTTTATTTTTATTTTAATTATAATTTTATTTTTATTTTATTTTTATTTTAATTATAATTTTATTTTTATTTTTATTTTAATTTTATTTTTATTTTATGTTATTTTAATTTTTATTTTATTTTTATCCAGACTGAATAATAATACCATCTCATTTATACAGAAGGAACTGTCATTCCCACTGCAAATATTTTTTATTTATTTTAATTTTAATTTTAATTTCATTTTTATTTTATTTTTAATTTTATTTTTATTTTAATTTTATTTTATTTTTTTATTTTAATTTTATTTTATTTTTATCCAGACTGAATAATAACACCATCTCATTTATACAGAAGGAACTGTCATTCCCACTGCAAATATTTTTTATTTTTTATTTATATTTTTCATTCATAGTTTTTGTTTGTTCACATTGATAAATTAATTTATTTTATATATTTACACAAATCATATATTTAAGTATAATTAATTGATGTAATTATTTGATTATCGGTGGTACACTTATGAATTCATTATATCACATAAGGTAGAATATATTGGAGCGCGGTACACTACTGGCATTCGTGAACATTTTTAGTGACAGCAGGGTTAGCTGGACGTTTTGATATAAGATATGTGTAGGTGGGCTTGAAAATGAAAGAGTGATGGCAGTTTACAAATCATGTTCTGATTTTTTCTTCCACACTGCAGCTTTCTCACTTCTCACTCTAATGTGACTCAGCTGCCCCCTGAGTGACAATTGGTGCACCTGTGACTCAGTCAGTCACAGGTGTGTGACAAGCTCTGCTCTAAACACAGTGCTCAAACTTGCCAAATTCACTGGTGATTGCCATCTTCAAACACTTTTAGTTTTAAAAGTATAAATGCTACTGTGAAAAGGTTTATACTGTGACAATCACAAGAAACAGACCTAAATTTTGATATATAGTATGTCTCTGCAATATTAAAAATGAAGGCACAGTCGCAGTTTAAAAACGTCCCTTAACATTTCAGGTGGCTGTGAGTGAAGTTTCAATGAAAGTCAATGGGAGGGGTGAGGTGCAAACACATGGTCATATTCTGAAAACTATCAGGAGTATGTCCTAGCCGTGAACATTTTTAGTGACAGCAGGGTTAGCTGAACGTTTTGATATAAGATATGTGTAGGTGGGCTTGAAAATGACATAGTTATGGCAGTTTACAAATCATGTTCTGATTTTTCCTTTCACACTGTAGATTTCTCACTCTAATGTGACTCAGCTGCCCCCTGAGTGACCTTTGCTTGCACCTGTTACCTCAGTCAGTCACAGGTGTGTGAGAAGCCTCGCTCTAAACAAGCTATTTAAACTTGCCAAGTTCACTGGCGATTGCCATTTTCAAACGCTTGTAGTTTTAAAAGTATAAATGCTACCGTGAAAAGGTTTATACTGTGACAATCACAAGAAACAGACCTAAATTTTGATGTATAGTATGTCTCTGAAAGATAAAAAATGAAGGCACAGTCGCAGTTTAAAAACGTCCCTTAAAATTTCTTGTGTCTAAAGTGGAGTTTCAATGAAAGTCAATGGGAGGGATGAGGTCCAAACAAATGGTCATATTCTGAAAACTATCAGGAATAAGGCTTAGCCGTGAACATTTTTAGTGACAGCAGGGTTAGCTGAACGTTTTGATATAAGATATGTGTAGGTGGGCTTGAAAATGAAAGAGTGATGGCAGTTTACAAATCATGTTCTGATTTTTCCTTTACACACTCTAGCTCTGCTCTGCTGCTCAATGCATTCCTATGGGAAAATTTTGCCGCAAAAACCGCGATATTTCTTGAACGATTTGGCGAAACGTTCCACAAAGTAATAGCAATCCGATCGGGAACAAACCGCACGTTTTGATATATTACTTGTCTTTGTAGTGTAAAAACTGTGGGAGGAGTTAGCGTGGCAAATATGGCTATAATAAGAATAAGAATAAGAATATATATGTGAGATAACAATAAGTGTTCCTTGCTATGCAAGAACACTTAATAAGAATAAGAATATACTTGTGAGATAACAATAAGTGTTCCTTGCTATGCAAGAACACTTAACTAGACAATCTACAATTTCTGGGGAAATTGTGTAAAGTGTTCTTGCCGCAACCTTTACCAAATGATTGATGAAATGTAAGCAGGGCACATTGCAAGCCTGATAGTGAGAAATGCATTTCAGCTTGTATTTTGAAGCTCACAGTCCAGCCTCGTGAGTCATCTGCCTCTTGAGTGACCTTTGGTTGCTGCACCTGGACAGGGCGGAGTAGGCTCACTGTGCTGAGACAGCTGGGTTGCTATGACAACTCACTCTGAGAGGAATGTCAGCATGCCTGTTCTAAACAGGCTTTTTAAACTTGCCAAGTTCAATTGCGTGCTAAAATTAGTATTAATTAAATATTAAAGAAAAGAAACATAGTGTCTTATCCGGGATATCAATTATTTATTTTTATTTTTTATTTTAATTTTTATTTTATTTTATTTTTAATTTTATTTTTATTTTTATTTTATGTTATTTTAATTTTATTTTTATTTTAATTTTATGTTAATTTTATTTTTATTTAATTTTTTTTTTAATTTTAATTTTTATTTTAATTTTTATTTTTATTTTTAATTTTATTTTAATTTTAATTTTATTTTTTTTTATTTTAATTTAATTTTTATTTTATTTTTATTTTTATCCAGACTGAATAATAATACCATCTCATTTATACAGAAGGAACTGTCATTCCCACTGCAAATATTTTTTATTTATTTTAATTTTAATTTAATTTTTATTTTATTTTTCATTTTATTTTTATTTTAATTTTTAATTTTATTTTTATTTTAATTTTATTTTATTTTTTTATTTTAATTTTAATTTTATTTTATTTTTATCCAGACTGAATAATAACACCATCTCATTTATACAGAAGGAACTGTCATTCCCACTGCAAATATTTTTTATTTATATTTTTCATTCATAGTTTTTGTTTTTTCACATTGATAAATTAATTTATTTTATATATTTACACAAATCATATATTTAAGTATAATTAATTGATGTAATTATTTGATTATCGGTGGTACACTTATGAATTCATTATATCACATAAGGTAGAATATATTGGAGCGCGGTACACTACTGGCATTCGTGAACATTTTTAGTGACAGCAGGGTTAGCTGAACGTTTTGATAGAAGATATGTGTAGGTGGGCTTGAAAATGAAAGAGTGATGGCAGTTTACAAATCATGTTCTGATTTTTCTGATTTTTCCTTTACACACTCTAGCTATGCTCTGCTGCTCAATGCATTCCTATGGGAAAATTTCACCGCAAAAACCGCGATATTTCTTAAACGATTCGGCGAAACGTTCCACAAAGTAATAGCAATCCGATCGGGAACAATCCGCACGTTTTGATATATTACTTGTATTTGTAGTGTAAAAACTGTGGGAGGAGTTAGCGTGGCAAATATGGCTATAATAAGAAACGGAATAAGAATAAGAATATATATGTGAGATAACAATAAGTGTTCCTTGCTATGCAAGAACACTTAATAAGAACTAGAAAATCTACAATTTCTGGGGAAATTGTGTAAAGTGTTCTTGCCGCAACCTTTACCAAATGATTGATGAAATGTAAGCAGTGCACATTGCAAGCCTGATAGTGAGAAATGCATTTCAGCTTGTATTTTGAAGCTCACAGTCCAGCCTGGTGAGTCATCTGCCTCTTGAGTGACCTTTGGTTGCTGCACCTGGAGTGGGCGGAGTAGGCTCACTCTGCTGAGACAGCTGGGTTGCTATGACAACTCACTCTGAGAGGAATGTCAGCATGCCTGTTCTAAACAGGCTTTTTAAACTTGCCATCTTCACTGGCGATTGCCATCTTCAAACGCTTGTAGTTTTAAAAGTATAAATGCTACCGTGAAAATGTTTATATTGTGACAATCACAAGAAACAGACCTAAATTTTGATGTATAGTATGTCTCTGAAAGATAAAAAATGAAGGCACAGTCCCAGTTTAAAAATGTCCCTTAAAATTTCTGGTGTCTAGAGTGGAGTTTCAATGAAAGTCATATTCTGAAAACTATCAGGAGTATGTCCTAGCCGTGAACATTTTTAGTGACAGCAGGGTTAGCGGAACGTTTTGATATAACGGGCTTGAAAATGAAAGAGTGATGGCAGTTTACAAATCATGTTCTGATTTTTCTGATTTTTCCTTTGCACACTCTAGCTGTGCTCTGCTGCTCAATGCATTCCTATGGGAAAATTTCGCCACAAAAACCACGATATTTCTTGAACGATTCGGCGAAACATTCCACAAAGTAATAGCAATCCGATCGAGAACAATCCGCACGTTTTGATATGTTACTTGTCTTTGTAGTGTAAAAACTGTGGGAGGAGTTAGCGTGGCAAATATGGCTATAATAAGAATAAGAATATATTTGTGAGATAACAATAAGTGTTCCTTGCTATGCAAGAACACTTAAGAATATATATGTGAGATAACAATAAGTGTTCCTTGCTATGCAAGAACACTTAATAAAAATAAAAGCGGATGAAAGCACTGAAAAACATATGATGAAACAGATGATTTTTAAAAATTTGGCTAATGAAAAAAACACCAAAGCTCAAAAAACACACAAAAATGCTCATGTTAAAACACATGACAAAACGCTCAAAACTGAATGCTCAGGTAAGAATGAAGCCAAACAGAAAGGCTGCAAAACCGAAACTTACAGGTTGGAAGAGGCAAAACATGCAAACAAATGTGGACAGCGCCTATTTCACCAACATAAATACACATACAATGTTTTCAATATATTACTTTAAATAACATACAGTGTTAGGAAATCCCAAGTTAGATCATCTACTGTCACTGCAGAACAGCAGGATAGGTGGCCTGCCCACCCAAAAATGATAGTTTTTAGAGGTGCAGTCTGGTGATCAGCCCCTGGCCTCTTAAATGCTTAGGATAGTCCAAAAGCAAGATATCCTCATCCACATTTGCATGTGTTACCTGCAGTTGAATTCTTCATGATATAAAATAAATAAAATCCTACAGGAGAAGTGGAACCTCTTCATAAGAACAATAGGTGTTCCCACCCAGGAACTGAAGTGCGTGAGCTCACCAATGGATTATTCAAGATATAACCGAAGGCAAAACTTTTTTTTTTAGTTTTGGATATTAGAAACGGATTAGAACACCCTGTACGGTTTCTGATTCTATCTGTGTCCTCATTAGGGAGATGCATCCTCATTGTCTGTCCTGTTTACTGTTATTACCAAAAAAGTGAAAGAAAATCCCAAATTTTGGGGTGATCTTGGTAACAGGGGATTTTCCTAACTTTGGAGGGATTTCTTCCCTGGTGTGGCCATGGGACAGGAAATTAAAGATAATCTCCCTGGTAGGACAACAATTGACAGCAATTTTAGCTTTAGTTCTACTTTAACTACTTTCGCCCAGAGTTTGATTAGTTTAAAACAAGTTACTACTACTGCAGTCATGAGCTTGTATCTGTTTTGGTCATGTAAAAGTGTTAATGCAAAAGTGATCCAATCACTTTTACAGTATTTGTAGTGTGCCACTTTCCCTCGCTGGTCCCTCTTCTTTATGGTTTCCAGGTACTCCCACTCCTCTTAGGAGCCTGAGGACACAACAAATGTGTTCAGATTGCTGAGTGCTATGTATGAAACTAGAAATGTTTAAAGTGGTTGTAAACCTCAGGCATGCAATATGAACAAAGCATATCCCTCTATAGTGTGTACTCATCTCAATTAGGGCACTAACAGCACTAAGTGTCATTTCTGTCTGATGATTTATTCCTCTTCCATTAGCATAAATCACTTCTGACAAGTTTTCCTGACACCAAGAGAAAAATGGTGACAGGGTTGGGATCACCAGCAGGGTAACAGTCCTAGCTCTGTTCCTGTGTGAAGGGGTGTGTGTCTCAGCTCTCAGGCTCTCCTCACTGAACTCTGCTCTGAACCTCAGCTCCCCTTTTTGTGAACTCTCAGACAAGCTTTACAAATGTATCACTTTGAATGGATGTACAGTAGAGAAGACTGCAGATAGACAGGTACAACATATGTAGGAGATTTTGTTTAATCTCTGTGTATCACCTGCGGCCAGTCACTTCACTGGGCATACAGTCATGGTATAATTTATCAGCACGCATGCATTTCTGTCAGATGTTGTACCACCTTGCCCAGAAAATTGTCGCAATTACAAATATTTTGGCATTTTCATGTTTATTTCTTTTGTTTGTATTGGTATGACACAAAAAAAAAAAAGTTGAGAAACAAAATGCCAAATCTGACACATTCCACACAAAACCTCAAAAATGGACTTGACAAAATTATTGGCACCTTTTCAAAATCATAAGAAATAACTGAATTCCAAGATTATGATGCTCCTTTAATTTGTAATTAAACTCGCCTGAGTCATTTAACAGATCTTAACGTTTCTGTCACAATATGGTAAACCAGCGGCCCACCCTGGGAATGACGCAGGCTCACCTGAGGTGCGGGGTCTAAGCATCCACCGGTCTTCCCCAGAGCTCCTAATGGTGGAGATGGATTTGGCTGCGTCTGAATGCCAGGTCGCAGATCTCAGGATCACCCCACCAGGGAATGAGTAGGCTGGAAACCAAAAGCGGATCAAACAGTTCAGGGATCAAACAGAAGCGGAGTCAGTCACAAGCCAAGGGTCGGTCACCAATGGTAGTAGATAGGATGAGGCAGAATCGTAGTCAGTAGCAAGCCAAAGGTCGGTAACGTAGATGAAGCCAGCAGCAGGAACAGTAAGCGGGATATTGGCTGGTAAGGCACAATAATCTGGCAACCAGGAAGTGCAGAGACATGGTTTTTATAGGAAGTTCATGGGAGGAGCAAGGAGTTCAAGGTTCAAGACAAAACAGGGCAAAGGCAGGATCATCCAAAGAATTGTCAAGGGAGCTGTCCAGCATTCCAGGTGGCTCAGTGAGAAGAAACACTGTCTCTCACCGCAGAAGGCCCAGGTTCGATTCCAGGCTCTGACAGTACTCCCCTCCTCACAGGACGTCCCCTGGACATCTTAGGACCAGGCTTGTGGGGAAACCTCTGGTGGAATTCTCTTGTTAGTCTAGGAGCATGAACATTTTCCTCAGGCTCCCAAGAATTTTCCTCTAGCCCATATCCTTCCCATTGGACCAGATATTGCAACTTTCCTCTAAACATCCTAGAATCAAGAATCTTCTCCACCACATATTCTTCTTCGCCCTGTACCTCAACAGGTGGAGGAGGTGGAAGAATTCTTCCAAAGAAAGGATTTTCATTAAATGATTTGAAAAGCGATACATGAAAAACCGGGTGAATCTTCATACTGTCAGGAAGTTTTAAGCGAAAGGTAACTGGGTTGATCTGAGCAGAAATCTGAAAAGGACCAACAAACTTTTGACCTAACTTAGCAGATGGCACATGCACCTTCAGATTCTTCGTTGATAACCAAACTTTGTCACCAACATGAAACGTAGGAAGTGCTCTCCGGTGTCTGTCAGCAGCCTTTTTGTAACATTCCTGAGCTTCCCTCAAAGTCTCAATCAATTTCTCCTGAATCTCCTGCAATGTAGTTAGTCTGTTGGTAACAGCAGGAATTGGAGTTGTGATAGGGAGATCAGGAATAAAAACTGGATGATAACCGTTTAAGTAAAAAGGGACTTTGAGAGGTGGAACTATGTTTAGAATTGTTGTATGCAAACTCTGCAGTGGGAAGACAGTCCACCCAGTCATCCTGAAGATAAGTGACAAAGCATCGAAGATACTGCTCCATGGTTTGATTAGTTCTCTCAGTCTGACCATTAGACTGGGGATGAAAAGCAGAGGACAGATTGATTGTAACACCCAAGGCTGAGCAAAAGCTTTTCCAAAATTTCGAAGTAAACTGCACACCTCTGTCAGCCACCACATCATCAGGGATTCCATGCAGTTTAAATACTTCTCGAACCATTAGTTCTGCAGTCTGTTCAGCAGTGGGCACCCCCTTCACTGGAACAAAATGGGCCATCTTTGTGAGACGGTCAACCACCACCAAAATGGTGGTCATTTCTTTTGAGGGAGGTAAATCTACCACAAAATCCATAGAAATAGACCCCCATGGTCTCGATGGAACAGGGAGTGGCTGAAGCAACCCCAAAGGAGAGGCTCGGGGAGTTTTATTGCATGCACAGGTCAAGCATGAGGCCACATAGCGTTTGACATCCTTCTTGTACCCCGGCCACCAAAAGGAACGTGACAACAGTTCTTCGGTCTTAGTAACTCCAAAATGCCCAGCAAGTTTGGAATCATGAACCAACTTGAGAGCTTCCACCCGAACA
This sequence comes from Staurois parvus, assembly GCF_062004578.1. Lineage (NCBI taxonomy): Eukaryota > Metazoa > Chordata > Amphibia > Anura > Ranidae > Staurois > Staurois parvus. The sequence continues at coordinate 4,158,678 of NW_028318490.1, read as the reverse complement.
GATTCAGGTACATAAAGATGATGTCCTTGAACCCAAAAGCCATTTTTGTACACCAGGTTCATGTCCCTAGGAGGATCATTGAGAAGTGGGTCATTCTCATACCCCTCTTTGAGAAGACACAAGAATGTCTTTGCACTTGTGGCCCCTAGGAAGTTCTTTTGTGTTAGGATGGAATATTCGGAGTTGCCCTCCAGGAGAGGCTCGGACAGCATCCTTGATAAGGCATCGGCCTTACCATTCCTCGATCCTGGTCGATATGATATAACAAAATTAAATCTGGAAAAGAATAGAGACCAGCGAGCTTGTCTAGAAGACAATCTCTTGGCCGAACGAATAAATTCCAGATTTTTATGGTCTGTGAGAACAGTTACAGGATGATTAGCTCCTAGCAGATGCCTCCATTCAGAAAAGGCTTCCTTAATTTCCAGTAGCTCTTTATTCCCAATGTCGTAATTTCTCTCGGCTGAGGACATCAAACGGGAGAAGAAGGCACAAGGATGAAGCTGCATCTTTTCACCACTTCGCTGAGACAGGATCGCTCCCACGGCAGAATTGGAGGCATCCACTTCCACTGTAAAGGGTAGTTCAGGATCTGGATGTACCAAAATTGGTGCAGAAGTGAAAAGAGTTTTTAGTTTTTCAAACGCAGCTTGTGCCTCAGAGGTCCACACAAAGGGTACCCCTTTCTTTGTAAGCTGTGTGATTGAAGCTATCACTTTAGAAAAGTTTCTTATAAATTTTCTGTAAAAGTTGGCAAACCCAACGAAACGTTGAATTTCCTTAACATTTCCAGGTGCTGACCAATCTACCACTGCTTTGATTTTCTCAGGATCCATGCTCACGCCCTCTGGAGAAATGATATAGCCTAAGAACTGGATCTGGGTTTGTTCAAACTCACATTTTTCCAATTTAATGTAGAGTCTATTCTTCCTTAATCTTTCAAAGACTGTGCAAACATGTTTGCGGTGCTCCTCCCAATTATTGGAAAAGATAAGGATATCATCTAGATAGGCAATCACAAATTGGTCCAGCAGATCACGAAAAACATAGTTGACAAAATGTTGAAATGTTGCAGGGGCATTGCAAAGTCCAAACGGCATCACCAAGGATTCGAAATGCCCATACCTAGTTCTGAAGGCAGTCTTCCATTCGTCTCCTTGACGAATGCGGACAAGGTTATATGCCCCTCGTAGATCAAGCTTAGTAAAGATCTTGGCAGAGCAAAGTCTTTCCAACATTTCAGAGATCAAAGGTAATGGATAGCGGTTTTTAATAGTAATTTTATTCATGTCTCTGTAGTCAATGCATGGACACAAGGTGGAGTCTCTTTTCAACGAAGAACAGGGCTGCCCCCGCTGGAGAAGTTGAGTGTCTAATAAAGCCCTTCTCCAAATTCTCATCGATCCACACCCCGAGTACTTTTAATTCAGGTTCCAACAGATTGAAGAGGCGGCCAAAAGGTATTTCTGCCCCTGGGAGCAGCTCAATGGGGCAATCATATGGGCGATGAGGGGGAAATAGATCTGCATTCTTCTTGTCACAGACGTCCCGGAACTCATGGTAATGTGTGGGCAAGTTGTCATATGACTGGGTAGCCACTATATCACCTTGCGCTTCCTTGGTCGGTGATGAACTTGGTCGGCAAGGTTTTTTGCAATGTTTTTTACAGTGGGAGGATGTAAAATCTATAGTCCGTGCTCCCCAGTTGATGGAAGGATTGTGAGTGGAGAACAAAGGAATGCCCAGGATGATGGGAAACTTGGGTGATGTAATCAGCTGAAAGCTGATGGTCTCACAATGGTCAGCCTCAAACAACAGTTTCAGGGGGACCGTTTTATGGGTAACAGGTCCTGAAGATAAGGGTGACCCTTCAACTGTCTCCATATCAATAGGGGTAAATGTGTCTCTTGCTTCAATATTATTGCTGTTGGCAAACTCTATATCCATAAAGTTCCCCCCGCTCCGGAGTCCAGCATAGCTGAGCAGGAGATTTCATGGCCCTCAAATACAAGTTTAAAAGGGATAACAAAGTGAGAAAGTAGGGAGTTCACTTTATTCTCTTCAGAAATCAGTGGGGAGACAGACTGGCTTATAGAGTTTATGTGTTCAGGCTCAATCACATCAGTCACAGCAATAGTTCTTCTAACCTTGTTAGGACAATTAATTGCATAATGACCAGAATCCCCACAATAAAGACATAAATTCTCTGAACGTCTTCGCTCTTTCTCCTGAATGGAGATGGATCTCTTGATTGCATCAACCTGCATAGGCTCAGGAGTGTTAGAACCCAGAGAGACTCTTGAATCCTGCTGAACAAACGGACTAGCAGAGAGATGCATGCCCCTATTACTTCCAAGTATTCCCAGCTTCTCCTTTCTCCTTTCTGTAAGTCTTTGATCGATTCGGATACACAATTGGATGAATTCCTCAAGATCATTAGGCGTATCACCTCTGGCAAGCTCATCCTTTACCTGTTCAGAAAGCCCTTGGCGGAACTGGCTCTTTTGTGCTGCAGGGTTCCAAGTGGTATCTGCAACCCAACTTCTGAACTCGGCTGTGTATTCAGCGACCGAGCGTCTACCCTGCCTTAGACTATGTAATTTTGCTTCGGCAGAAGCACAACGGTTGGGATCATCAAAAACCTGATTCATCGCGGTCAAAAAGGTATCAAAATTATTTAGAATGCCATGGTTTTGCTCTATATAAGGGGAGGCCCAAGCTAAAGCTTCCCCAGTAAGAAGCCCAATAATAAACATTACCTTCTTTTTCTCTGAAGGAAACGCAGCAGGGTACATTTGAAAATATACACGACATTGATTAAGGAAACCCCTGTATTGGCGGCGGTCTCCATTAAACTTAGATGGTTGGGGCTGGGGCATATGTGAGCTAGGATCATCACGGTTCAGCAGTTGCCTCTGCAGAGCCTGAATCTCTCCCTGTTGCCTATCCACAATGCTTTCCAGTTTGGCAACTTTTTCCTGATGGGTAACCCCAAATTCCTGCAGCTCAGCAATTTGCTGCCTAAGAGGATTCACAACACTTGCTATAGCGGCCTCCATGTTTGGGCCAGATTATTCTGTCACAATATAAGGTCAGGTTCAGAGACCAGTTGCTAAAGCAGTTGTAAGGCTTACCTGAAACCAGCAGGATTGGTAAACCAGCGGCCCACCCTGGGAATGACGCAGGCTCACCTGAGGTGCGGGGTCTAAGCATCCACCGGTCTTCCCCAGAGCTCCTAATGGTGGAGATGGATTTGGCTGCGTGTGAATGCCAGGTCGCAGATCTCGGGATCACCCCACCAGGGAATGAGTAGGCTGGAAACCAAAAGCGGATCAAACAGTTCAGGGATCAAACAGAAGCGGAGTCAGTCACAAGCCAAGGGTCGGTCACCAATGGTAGTAGATAGGAATCATAGTCAGTAGCAAGCCAAAGGTCGGTAACGTAGATGAAGCCAGCAGCAGGAACAGTAAGCGGGATATTGGCTGGTAAGGCACAATAATCTGGCAACCAGGAAGTGCAGAGACATGGCTTTTATAGAAAGTTCATGGGAGGAGCAAGGAGTTCAAGGTTCAAGACAAAACAGGGAATAGGCAGGATCATCCAAAGAATTGTCAAGGGAGCTGTCCAGCATTCCAGGTGGCTCAGTGAGAAGAAACACTATCTCTCACCGCAGAAGGCCCAGGTTCAATTCCAGGCTCTGACAGGTTCTGTATCCACTGTGCACAACATTGTCAAGAGGTTTACAGCCCATGGCACTGTAGCTAATCTCCCTGGACGTGGATGAAAGAGAAACATTTATCAAACATTGCAACAAAGGATTGTTTGAATGATGGATAAAGTTCCTTGATCAACTTCCAGACAAATTCAGGCTGACCTTCAGACACAGGGTACAACTGTGTCAGCTTGCACTATACGTTGGCATCTGAATGAAAAGGGACTCTATGGTAGGAGGTCTCCACTGCTGACACAGAAACATAGAAAAGCCAGATTGGAGTTTGCCAAAACTTACCAGAGGAAGCCAAAATCCTTTTGGGAGAATGTTCTGTGGACAGATGAAACAAAATGTATAGCTTTTTTGGTAAAGCCCATCATTCCACTGTTTTAAGAAAAAAATTAGGCCTTTAAAAAGAGAATACAGTCCCTACAGTCAAACGTGGTGGAGGTTCACTGTTGTTTCATGGGTTGCTTTGCTGCTTCAGGCACTAGATTTCTTGACTGCATGGCATTATGAAATCTGAAGACTACCAAAGAATTCTGGGGTGCAATATAGGGCCCAATGTTACAAAGTTGGGTCTCCGTTAGAGGTCCTGGGTCTTACAGCAGGACAATGACCCAAAGCATAACAGGGCATTCACATTTAAGTAAACAGCAACTGCACCACACATATGTTTTCTTGCGAACATTGGAGTGAGAGCAATAATTCTAGACCCCTCATTTGGAGTTTACTCAAATACTGAGCTGTGAAGGTGTTTAACCGCCTCCCGCCCGCCATATAAGGAAATGACGGGCGCAAGGCGGTTCTCTCATTCTGGGAAGACATCATATGATGTCCTCCCACTCTAACCGGTCGTGCGTGGCTCTGAGAGCGCACAGCGTGGGGATTGGTGGATACAGCAGATCACCGATCAATGGAAAGAGCTGAAGATGTTTTCTCTGTCATGTGATCAGCGGTGTCCAATTACAGCTGATCGCATGTAAATAAGAAAATGCTGGTTATCGGCATTCCTCTCCTCACAAGCTATCACGCTGACAGCTCGTGAGGAGAGGAGAGCTGTTAACGGCATTCCTCAGAGGAGACATGTACACTGATCATCAGGGCACTGATGATCAGTGTGCCCCGATGATTAGTGTAGCCCCATCAGTGCCAGCTGTCAGTGCTCATCAATGTTACCTGCCAGTGCCCATCAGTGCCACATCAATGCCACATATCAGTTCCTACCAGTGTACATCAATGCCACATATCAGTGGCCATCTGAGCTGCCTTTCAGTGCCACCTATCATTGCCAGCCAGTGCCACCTATCAGTGCTGTCAATCAGTGCCGCCTATCATTGCCAGTCAGTGCCACCTATCAGTGCACATCAATGCCGCCTATCAGTGCCCGTCAGTGCTGCCTATCAGTGCCGCCTACCAGTGCCAGTCAGTGCCACCTAACAGTGCCAGTCAGTGCTGCCTGTCAGTGCCACCTATCAGTGCTGCCTATCAGTGCTATATATGTGTGCTACCTTTCAGTACCCATCAGTGATGCCTGTCAATGCCCATCAGTGCCACCTACCAGTGCCTCCTAATTGGTGTGCATCAGTGCCATCTAACAGTGCCCATCAGTGCAGCCTATCAGTGCCCATCACTGCAGCCTCATTAGCGCACATCAGTGAAGGAGAAAAATCACTTATTTACTACATTTTATAACAGAAATTAAGAAAAAATTTTTTTTTTCAAAATTTTCAGTTGTTTTTGGTTTGTTTAGCAAAAAATAAAAAACCCAGAGGTGATTAAATACCACCAAAAGAAAGCTCTATCTGTCACAAAAAATTACACAAATTTCATATGGGTATAGTGTTGCATGACTGCGAAATTGTCATTCAAAGTATAACAGCACTGAAAGCTGAAAATTGGCCTGGGCAGGAAGGGGGGTATAAGTGCCCTGTAGGAAAGTGGTTAAAGCACCACCTATGGATAATTATGGGTACTGTAATTTTTCTGCATTTGTTGGGTGCACGCAGTTTTGCAGCTTGATATATTTGGTATCTAGTTAGTCAACATGACCTCATATTTTATTTTAAGCATAAATGGGGATTCAATTGTGTTTCATGTGTGATAAAATTCATTTTAGTGTTTTTTTTTACCAAAAATATAGATTTGATTAACAGTTCCAAAAATATTCTGCATCATAAAAATTTGCAACTACTTTTTATTTTACAGTGCCTCTGAGCTCAGAAAATATATAATGTTATGAGGATTTTAAGTAATTTTTATAGCCAAAAATGCAGATTTTAATATGCTGCAAAAAAAATTCACTAGAGAGGAAGTGGTTAAAAGAGTTCTAAGGTCACAGCATATGCTTTCATTCTATATCATCAACATGGTAATAGCAAAACAAACAATATTTTTTTTGATCATCACATACTTGAAAAATCTGATTTCATGTTGTTAGTTCTGTCTGCTAGCCATCTCTTTCCAGAAATTTCCTAGATTCCCTGCATGCTTTACAGTCTCTCCTCTGTTGTTTACTTTCAATTTCTAAGGACTACATATCCCATGGTACATTGCTGCCTGCAAGCATTGATTCCTGTGCTAACTCTGCCTCCTGAAACCCTTCCTCTCAGCACCTCTACATACCTCTCAACTTTCTGAGATGGGAATGAGGGACACCTATAAGCAAAAGTATGTATTCATAGCCCCCCCCCCCGCCATTCCCCCTTACAAGGAAAATTAATACGCAAAAATGCTTGGTTAAACCCACACGTGCTTTTTTACCACTACTATTCCTTTATATTATCTTTTGAAATGTACAAATGCAACAGTTTAGAAATTGGATGAAAGGTTTAACACTGCAAAATGTTTTGATATAAAATAGCGCATTTTTAATACAGGTATATACATCCAGGGCTGTATATAAGGGGGTAACATCAGTCCTCCTATACAGGGCCCAGGCAGCTGGGTGTATCGGATTTGGGCAGGGAGGGTGATCGGAATGGCGGGAGGGCAAATGGAACCAATCCTCTGTATGGCTCCCTCTGAAGCAGCTGAAAGCTAGATTCTTCTCCTCTCCTTCCCACTGGCTTTCAGCTACTGCACAGAGAGACATACAGAGGAATCCAGTAATCCCCCCCCATTGCATCCATCACCCTTTCTATGCATAAAATATTTCCCCCTGCTGCCCAGGCCACCCCCATGTGCCAACAAATATCTAAAAGGAACGAGCGCTAGATCTATATAGTGGAGCAGCTTAGCATAAAAGGGTAAAACCTCAGAAAACCTCTTGGAAAAACATCAATATGTAAAGCAAACATGCAGCGCTCCTAAATGGTATGAAACAAACAACATAGAAAACAAATATATATTACTCCCAGTTTAACATATATGCTTATATGTATGCAAAATGGTGCATGACCCCCATGTGCCCCCACCATTGCAGTGCTGCCGGGTTCCATCCTTTCCTTCTCACCAATAGCTGCAAGCACACAATAGAATCCTTCAGGATGGAGAGTGGGGGAAGGGTCCGGAAAATATGTCACATTTACCAACCCCTTCCGTTTCTGAATGAACACAATGAGTGATTGGTACCAATCACTCACTATTTTCATTCATAACTGAAGCATAGGAAATTGTGTGCTTTGGGGGGGGGGGGGGGGCATGTCAGGTTGGCTGTATAGGGTCCGCGGTTCAACAGGAAGAAAGGTCAGCCGCACACTGGAGGATAGATCGGATAGATAGGGCCCGCAGTTTCCAACAGCAGCCATCTAAACATCAGACAAAAATACAGGAGAAATGAGGCTGCAAGACGGATAGATGGACTTTGTTCCAAATAAGGGACAGTCCCTCAAAATTAGGGACAGTTGGGAGTTATGACCTCTGTAGTTCAAAAGGCAGGCTCTGTGAAATGGGTGACACAGCAGTGCCTATTCACAGGGCATAGTGAATATATGTCACAGAAATGTAAAGATGTAAATCTGTAAGGATCTCCATAAAGTAAGTTCACAAACTGCAGGATTATAGGCTAGAAATAATACGATGTGGAAATGATTAAATGATCTTAAACCATAGATACACTCTAAATATCAGTATTGGTTGGACTGACTTGGTAATCTTCAACATTCATATACTGTGGAACCTTGCGAGTATATGGTTTAGTCTTTCTCAACCTTTTAAACACAGAGGAACCCTTGAAATAACTTTCTAGTCTCAAGGAACCCTTGCTAATAACACTATCTACAACTCGTAATACATTCGTGTGATGGTCATTGGGAAGAATTACTCCCTTACACATAGCTAAAAAGATCAATGATGTCAGTGGGAACTTATCTGAAAGGCAGAAACTGCTCATTGCTTAAGGAACCCCAAGCAACCTCTGGAGGACCCTTAGGGTTCCATGGAACCCTGGTTGAGAAATACTGATCTAGCTGATGGAGAATTTAGACAAAACATAATTTTATTTACAGATTTGATCACAAAATTATTTATGTTTATGTCCAGATGATTTTGTACTGTAGTTTTCTCTAGAATACAGTCAGTTTTGCTTTGTATCTCCTTATTATCTCATTGCAAATTATTTATGAACAGGATGTTAAATAAGGGTTTTCCCACTGGGAATTTATAAGAGGCTTTTCATTTCTAAGAACATACACAAGGTATAACACCTGACTCCTCACTATTAGGCCACTGTAGAGTTCCATGTTTATTTTTTGTTAACCACTTGAAGAACAAGGCATTTTTTTATATGTTCACATGAATGTAAAAATCTACATTTTTGCTAAATAATTATGAAAAACCCGCAAAAATGTATATATTTTCTGAAAGCAAAGGGCCCGTAGAATAAAATGATGGCACAGGATATTTACACAACTGTTTATCAAATGTATAATTTAAAAAACACACTAAAATTAATTTTAGTGCACATAAACACAGTATAATTCCTATTTTTTGTGAAAGTATAAAACATAGGGTTATGTTGAGTTTTAAGGGATAGGTTCACCTTTTGTAACATTTAGGGTGTAACATGTTACAAATAGACTGGCCTCTGCAACCCTCAATCCCTGTTGTGAAAGCTAGCGGTGGATCTTTTCCTCCCTGCTAGCTGTCAAAATTTAAAAAAAAGGCAGCCAAGTGGGGCTCCGCCCGCCCTGCCGTGTCATTCATTCACAGTATTCTGTGAATGAGAACACTACAAGTTCCAACAAACTGTTGGTTTGTAGTTCATTGAGTCTTCCTGTCAGTGAGCATCTGCTTTCCCATTTGAGATGTACAGGCAGACAGAAACACTGACAGGTCTGCAGGAGACCTTCATGGCACCCCTGATCTACTGATCGCTGGTGCAATGCTTTAGAACAGGGTTTCTCAACCAGGGTTCCTCCAGAGGTTGCCAGGCGTTCCTTGAGCAATGAGCAATTTTTGCCTCGCAAGTAAGTTCCCACTGACACATTGATCTTTTTAGCAATCTGTAAGGGGGTAATTTTCCCAATCACCACAAGTGTAAGGAGCATTCTTACCTCTGACTATCACACTAATGTATCATAATTGTAGATAAAGTCATTTTTAACAGGGTTTCCCTGAGAAAGTTATGTCAAGGGTTCCTCTGTGTTTAACCTCCCTGGCGGTATGATCATGTCAGGAATTTTGTGCTGAAAGCGGTACCATTTTTTTGCATGGAAATATGTAGTTTTTAATTGTAGGCTGTAATTTTTAGGAATAACTCACTGAAATCTATCCGAAAAAGAGTCTATTAAACATTCTGGATATGATAAAACTTGAAACACGAAATCATAAATTATAATTTAATAAATAATCATAAAAAATAATAATATAATAATAATAAATTTAATTCAATAATATAATCAAACCAAAAACACTGAAATTTGAAATACAGAGGCAAATTCGCACATCGCTGAGCAAAGTCGCAAAATCGTTTTCAGTGTCTGATGACGAATTTCCCCACAAATCATTATCACTCAATTCTGCAAGTGGTTCTGATTTACTATCGTTGTTCTAAAACCGCTTTTGATGTAAAGGGATGCTTTTTGGCCGTCATGGACTTTTCTAAGTTTCCAGGCAGAAAGAACAGTCAAAATGCAGGCAGGGCACAGGACAAAGCACTAGGGACAAAATGTATGTGAAATGCAGTGAAAAAGCAATGACAGCAAAAATGTAATTTTTTAAAAATTTCAAATTTCCCGCCGGTTCCGCCGCCCGAACGTTCCGACGTCACGGGGACCGGAACACGGAAGCCAGATGCCGGCATCCGCCGGAGGAGATGGACGGGGACGCTGCAGGGGACACATCGTGGGAGCGAAGGACAAGGTAAGTGCTGCAGGGACCCCCAGAGAACGCTGCATAGTAAGCCCGAGTGTAGCTCGGGGTTACCGCTCTTGGTATAGAAATTCTACCCCGAGCTACACTCGGGAAAACCGCCAAGGAGGTTAAAAGGTTGAGAAAGGCTGCTTTAGAGGCTCCAGAAACAAAAAATAATAAATAGAATTTTTTTACCTGCAAAAAACCTGCATTTTTTTTTTTTAAAGGTGAACTTATGCTTTAAAATTGCATGTAACACTCTGTACTCTTACTGATTGCAGGATGTTAATTAACCACAAGATGGCAATGTTCTGTAGTTTAATGATTACAGACTTTAATATATCAAAGTATTGTTGAACTTGTGTGCAGATAGCAGGACTGCAGTATCCGGACAAGCTAAAACAAACTACATTTCCCAGAAGAGCTGGCAAAAGAGAAGGAACCTATATAATCAGGATCTTTCTGGATTGGAAATAAGGAGACTGTGAGAGTGTGAGGACATGTGTGAGAAGCTAGTGCAGATGACCTAGGCCAGATTAGGTCATGCCAGAGTGGCATAAAGAGAGACTACAGATTGTTGTTATTGCTGACAAGCAGGAGAGTCAACTCTGCAGGCAGGTGGATTGGGGTTTCATCATTAACATCAATTCTTCCTCAGAGGGATCGAGAGAACAAGGGCCCCCCCAACCGAGAGACCATCCTTTGCTCTGGTAATATTACAGACCTGGTGAGAGGGTCCATAACCCAGACTGTCACAAGTTAGTCAGAAGTGATTCTGTTGTTTTCAGTTGCTCTAGTTCAGTACACCTTTCATCACAGTTTGCCATTCAAGAGACACAGACTTCCTAGCCCATTCAGTACTGCGGCCTACTGTTCTAGAGTCTCCCTGTTGCTCTGAATGCTGAACTCTTGCTACTGCACATGTGTCCATGCGGGCAGGAGTACTGTTAATATCTCATCTTAAACCTCCTCCAGCTGCAAAAGAGCTTGCTTCATCAGATGAATTCACACCTATAGGATTCAATGCTAATGAAGTCTACTCCCGCCCATTTCTATATAACAATTCTTGCATTCATCTTCTGTGTTAAAGGGACCTTCCCAAGTTTTTCTTACCATCAGTCAAGGGGGAGCTTCTCTTACTACTGTACCCTTTTCAGGAGATCTTGTTTCCATCCAAGAGGACTTAAACTCTATTGTGCACCAACTAGGGCCCAATCAAGCATGTAGAAGAATCTGTTTTTATACGTGGGAGTGATGCTAGAGGGGATGTTATTACATGCAAATTCATCTTGAGAGTTAAACCCTGTCTCTGGTCATTGAGAACCCATAAATGAGTTAGCCCGACATCTCTTTATACTCCATTTCATCTCACTTTGGGAAAGAAAACGTCTCAGTACTGGAATTAAACTGATACTAAAGGCTTCAATTTTTTCTTCTAAAAATAACAAACATGTTATACTTACCTGCTGTGTGCAGTGGTTTTGCACAGAGCAGCTCACATCTTCCTCTTCTCGGGTCCCCCTCAGACTCTCCTGGCCCTTCCCTCCTGTCGGGTGCCCCCACAGCAAGCAGCTTGCTATGAGGGCACCCGCTGCTCCGTGTGTCCATTCACTTACACAGCCATGGCTTGAATCCACCCCCTCTCTCTTCTCATTGGCTCACTGGCTGTTATTGACATTGTTTCAGCCAATGAGGAGAGGGAGGCACAGGATACCTGAGACTCCAGTGCACATCGCTGGATGTGGGTGAGTATTGGGGGGCTGGGGGGGCTGTTGCACTGAGAAGGTTTTTTACCTTCATGCATAGAATGCATGAAGGTAAAATACCTTGAGCCTTTACAAACACTTTAATGTTTACACTCTGGTCCTGCAGGACAATTGCTTCTATTTAAAGTGGTACTGTGTATGTTCCTTTTGACTAAGTTTTCCAGAGTGACAATTTTTTATACACACCTGCCATTGTTCTTTTGTGCTTGCATTACGTTTACTCTAAGTTCAATACAATCAGAGCATTGGTCCATCTTAAACTGTGTGATTGTTTTGTGTTTAATAGCCAGGGGGTTCTCCTGGCCAAGGGTATACGGTGGTGCTAGCAGGGGTTGTGCTCTATCAAGCTCAGAGTGACAGGGGACCCAAAATACTCAGTGGCTCCTGAGGGGATAGCACTACATGCACATGCCTGTGAAATGGCAGAAAAGGCAAAATAGTCCATAGGTGATGCTTTAAAAGCCTTTACAAATTATCATTGTAGAATTCACCACAAATTATGGCCCTCAAAGTATTGCTCTCACACTGCCAGGTCTACTGCCTGGGATTGGTCAGACTCCCATAAATATGGAGATCAGCCACTCCTCACCTTCACCCACTGGCTTCTAGAAACCTTTTCAAGTCTCTAAAGCAGGGGGAAGTACCAGAGGACTGACCTGTAGAGCCATCCAGCCCTAACCTGAAGTAACCTTACTGACTCACTCCCGGACTGACTCACACCCAGGCTTCTAGCAAGGCTCTAACTATAAACAAAAAACTAACTGCACTAGAGGATGTTACATACAATATATATGGCCTATGGGCACCAAGTGGTTAAAGGCTAAGTTCACTTTGTTTTTTCTAAATTCCAGCTTCCATACGTACCAATAAACCATTAATCCACCTCTTTTGCAGAAAAAAAACCTTTCTTTATTATCATACATGCAGCCCTCACCTCAGCGTCGAGATTGTTGTATGATAAACTTCTCATTTGCTTCCTCTACGGACCTTAGGATGTAAATACTGTTAAGACACAGGAAGGAGTTCACACTCTGCACTTGGCCTCCCTCTTTTGGGAGATCGCTCCCACCCACCACCCACCTCTGTGCACACATACAATCAAAGTCAAGGAAGAACATTGACACATACATAGCCTTAGATCTACCATCAACTATGTAGTGCAAGAGCCTGCCTGATTGGATACAGAATAATTGGATAGATGGTGTATCCTCCTATTATATAGTTTTGGTAAATCTAAAGGAGATTGTACAGTGATTGTACAGTCAGGTTGTATATTGGATGGCCACCTTTATCCATCTAAAATGAACACTAGTGATGGCTATATTGATACTTCAGAGGACAGGTTTCCTGGGGTTGTCAACACAGGGCAATGCCTGCATAATGTGTTGTAACTGCCACTTGTACTCCCTCTTAGAATCCCCTGGGAGCAGGGTGTCAATACAGGAGCATAAGTGAGAGAAATTGGAGTCGGGGATAGAGTGCCATCACCCTATAACTGGAAGGCCTAAACAAGGACCTTCATGGCACTATAACCATATATTAACTTAAAGAAAGCAGCCGATTTAAAAACATTGGAAATTATTTTTAAATTGTCATTAAAATATAAAAGTTTGTATAATATATTAATGATAGGAAAGGACCCAAGTCAGCTAAACCAAGCAAGGTGTCATTGGCAAAAACTGGAATTCTTCCCTTTGTGAGTGAAGCGCTTGGAGGACTGAGTAAAGGGCCTACATATTCCCCAGGATACTCTTCTAAAAAAGAAAAAGAAAAAAAGTCTGTATCAATATATAGTTGAAGATAGTTTGCTTCAAGTGTTTCAAGATTCAAAGTGAAAAACTTTAATTTGAATAAAATATCAATATGCAACTCACATGATTCAGGTGCTCCATTGCACCCAATATTTCACGCATAAAAAAATATATCATAGCTGACACCCTCTGGCTATACAAGTTCTCTCTGTATTCCCCTCTGTGATCCCTCTCTAAAGCGGGTCAGCTGACCGCAATTGTCATGACGTCACCAAGCCCCTCCATTTGGGAGCACCTGAATCACGTGAATAAAATGAAAGTTTTTAAACAATAAAGCACTATTGGTTTGCCTTTGTATTTCCTACATGTATGCTGAGTGGAGGAGAAGGAGTTAGAAGAAAGGGGCTGAATCAACAGTGGAGGAGAATCTTGGTAGAAGTCAAACCATCACTATTTGTCCACCTAAAGGACACAAGCTATTTTTGACCAAACTTAGTTGTGAGGTCAAAAATTCCAGGTGAGAGCACAACTGGTGTCACTGATGGTGGAGGTGCACTATACATGAAAAAATTTTTTTGATGGCATGGTTTTTCGAGTTGAAAGGGCTATGCATTAGAGATGGACTGTATTAGTTCTTAGTAATTGTGCATGTTGTTTGCAATAGCTTTTCACTATCCAGTTCATATTGGGATTCATTTTTATGTCACCATTTTCATTTGAAAAAAGCGTGGCACTGTTATTGCATCATTTTGTTATTTAGCACATTTATATGAGTATGTTTAGGTGTGGGCAGCTTTTCATTATTTATTTGATTTTTTAATTTTGAGGTAGGATTTAATTGCTCGCAGGTTTATATTTATATCAGGGTTTACCACGACTTCATGTGCTGTATTGGACCATTCTTTTTTATTGGCCTGTTTATGTATACAAACTCTACATTTGCCTTTGCTTTCAGTTCTTATAGCTACATCTCGATGCACTGTTGATGCGTCTGGTACGCTAAGCCTCATTTGCCACTGTAGATGTTTGAAGGTAAATCATGTTTGAAATAATAATGAAGTAATTTTCTTAAAGTGTTACTAAACCCAGGACCCTGCATCCACTATATCTGGTCTCCCACAGTACACAGAACATGAAAATGTAATTATTTTAGTAAATATAAACTGCTAAATACCTTTTCTTATCAGCAGTTAGAGCAGTCTTGTGACTTCTATCAGTGTCCAGACCAGCACTAGCTAAGGCTTGTAGGAGGAGTTTTCTTTCTGCTCTAGGAGGATGCAAAACCCCTGACCTCTCTAGCAATACACACCAAACTGAGCATGAGCAAATGCCTACAGTTCAGTCTGTCTTATCAGGAGATAAGAGGTGGTCAATTGAAAAAGGGGAGGAACAGAGAAGACAGGATCAAATGACCTTTTTACACAATACAGAGGATTAACCCCTTAGGTTCCACAGTGAGTACAACAAGCATGTTTTACTGCATATACAGACTGATATTACTTTTGTGGGTTTAGTAACACTTTAAAGTCAAATTCCTGGATGATATACGAAACGCAAATTAATTCAGCTAAGTGCTTGTTAAAACAGCCTTATTGTTTTATCACAGCAATGTAAGTACCTGAATTTGGCTTTAAACATCAATGGAAAGGGGTAATGATAAACTTGTATTTTGTTTTTTGTTTCTAGCTTGTGATGAATCTCTTTGAAAACAGCTTGTACCATTCAAGTATGCTCCACACCCTTTAGTAAATTAATTGTATCCAATTTGAGAGCATCTAAATTGCATGACAGATGCATCCCATATGCTTCAGGTGGATTTCTACCGTTCCTATTCAAAGGGAATTGACAATCACCTTGATAACAAAACACAACTTTAATTAGAAAAAGATAAAGCTTACAACATCATCATCTTTTCAAACATATCTCATTCTTATAAATGCTCATAAAATGCATGCCTTGTTTTATGCACACACATGGGTTTATGATTTCACAGAATGCTGACTTTACCTGCATCAGCTTACAATCACAAATGTAGTGTTTACTTTTTGTCACTATTCATGTATTGTAGAAACCCAGGAAAATATATTTCACAAGAGAACCCAGAGTAATGTATGCCAATATCTAATAACCAGGGAACACCAAAGGTAGTGATTACACTCATTGTGCACTTCTGGTTCATGGGAAGCGTAAAAACTAGGAGCTGCACATAACTCTTCTAATAGCGAAATAATCATTACTTGAGTCTAGTTGATGTCTTGGGTTTGGCAGCTTGCCAAAAAAACGGAGGGCCCATTGGGAAACGAGTCACCTAGATTGAGAAATCTTGTGTAATCAAGCCAATAAAAGAAACAAACATGTTTAAAAAAAATCAAAGTTCTAATAATTCAGTCTGTAACAGCTAGAAAGCAAAAGACAGCCTTTTACTGGTTGAATTATTAAAAGACTTTGGACTCTCAAGACATTTGTTTGACGCTTTCACTGGCTCAATTACTGGTTCATGACAGCAAGTTTTTAAAAGTATCCTATGTTCACTTTTTATTTGCTATTCTCAAAAGGGTTTTTTGCTAGAAAGCAATATTATAATCGATAGTCAGCATGGATTCACAAAAGACCAAAGTTGTCAAATAAGTCTGCTTTGTTTTTATGAGGAAATTAGCAATAACTTAGACAAAGGTATGGCTGTGGATATAGTATACTTGGAATTTTCTAAAGTGTTTTTACCCAGTTCCCACTAGACAGCTAATGTGTTCTATATGCTTAGAATATTCAGTCTGTAAATGGATAGAAAATACTGTATTCAAAGAATAGGCAGTAATGATTCCTTCACTGAATTGGTCTAAGGTTATTAGTGGTGTCCAGCAAGGTTCAGTGTTGGAACCCTTACTTTTTAACCTAGTTAATTGTTCTTGCATGGCAAGACCACTTACTGTTATCTCCCATATATATTCTTATTATTTAGCCAAATTTACCACCCTAACTCCTCCCACAGTTTTTACACTACATAGACAGTAACATACCAAAACGTGCGGAATGTTCCCGATTGGTGTGCTATTACTTTGTGGAATGTTTCGCTGAATGGTTCACGAAATATCAGCGTTTTTGTGGTGAAATTGGTCCCATAGGAATGAATGGCGGAATGTTCAAAACTAAAGTGGGAGCTGACAAAAGCTAGAGTTTGAGCTGAAAAATCAGGACATGATTTCTAAACTGCCATCACTCCCTCTTTTTCAAGCCCACCTACACATATCTTATATCAAAACATTCAGCTATCCCTGCTGCCACTAAAAATGTCCACTGCTAAGCCATAGTCCTGATAGTTTTCACAATATGATCATTTGTTTGCAACTCACTCCGCCCATTGACATTCATTGAAACTCCACTCTAGCGACCTCAAATTTGAAGGGCAATTTCTAAACTATGACGGTGACTTCATTTGTAATATTTTAGAGACATACTATGCATCAAAATGTAGGTCTGGGTCTTGTGATTCTCACAATATAAAGCTCTTCGGTGTTGGATTCAAAATTTTTAAACTACAACCGTTTGAAGATGGCAACCGCCAGTGAAGTGAGCAAGTTGGAGCAGTTTGTTTTTAACCGCTCTTCTCTGCCCTTGATGTAGAGTGAGTTGCCATAGGAACCCAGGTGTGTGAGCAGGCAGCAGAGTGTAGGCAAGAACACTTCACACAATTTCCCCAGAAATTGTAGCTTTTCTAGTTATATATGATATAGTTTAGTGCTTCTCAACCTTTTATCATTCAAGGCACCCTTTAAAGTTTTGAACAATCTTGAGGCACCCTTTAAAATTTTGGACAGTCTCAAAGTACCCCATTCTAAAATGTAAAAAAAACTATTCTAATAGTTTTACCTAATGCAGCAACACCCACACATGTAGGACACCCAATGTTAGAGGGGATTTATTCTTCAAAACAAATACAATTTTCCACACTGATACTGAATAGTATTCAAATGTTTCTCCCTCAGGTTCTCTCTATCACTTAGCTAACTTGACCCTATTAGTGACAGAGATGAGATGGAAGGGTCAAACAAAGATGCAGTGCAGACAACCGACATTCTCTGTATCAACTTATGGCGTCATTGGTTGTTAGGACGCCTCCGGCTAGAAAAGGTTGTAATGGTGTACTATGAAATCCATAGCTTTTTGTAACTAAAAGGCAGGCTTGTATACAATTTTTTGCAATTTTTAGGCATTGTGCCAGGGCTCCCCTGAAGAAACTTCAAGGCACCTCAGGGTGGCTGGGTACCCTGCTTGTAAAAGGCTGAAGTAGATCACAAAACAATAGTGCAGCGCTAGGATAAATTAAAATGTATGTGCAGTACAATGGTGCAATGCAAATATATCAAACACTTATGTGTCACCACAAATCGAAAAAAATATCACAAAGGACTTCAAATGTAAAGCCAGAAATGGTGAATTCAGTGGTTCTTCAATTGTGAGAGAAATTACAGATTTCAAGCATCCCCAATCATCTTACCAGAATCATTTGACCCCCAATTAAGAGTGGTCAACCAGCACTTGTGTATCGTGCCACGATATCAAGCTTTCCTCTAAACCACATGTCAAACGATGGTACTACTGCGTTATATAAGATCGCTGTGCATATATACTCAATTGGATATAGTATCCTGAAAAAGTAAAAGACACACTCTCCATAGTGTAATCTCAATTAAAACACCAATTTAATGTGCTAATTGCACTTACTGTACAATGAAAAGATGACAACCATATGGTATTAAAATTCATTTAATTATTCTGCTGTTGATTGAACGTAATGGACTCTTTAACCTTGCAAATTATGACAGTATAACTTGTTAGCCTTTCTTTTAGCCTATTCTTTTTTAAAGCATTTAAACTGATTTTAAGAATGGCTGTTTTACCTTTAATTTCCATCCCTAAACAAGGAAGAAAAAATACATTTCCTCTTCACACAGAGATCATCTTAGGCTTCTCCCTACAAAAAAAACCTGGAACATCTTCACGGATGCTACATGTATTATAAAGCAGAAGGTGTGAATGCCTTATAATTGCAGAATTCTACTTCCTTTAGGCTAGGTTCACTTTTGAGCTTTGTAAGAATGCTTGCAAATTTGTGCACATTTCCTCAACATACAAAAACTTGCAGCCCTTTTGCAGGCACACAGCTGTGCCAATAGTTCTTAATGACACCCCCCCACCTTGCACGTACCTTGCTAATGCATGTGCTTTTGCGCTCACCTGTGCCAAGACACTTGCGTTCTGGTGGTGCAGCATGCATTTTAAAAAGTGTTGTGCACTTCTTTTGTGCATTTTTCATGCGTAGGGCAGCCCAGTGAATTGAATGGGTTGCCATAAACACAACGTACAAAATCATGCTAAAATATGCCTACATCGGCATAGGTGGATTTCAAATGTCCTTTGTTCAAGGACAGAACTTCATATGTCACCTTGAGTACCAGAACATTATGCATCCTGATTGTACTACAGTAATAAAAAAAGAAGGTTCAATTTTACCTTATGGGTTGGACTGTAAGGTAAAATTGAACCTTCTTTTTTATTACTGTAGTACAATCAGGATGCATAATGTTCTGCTTCAGTGCAATCTAAACACTGAAAGTGTGATCTCTGTGACTGATCCAGTTGTAGTGAGATAGCTTTACTTATAGTTTTAGTAGTCTGGAAGACAGTGATTCGATCCAAATTACATCTTGCAGATTGTAGAATGCTTTAATCTGGACAGCTTGTACAGATCATAACAGATGAGCATCGGATAAGTAAAAAATCATAGTGTGTCTAGTTCCAGCAGAATACTGTACATGCGGTGAATGGAGACTAAAGCATGAAGAAGAAGAAGGGTGGGTATAACTTCATAGAGCATCCGCTAGCTAAGGAGTGAGGAAAGGACAAAATTATTTAAAGGCAAACAAACAACAATGCATGTGTAACATGATACTCCCCGCTGAAATCTAGGATTTCAAATATTAAACAATTGTGAATCAAGTCCAAACATTAAGTGAAGACTCTGTTCCAGGAACACGTGAAAAGAAAGAAAGGGGAGAACAAGAGGATAATAATGCAAACATTAACATACTATAAAACTTTACAGTTACTATTGATGTCTGTCATGAGTCTGTCATCAGAGGGAGAAGCAGCAAAATTCATTTGAAGATGAATCCTCTTCCTTAGGCTAAAGAAGTACCAGTTCAAATGTAGAATCATTGTGAATTTTGATAGGGTCATCATTTAAGAAGTCAGGTGGAGGTGACCATGAAATGTTCAGAAATGCAGGGGCTGGTACTGCATGGGTGCCACAATCAACTGGGTTGAGGACTATAGGCACATGGTGGCGTTGATCAAGATTGGAGAACCTTCTGACGTGTCCTACTCTGTTACTGATATACACATAGAACTTTTTTTTGGTTGTGTATGTATCTTAACACTATTTTGTTGTCTGTGTAAAAGTGAAAACAGTCTATTTCAAGTCTATATCTCATTTTATAAGCTCAGCAATTTCAATGGCTAATAAGGCTGCACAAGTTCAAGCCTTGGAATGGTATGTGCTGGTTTTGGGGTTAGCTTGGCCTTACTGACGACAAAACTCACACTTACTTTGTCTCTTGGATCAAAAACTTTTATATATGCTACCACAGCTATTGCTTCAATAGAATCATCAGAATAAACATGGATAACTCTTCTGGTGGCATTCATTAGGGATGCAGAAATATAAGAGCATGATATCTGAAATTGTTCTAGTGCTTTCAGAGACTCCTTCCATGATTCCTATGTTTTATGTTTCTCTGTGGGTAATGAGGCATCATAATCTGTGTTTTTAGAGCTAAGCTTTCTTAGAAGGATCTTACCCTGAATGGTAGGGTGCTATGAAACCCAGAAGATTGTAGTTGCTGTTCACGGCAGACAAAACTCCTCGTTTCACAAAGGGCTTGCTGATACTTGAAATGTGAACATGTCTTGTTTGACAAATCCAAGGCTACCCTACATATATGAAAGATCCATTCCTAGCTCAAATCCCTTTCCACCATCAGCATGGTTCTCTTGAGAAGGTAGAGATTTGAGCCTGTCATCTTCCTAAAAATTCTTTTGCACAAATTTACGTGCATCAGATCTGAATTCTTTTTTCACCTTCTTGAGCTGTTCTTCTCAGCCCATAAATTCCTGCAATAGGAGAAGGGCTGTCACCAAGAACATGTGCTTTCAATCGATAGTCTATGACTTCAACACTGACAGCATTGTTGCGAACCCATCGAAAACTAAGGACATTTCTGTTGTCGTCTCGAACAATGAAAAAATGGAAAATTTGCTGATTGTAGTCCATAACAGCAAATGGTTCTTTTCAGAAGCAAAGCAGAACCATAAGGTTGTTTTTCAGGTTAGGCTCAACAAGAGGGACATCACTGAGGGAAACATCTTCATATTGAGTACTTGACTCAAATACCACTCTGATCTGATCTGGCTTGCGAGGATGGTACATGCCAAAGCATGGGAGGTGACAACAGTCCTCTGCTTCCTTGAGAGGTGGTGCAGGCTCAGCATGATCTCTCGCCAATAATCTCTGCATAAAGTCAGCAAAGTGTTCTTTTCATCTTAGGTTTTCTATTTAGGGTGCGTGGTAAAGAAGTAAATTGTGCTTCTGCATGCTGAACATTATTTGGTAGTTTCTTTCTTGAGGCACGAAATGGTAGGGGTGCAACCCAGCTGTTATTTTTAATTGTCCCAGGAGAACTCCTTATGTACAGTTATTAGGAACTCCTTTTCTTTCATGGTGGCTGCCAGTTCATTATCTTTAGTCAAACCCTGTGGTGTTAACATTATCATTCCAGAAATGAAAGGCTTTGTGTAAAGAACTGTTGCTTGACTTTACTGCAAAGACTTTCTTTGACATGATAGTGATGTGGGCGCTGTTTAAAACATAGAATATGACCATTTGGCAGGACACATGTCTTGAAAGAAGAAACTGTGGAAGACCTCCTGACATTACCCAAGCAAATTTTGCCAATAATGACTCAGCCTAGGTCCAGGCTTTGGTGCGTTATGTGGCCCATTGATTTGTTTGCTTACACTCAATTGCCCTCACAATCAACTTACTGATGACCAAGTAATTAGTGTCCAGCCAAAATGTGAACTAAATAAGCAATAATGCATATAATTTTAGGAATGAGGCCAGAACCATTCCACTTAAATTAGTTATCCTAATCCTGAGCTATTTTTTTTAAATGTAGTTGTAAAATTAAAAAGATGCCCTCAGTCTATAGGAATTAAGTGACTGAAATCATACTGTGTGTGCAGGGCATCATGGACTCACCCCCAATGGGTTTTCACCTCAGCACCTTGCACTCACAGTATGTTAATGCGGAGAGAAGCACTGACATCAAAGCTTTATCACTGCTCTCTGCATCATTGAGGACTAACCAAAGCTAAGAGGAGATCCAAAGATGCCCAAAGTTTGTTTAGGGGGTGGGGGTTAGAGCCTGGAGTTGGGCTTTAACCTTTTATAATCGAGCACACGTTTGCTAGTTTCCCTTAATTTTGTAGTATGGCAGTTTTCTGAAAAGAGTAAAACACATTTCTAAATGGTATAAGTACGGGGTGTTTTGTAAAGTGGTTGTTTTGTAAAGCCCTCTGAAAATTCTGGGACCACCTGATTTACTTCCACAGTATTTCACTTATTATTTAGTGCTTCATGGATGTAAAAGGGTAGATATGGCATCATTATCTCCCATAACAATAATTATGTGACCACTGAAGCACGTTTGAAAAAAAAAAACTAAAACAAGAAGGGTATTCTCAAAAGTGGAGAACTGGACCATAGTAACCAGTTTTTTGTTTTTATTTTTCATAGAATATAAGATGAAACCTGATAGGGCACTTTTTTTTTAGAACTTGTTTCTCAAGCTTTCATTATTGAAACTGCTAAGGCTGTTGTAAAACACAGATCTGCCTTTTATAACAGGTTTATAGACTAGCACTATAGTTGCCAGTAGCACTGTGCAGTAATAAAGGAAAATGTGTACACCATAAAATGCATTTTTATGTCCTTTTATACAGCAGGACTCATTTAGAATGAGAAGAACACAACAGCTTCTTAAAGTTTACAAACATTCTAATAGCTTGAGTGATCTGAATGTCACAAGCTACATTTGGGAAGTTTACCACACTGCCCCCTGGGAACCCATTTATATACATACTCTACAATGCTACAAAGAAACTAACTGACTGGGTGATGCCATACTTGGGAGTCCATCTCCCCTCCTCGCAATCACGTTTATATTCAGTTAACTACCCTCTCTTATATAAATGACAAGAGCAAGGTTCACTAAATTGTGGACAGTGGTTCAGACCTGGACCGAGCGACAGTCTTGTCTGGACCGTGGCCGTGGGTGTTGTCTCTCTTTGATCTCCCACCCAGCCACTGCGATCATCCTCTCACGGGGGCAAGAGGTGTTGCATATCGGGAAAGAGGACAGGATTCTTTCCATATTAACAAGCTGGTTATCATCTGCTTACTATTTTAATAAATTGGGCAGCTCCCACCTTTGCTACGATATGCAGCACCTCCCACCCGCTGTGAGGATGATAGTGGCAGCCAGGTGGGAGACCAGAGAGAGAGAACACCCAGCTGTGATGTGCCTTTGCTCTGGTGGGACTATGCAGGGGAGGCTGAATGATGAAAGGGGGCTGTGATGTAAAGGAGGAGAGGGGGCTATGACTGCAAGGGGCACTGTAATGTGTAAAGGGGGCACTGTGCAAAGTGGGCACTGTGTAAATGGGGCACTGTAATTTGTAAAAGAGGCACTGTGATGTGTAAAGGGGGTACTGTGATTTGTAAAGGGGGCACTGTGTAAAGGGGGCACTGTTATGTGTAAAGGGGCATTGTGAAGTTGAAAGGGGGTACTGTGATGTGTAAAGGGGGCATGCTATATGTAAAGAGAGCACTGTGTTGTGTAAAGGGGGCACTGTGAATTGCAAAGGGGCATTGTGATGTGAAGAGAGAACACTGTGATGTGTAGAAAGGGCACTGTGATGTGTAGAAGGGGTATTGTGATGTGTAAAGGGGGCACTGTGATGTGTAAAGGAGCATTATGATGTGAAGGGGAACCAAGGACACTGTTGGACTGCTTTAATGAGGGGACTGTGAAGTGAATGGGGTCTGTGATGTAAAGAGGGAGCTGTGATGTTAAGGAGAGTTGTGGTGTGAGGGGGGGGGGGGGTGCTGAGGATAGTGATGTATAGGGGAGACTGATGTAAAAGGGGGCTGCGATGTGTGTGAATATTTTACCAACTGGACCCCCGTGAAGTTTAATTTAAGATCCTTGGTAGTCCAGGGAACATCTTTCCAGTTGGTCGATCTGTCTTGGATCAGCAGAATATATGCAGTTACAATGACCATATTGCCTAAGTTTTTCTATCTCTTCTAATCCTTGCCAGTATTGCTATGGCAAGCTGAGCTAATGCATTTCCAAGTGAAAGTCCTTCATTCCATCTGGGTTAAGAAAGGCCATAAATTAGCGAAAAAACCCTATTTACCCCAAGGACTGGGTATATATAGAGCAACAGGCTATACATCCTTACACAGTAAATTATTTGATGTGGAGATCCCCTAAAGACAGACCTCCAATTACGGCCCCAACGCTGTCAAACTTGCTCACTTTGTGGGACCACCTACAGACTCATACTTCACTTGTCTCAGACTTCCCCCCACTTGCTCATATATTCAACAACCCAAAATTCCCTCCAGATGTGAATGCAAAAGGCTTTTGAAGGTGGATAAATAAAGGCGTCTAACACATTGATCATTTATTCGATTGCAAGGGACCTTTCACCATACAACATTGCTTTACAAATCTTGGGATGCCCCAATCCTAGACTTTTCGTTTTTACTAAATATCCTATTTTTTACACCTCAATGCTCAAACTCACTGGAATCTCCCTCTTTGACAGACTATGAAATGTGGTGTGTTAATGATCAGAGTTTAAGTGAAGTTATCTGTATGATTTATGGGCTCCTACTCACCATGTTCCACAGGTTACTATATACAGTCAGGTCCATAAATATTGGGACATCAACACAATTCTAACATTTTTGGCTCTATACACCACCACAATGGATTTGAAATGAAACGAACAAGATGTGCTTTAACTGCAGACTGTCAGCTTTAATTTGTGGGTATTTACATCCAAATCAGGTGAACGGTGTAGGAATTACAACAGTTTGCATATGTGCCTTGTTAAGGGACCAAAAGTAATGGGACAATTGGCTTCTCAGCTGTTCCATGGCCAGGTGTGTGTTATTCTCTCATTATCCCAATTACAATGAGCAGATAAAAGGTACAGAGTTCATTTCAAGTGTGCTATTTGCATTTGGAATCTGTTGCTGTCAACTCTCAAGATGAGATCCAAAAAGCTGTCACTATCAGTGAACCAAGCCAACATTACGCTGAAAAAACAAAACAAACCCATCAGAGAGATAGCAAAAACATTAGGCATGGCCAAAACAACTGTTTGGAACATTCTTAAAAAGAAGGAACGCACCGGTGAGCTCAGCAACACCAAAAGACCCAGAAGACCACGGAAAACAACTGTGGTGGATGACCAAAGAATTCTTTCTCTGGTGAAGAAAACACCCTTCACAACAGTTGGCCAGATCAAGAACACTCTCCAGGAGGTAGGTGTATGTGTGTCAAAGTCAACAATCAAGAGAAGACTTCACCAGAGTGAATACAGAGGGTTCACCACAAGATGTAAACCATTGGTGAGCCTCAAAAACAGGAAGGCCAGATTAGAGTTTGCCAAACGACATCTAAAAAAGCCTTCACAGTTCTGGAACAACATCCTATGGACAGATGAGACCAAGATCAACTTGTACCAGAGTGATGGGAAGAGAAGAATATGGAGAAGGAAAGGAACTGCTCATGATCCTAAGCATACCACCTCATGAGTGAAGCATGGTGGTGGTAGTGTCATGGCGTGGGCATGTATGGCTGCCAATGGAACTGGTTCTCTTGTATTTATTGATGATGTGACTGCTGACAAAAGCAGCAGGATGAATTCTGAAGCGTTTCGGGCAATATTATCTGCTCATATTCAGCCAAATGCTTCACAACTCATTGGACGCCGCTTCACAGTGCAGATGGACAATGACCCAAAGCATACTGCAAAAGCAACCAAAGAGTTTTTTAAGGGAAAGAAGTGGAATGTTATGCAATGGCCAAGTCAGTCACCTGACCTGAATCTGATTGAGCATGCATTTCACTTGCTGAAGACAAAACTGAATGGAACATGCCCCAAGAACAAGCAGGAACTGAAGACAGTTGCAGTAGAGGCCTGGCAGAGCATCACCAGGGATGAAACCCAGCGTCTGGTGATGTCTATGCGTTCCAGACTTCAGGCTGTAATTCACTGCAAAGGATTTGCAACCAAGTATTAAAAAGTGAAAGTTTGATTTATGATTATTATTCTGTCCCATTACTTTTGGTCCCTTAACAAGTGGGAGGCACATATGCAAACTGTTGTAATTCCTACACCGTTCACCTGATTTGGATGTAAATACCCTCAAATTAAATCTGACAGTCTGCAGTTAAAACACATCTTGTTTGTTTCATTTCAAATCCATTGTGGTGGTGTATAGAGCCAAAAATGTTAGAATTGTATCGATGTCCCAATATTTATGGACCTGACTGTATGACAGAATGGAATAGGGATCTTTCTAAAGATTTTAAACTCTTGGTGCCCACTCCTTCGATCCTCCCTCCAGGGTATCTTGAAAGTCTTATAGAAGCCAATCCAGTCAAGGGGCTGTAGCCTGGGAACCCAGGAGGAAGACCAGGTGAAGATGGAAGCCTCTGCTGCAATGACAGCACGCCACTGGAGGGCTTTGTTCTCAGGTGAGTCTTTCATAATGTGCTAGTATGCAATGCATGCCATGTAATGACTAAGCACGTGTTCTTGTGAAACATGTCTACTGCTCCTCTGCTCATTCTTGGAGCTGTCATGTTTTTATCATATTGCATGTAAAGGATTCCAATAAAGGATTTCATCCACCACATCGCTGTTTGTGTGGCCAACCATTCTGTTTATCCATAGCACATTATGCCTTTACCTTGCAGTTTTGGTTTTTTTTACATTTACTACCACTTTAATGCCTCACTGTATTGCTTTAGAGGGTGTACTATGTAGGGCACAATGCTCCATATTTGGTGGGATTTCCCAAAGTTGGGAGGGTTCTGGAATAGGGTCTTTTCTTTGCTCGAGTTACTGGTATTTCAAACCTGTTCCTGTGATCTCTCATAGCTCTCACCAACTGATCACGTTTATTCTTCTTGTTGCTAAAATCTCGATAGCAAGAGCATGACAGGGACCCTTGGTCTTCTTGAGGAGAGTGAATTATATGACTTCTTGGATTATGGTTCAAGAACAGATTGCCAGTAAGATCAATGGCAAAGTACAACAATATGAGAAGACATGGGAACCTTGGACTAAATATATGCATATTCAGTTAACTCCTTCTCCAGTAATGACTTTGATGTCTCAAAGAGTTTCCTAGCTCTATCGTTTTCTTTCCTTTTTGATTCTTCCTCTTATCTCTTCTGTTCTTTACTTTTTTTCTCTTCTATGCCTTTCCTTTGAACATCCTCCCTTTGCTATCAAGAGATGTTTGTTGCAAATGGTGTCACTAAGCATTTGGACTGGCCATGCTATGTTTAACTTCCATATACTGTACTTATTGTACATACAGTTGTCATTATTCTTCAGACACGCTTTGATAACAAGTTAAAAGAACCTTTCTTTTCTTTTTTTTTTTTTACTATGTTTTATACATTTCTACCTGTATGACCAGTGCTTCTGCTTGATCTTTGTAATCTTCCAACATTTTCTCAATAAAAAATATTGCATGAGAAAATAACCTAAGGACACAAAACTAAAATCCAACCTTGTTTGTATTGTTTGCTGTAGAAAGACAAGGAAGTGTAGAGTGCTAACATGGATGGTTTTTTTTAGCACATTAAGCTTACTAAGATTTCTTGTATGGTTACCACTTTTTATCAGTTATATGTAAGTAAACTAAAAAATTTTGAGTTTTAGCCCACCGTGGTTGCAGACCATTGGACATACAGTACCTGTTTATTTCTTAATTTTCTGTTGAGTTGTACACCCCTTTTCCCACCAATGGATCTTGTATTTAAAAAAATTACAAGTGAGCGCTTGGTTTTCTAGCTGCTTGCATAAAGGTGAAACCTCTTACCCTCTAAATAAATATATATACAGATATGCAGCACTGAAAAAAGGAAATATTAAAGTGACTGGTGCGAGCGCTTTATAGCGCTATAGGTGATAATGAGTATAATGTGAATCTTATACCCAGATGACCACAAAGGGATAAAATATACACACATGCGCTTTAATTTTGCGCTTCTGGTGAGTGCAATCACATTGTCAGTTCCAGTCACAGATTTCACCGACACGGATCACCTGAATTTTGGACTTTATTTATTTTGCTGTTTTATGTCAATTATTCAACAAATCATTTTATATTTATTATATTTGTTTATTTTCACTTGTTGATACATCATCACTGGATGATTCACGTTATACTCATTATCACCTATAGCGCTATAAAGCGCTCGCACCAGTCACTTTAATATTTCCTTTTTTCAGCGCTACATATCTGTATATATAATGGATCTTGTATGAGTATCCAAGGATGACATCTCTAACATTAATATTTTTCAGAAAAAAATGAAATTGGAGCTATGCTTCTGATACTTTTGTCTTACAGCCTGGGCAGTACCTTATCTATCACACCCTGCCCTGTGCACAAAACAAAACTTAGTTTATATTAGCATGGTGCACTTAGAGAGATAAAATGGCACTAACACTCTTTGTTTTTTAGCTGAGCTGTAATACCAGGATCCAACTGTCACTGATCTTGCAGGCCAACTCAAAAGTTTTGGATCTTACTGTAGTCACCCTGCTCTAAGCAGAAGTGACTATTTTAATGTAATGTTGCTAGGCTGTAATCAGCCTAAACTGAAATTGATAGATCTGCAATCACTTAGAGCATAAGAGCACAGGGATCTAATAATGTTGGATTATGAATATTTATGTTCCCACAGGCCAACCACTATGAGTTTTATGCCAGTGTTACAGACTGAGAGAGTATATAAATATATTTTTTTCCATGTCTCCTCTTGCCTAGGGAGGGCAACCATTGCTCAGGAGACTAGGCCAGAGTCTAGGGTCTATTCTTAAACTGATCTACTGAATGTGGTCTTTCCAGGGGGAATGGAACAGTGCCTAGACAAGGAATACCACTGAAGAACTTTGACTGGGATATCTGGGACCTCACCAGAAGTAAACTGTCCTACCTGAGAATGTATTACTACCTCACCTACTCTACAACCAGGAGCTTAAACTCACAGAATGCTAGAGCAGCTTAAAGGTTTTATGAAGGCTGAACGTTTTTTCACTTGTTGGCCTAACTTCTGGAGTCTGCTGTACGTTTAGGATTGTCCTGTGCTCCAGCCCTCTCTCCCTCAAACATTGCTGAATAAATTCTCTGCAAACAAATGATCAACAGTGTGGAAGTCGATCTATTGGTCACCACTGGTGGGTTGGTAAGCACTCTGGGACAACTATGGAACTGTTTAACCCTCGATAAATTAGGAGGTACTAATGCAATCAGTAGCTTGTTTAGGGTTGGTCTCTACATTACTGAAAAGGGAAGCATATTATAAGAGCTGCTTTGTTTTTTTTCACCTATCAGTCAGAAGTAAGTATTTGATATTTATTCGTGCTGGAAATTGTTTTAAGCCATGTTAGTTCTCTTTGTCTTTAGAAGTAAAACCATTTTATATTGTATAATCATCTATATGTAAATTAATGGTGCACAAGGGAGACACAGAAATATATTCAAAAAACCATAATAATAACTTACATTGAAAACTAGACAGGTTAAATGCAGAAATGAATAACAGCTTGCATTTTCAAAGCCCTTTTGTGTTATGGGAATGTCTCTTTAAGCTTTGTGAGATTAGGGTATTTAAGGACAGGTGGAGAGTATAAAAGTTCACAAATTGATCCAGTGATGAGAAAAGATGTAAGGACAGGCTAGGGAAACAATATCTGGAAAGATGCCATGCATTATTATGAATCTCAGAGAAACATAATGGAGAGTGGGGCATGCTCTGTAGCAATGAAGATAGAAACTGTAGAGTACTGGTTCAGTCTTGGCAGCACATAAAACAAACAGCATTTAATCTGTAGCCGCACAGACAACTCATTAAACCTCTTTATTGCAGACCATTTATTAATCACATTCACCTCCCCACCTATAGGCAATAGCTTCAGCCAATCAGATGACTGCAGAGAAAGTATAAAAAAACATGAGCTCATGAGTCTACCTATGAATTAACCCCTGCTGATATGGTGATAATTGGTGAGTAAGTGCTGGATGTCAGTGTTCCTGTGAAAAGCTCGTGCACCTGCAATTCATAGATTAGACCTAAGACTGATACTGTAACAATTGTATTTATAATACGAGGGGCGTTCAAGTCAAACTTTTCTTTTTACAGATATAAAAAGGAATGCTAGCATGGCGGTACTACACGCAGTAGTAAGTGGCAAGTATGTCCTATTACTCATGGGCGGCGCATATGTCACGGGCCAGTCCTGAGACCAATAATAAAGATGGCAGACAACAGCGTTAGTGCATGGAACAGCTTGTAGTGATAACGTTTCTTGTGAACTAAGGCGTAAAACCCATGGATATCTACAGAAGACTTCAAGCACAATATGGTGATGAGACATTCAGCAGCTGTAAGACATTTGAATGGTGTAAACGTTTCAAAGATGGCTGTACATCCATCAGTGACGATCCTGGCTGTGGTGGTTCCCAGCCCACAGCACTCTTTCCTGTGAACATTCAGTGCATTGAACACCTGATCCTGGATAATTGATGCACAACCTGTCGTGAAATTGCACAGGAGACAAATCTTTCTGTGGGAACAGTGAACACAATGATGACAAAGTAAAGCAGGCTGTCCTAGGATGGTTCAAGCGTACAGACAAATCTTTCTATGCCGAAGCTTTCCAGGCACTAGTTAAACACTGGGATAAGTGTATAAATATAGCAGGGGAGTATGTTGAAAAATAAATTCAGTTTCCACTCCTTGAAATTTGTTCTTTTATTATATAAATGAAAAAGTACTGGTTTGACTTGAATGCCCCTCATATATTTAAGTACTGTAGTAGAGTCCGAATCTGTTTCTCACAAAAAGGTTGGCACTTTGCACTTGTTAGGTATTGTCATGTGTTTTAAGATGCATTTTCATAGTGCATTGAGCAGCACCCTAGCTAAAACCTTTAATATTACTGTCAATAGAGTGGAGAAGGGTTAGAACTTTTGCCATATTTTCATTATTGTCTGTTCCCCCCATTGGGGAGATTTTGTCTCTTATTCTGCTTTGGTGACAGGTGGTTGTGGGAGGATTGGAGAGGAAATCTCTTCAACAAAGTGTAGTATCAGGTGTTTATTGCTGCTTGTGTCCTTTTTGTGAAGTTTGCCTTCACTTAAGGTCCTGGTAACAGGGCAAGGAGAAATCTCCTTAACCACTTGTTTCACCAATAACATTTTAAAACAGCACTGGAAAATCGTCTGTTTGTTCCAGTTTTTTTTTAAAAGGGCACCAGAAATCAGCAGGCCCTTCAGGTCCTGGAGAGGGTTTCAGCTGGAAATGCTAGCTGTCAGTGATAACTGGCATGCATTATTAAGCTCAGGAGTTAAAAAGATCAACTCTTAGGCTTCTA
This sequence comes from Staurois parvus, assembly GCF_062004578.1. Classification (NCBI taxonomy): domain Eukaryota; kingdom Metazoa; phylum Chordata; class Amphibia; order Anura; family Ranidae; genus Staurois; species Staurois parvus. Next base: position 4,127,338 of record NW_028318490.1, on the reverse strand, counting down.
ATGCTCTCACAGATTTCTTCATAGGAATATTCCGTAGAAGCCAAATGCTTTTGCATAGTGTTTATATCGGGAGTATAGTAATGTCACAAGTGATGTCCCCACAATTCCTGTCAGTGCTGAGGCTTGAGCTGTCCTCTACCTACAGCAGTAGATCACTCACATAAGTGAACGCAATGTCATTGAAATTTTTACTGTTCACAAATCTGAGAAAAAGTTGCTGTATTGGTAATTTGTGTCCTCATTAACCAAACTTAATCGTATCTTAATGTTATGCTAATAATTTATGCAAACCTTTTTTCCCCCACATGCTTAAAAAAAAACACATGCGTTCACTTTGAACTTTACCATTCCACTACACTGGATAAAAGTTGCACTAATTTGATATAAATTTAATCAGCAGACTTTGTTGAATATATTTTTCAGCAAATATAAGGGGGTGTCCAAATTGTATAAGCATTGCCTTGGAAAAAATGAAAGGAAAATTCATTTTTAAAATGTTTTTCCTAATTAGTCCCAATAAATACCAAGGAAAAAAATATTCCTGTCTAAATGTGTTACTAAATTAAAGACTTACTGTACCTGTCCCAAAACCCCCCCAAAATGTAATATGTTAGGGTAAACAACAAACCTTAAAAGATCTAGAGGGAGATTTACTAAAACTGGTGCACTCAGAATCTGGTGCAGTTGTGCATGGTAGCCAATCAGCTTCTAAATTCAGCTTGTTCAATGAAGCTTTAGCAATAAAACCTGAAAGCTGATTGGTTTCTGTGAAGCACTGCACCAGATTTTGCATTCTTCCATTTTACTAAATAACCCTCTATATGTGTGGAATCGAGTAGAAATGTAAAAAAAATGCTCTGAAACTTGAGGTTAAAGCAACCAAAAAATGCACAATAAAAGTTTAAAAAATATGTTCTGCCTTAAAGCCAAACTGCAAGAATTAGAAAACTCTAGTTTTGTAGTGGGGCCCCTCTGCATTGCACAGCTTAAATGCTTGTTATGTCTAGAAGGTTTCGAAACAGGAATTATTACCTACCCAATTCTCCACTGCAGCAGGCTCCAATGCTCTGCTCTTCAGTTCTTCCTGATACTCCAGGGTGTGGGCAGTCCCTCGTACATCACGTATAATGCAAGGCTATTCACCTTGCATTGTACATGGAGGGGGTGAGCAAGTGACCAAGGCTGTGAGAGGCTTACATTGGAAGCTACAAGGACCATGCTGGAGTGTGAATAAGGTATTTCTCCTTTTTCCAGCACCCCTAATAATAACAAGCAGTTACCCTTGTAGTTCAGTGTTCCAGGAGTTGGGATTTGATCCAGGATTGTCCTCCATATTACTTCTTTCCCCCCACTTGATGTCTTCAGTCTTCAAAGTTGAATGACAGCCAGCATCATTCAACCAATTCCTCTGAGCCCATAATGCTGCCTGGGCACAGAGTACTACTGCCCTAAGTAGGGTCCACACCTCATTGTGTAAGCAACATTCAGGATCACTCACCACTGGAGGAGAAGAGGAAGGACTCATGATCTAACTGGAAAGTCCTGAAAACTATTGAAAATATGTATGTATGCATTTTTTTACATTCCAGGGGGCACATAACATGCTTCTGCATTGAAAAAGAAACTCAGTGAGAAACTTTCTGGCTGCCAATGTTGGCCTTTCCTCCTAAAAATATTAATTTCACAGTGGTCTTATCGAACTTCATGATTCAGTACTTTAACTCACTGACCCAGATCACATATGCAGATAAATATTTCTGATTTTCCCAGTCTTTCCTGATTTGCATTCTTGTTCCTGGGTCAAAATGACAGACAGTCCAGTTATGTTTTTAGAAGGAGGCCAGCAATGGCAGCTCCTTATTTCCCTATGAGAGGTTTACTTTAATGGGGGCACAGAGAATAATATAAACCTGAAATATGTTGTAACATTTCAAAACTCCAAAACAAATTTAAAAATTGTTTGAAATGGCACTTTAAATCCCAAATTAACTTTCATCTTAAATCTGCTAAATACATTATAGGTGCATCAAATAAAAATGTGCAAAGGTTTATAGTTAATTTTCTTTTGAAAACAGGAAGAGCTTTAGAAAAAAAAAAGAATCCTGCCCCATGCCAGCAAGCTATAGAAAAGACCCTTGCTATTTCTGCAGTGGCAAAGGTCTCTGTAGAGGTCTGACAACCCTACTAAGTCAGCGTTATAGCTCTGCAATCAACAAAGCTCATGCTCCCTAGTGATTGGGGAGTTTTAGCTCTGTTTTCTAGGGGTATGTTGGACCTCTTCAGAGAGCCCACTTTTTCCTCATACAGATAAAGGGTCTTTTCTGCAGTGTAGCTGTCTGGGAACAGTCTTTTCTACTCAGGTTGTGGCTGCTTTCTAAAGAGAATGAACTGTAAGAATTTTCATGACTTGTTTTGATACACTGGGAAAGTAAAGTTGGGCTTTAATCTTAATACGTAGTGGTACAGGGGATTCTGACATTGATGCAGCCTATACTTATTCCTGGATATGTGTGGATGGACATAGAAAATTGAATATTTTGTTTTCAAAATAGCCAGTAAAATATCAAAATAATCTGGCTGAAGGCAAAAATCAGTTTGTAGATGAACAACAGGCATGAGGCCAAAAACTGTGAAAAACATTCTCAAGAACTTCAGTTTATATACCTGCAATATATTATCATTATTTCATGGGGACTATGGTAGTGCAGTATAGGGAAGAGAGTGGCACTTTGGTAGTACTGGAACTTTTTAAAGCAGAACTTTAGGAATAAGGTTAATTTCCCCTAACCACTTTCCCCTTTATCTCGATTCCGTGGGGCAGAAATGCTTCGTCCACCCAACCTCTTCCTTTTCTTGATTTTCACTTTTCCTTTGTCTCCAATTTGATCCCCTTTTGCTCCTTCCTCTTTCCCCTTCTCACTCTGACTGTCAGATGATTCATCAATGAAAGCCAAATTTTGACCCCACTCCATGGCTCGTCTCCCAGCATCCTCTGTTCTCAGTGCAGGAGTAAGTGGGGGTGTTTGTGGAATGATGGGGGTAGATGTTGGAAGTGTTTGTGGTTCTTCATTTTCCTCTTCTTCTTCTCTCTCGTACTCCTCCTCTCCATCCACATCCATTTCTTCATCCTGCTCTTGTCCTGGTTCTCGTATAGTCCCTTTCTGCCGAAGCATTCGTTCTTGAAAGTTAAGACTTATTCCACGGTGGGGAAGTTTAATATCAGCAGTCATATTTGCTGTCCAGTTTGCTGCATGGGCTGTTAGTCCACCCATCTGAAAGAAAAGGTAAAGGTGATTGTCTATGAGTCTTCACTTTCTTTTTGTGAACAATGAAAAACAACGTACTGTACTTGCATATTTCCATATTATTATGCACTCAGTATACACAGCACAGAATACCTGTATCATAACATACTTCTGCTTTTGTAATACAGCTAGAAAACAATTTACACAAACCATTGACCTAAATTAATTAAGATTAACTTAAAGTAGTTCTGAAGGCTCGAGGTTTTTTACCTTCATGCATAAAGGTTTAAAACCTTCTGTGTGTAGCAGCTCCCCCAGCCCCCTCAATACTTACTTGAGCCTCATCGCGATCCAGCGATGTGAATGACAGCCTCGGCTTTTCTGGGTCTCTGCCTCCTCATCATTGGCTGAGAAAACAAGCGGGAGACATTGGCTCCCACTGCGTCAATCACAGCCAATTAGCCAATGTGGAGAGAGGGGCGGGGCCAAGCAGCGGCTCCATGTGTGAATGGACACACAGAGCAGCAGGTTCCCCCATAGCAAGCTGCTTGCAGTGGGGACACCCAACAGACAGTAGGAGTCAGGAGAGCCTGCGGGGGACCCAAGAAGAGGAGGATCCAGGCTACTCTGTGCAAAATCACTGAACACATCAGGTAAGTATAGACATGTCTGTTATTTTACACAAAAAATGAACCTTTAGAATTGCTTTAAAGTATATCTAAAACCAAAATCTTTTTCATGTTAAATAGAGAAGACTTATGTGGAAATAGTGTGGCGCTCTCTTCTTTGCACTTCTTTGCACTTTTTTCTTGTTGGCATTCTGCAGGCCCATGTAGACATAGGGCACCCAGAGAGATGCCTTTCCTGTTTGACTTTGAGGACTACTCTCAGATCCTGAGGATTACTTTTTAAACCAGGGTCCAGTGCTCCCCCGAACTCCTCTTATCCTAACAAAACAGCTAATCAACTATCTTTTTCAGAAGGTCAGAAAGTTAACAATTGCATTATTTCATATTTTTCCAAACAAACTCTGGGTGGATCATTTACTTACAGTCCTGTAATACAAAATATGGCATTATGTAGGAGCTTTTCTCTTTTTGGAAGGATTTACTTATGTATGTTCTTGGACTGGATTTCCTCAAATTCTCCCTGTTTCCTGTACTCTAGTGAAGTCAGTAAAAATAATTCTGATTGCCAGATTAATTTTTCCAATAAGCATACTGTGGGAACCCCAAAGAGGCCATAGAGGCCAGCAGTTTGTAGGTCCCAAGGTCTTTCCCCACTATTGCCCCCAGCCAGGCACACATGCAAGTTCTCTCTCTCGGCTCAAGAAACAGTTTAGGGTGTTGTTGGTTTTTTTTTTTTTTATTATTTTATGGTTGAACTGGGATGGTGATTGGGGTAAGTAGGATGTTCCAATATTTTGCTATAACAAAACTTTGAGGACACTGAACTTGCTTCTTGAAAAATAGAATTCTTGGAACTTAGAACACTGTCTCTGTGTAGCAAAAAGCGGACAGGTTCTGCAAAGCAGTATTGAGAAGGTTGAATCTTGCTCAGGGAACTGTCCAAACAACAGCTCTTCAGGAAAAACATATTAGCAAACACACGGCTGACTTTCTAACACATAAGACGGATGGTAGCACTCTAGCCTCTAGTATCTCTCCCAGCCTGTACAGAATGAATCTGGATAACTAGTTGTCTCCCACCAATATCCTGCAGGCAGCTTCTCCCAGTGCAAACAGCAACTTCAGGCCTTCCAGCCTCCAGGATGGCGTCTTCACTCAACAGGCACATGGCAGGATTGCCTGAAAGGTAGACGAGCCCCCAGGAGATGGTCTCCCCTTGGCAAGAAGAAGATGACCAGGCTGCTCCCTGCACCAAAGTATTCTCTAGGCTGACCATTCTAGAGATTGGCTGGGTCTACATAATTATTAAGCTGCTGATTAATATGCACACCTCTGTTTCCCAGAGCTCCTCCAGGTAAAGAGGGAGAATGAAACAATCATTCAGCCCCTGGAACACAGACCAGACCAAATTAATCAAATCCAGCTCCACTGGTTACAGTGAGCTAAACTAAATTTACCTACGCTAACACTTAACTGTAAACCCCAAACAGAATTCCAGCCTCCCAGACTCACTTGGTACAGTGAGCATATCTACATTTTCCTAACAGAACAAATTAACCCCATTGACTACAATGGGCCTAAACATAATTTATCTATTCTAGCACCTGAATAGGAGGGTGCTACACTTAAAAAGCAGTATGGTCATAGACAAAAGGGTGGATAACAAATCTGCAGAGAGAATGAGAGAGTGATAAAATGGAGTTACAACCAAGGTTTTGGATAGAGTAGAGAAGGGACAGATCCTCTTTAAAGTTCCATTAATATCGTATTGGTATTGTATGCAGACTGAGTGAGGGAACTATGAATAAATTGTCAGCAGGGCATATTGACTTCTTAGGTCTTGCTCATACTATATATTGCTTACAGCACAAAAAATGGCAGCCATCCCAACCTATAACCAGCCTTAGCAATAAGGTGCACATGGAAGGGCAATGCCATCACAAACAGACAAAAGATTTCCCAGCAACACTTACCAGCCAGCCTGTAAAACAACCAATTTGTCCCTGTCTAACAGTTGGCGTTAAAAACAGAGGGTTTTGTTTGCACCTATTTGCAAATACACGCGTAAGCCACAGTCCCGCGTCAAGGGTCCTCTGTATACTGTGGACCTTACTCTAAAATTTACAGAGTCTCCATAGTAAGAGCACATATATCAATGGATAGGTAAAGGGCAGGTGTGCCTTGAGGAGCCCATCCCTCCTTAAAGGATGCCTTTGCTGTAATTTTGCTATAGCTGGGTGTTGCATGCATCCCTGTACCTTTGGCCCTGTTACACAGGGCCAAATGTGTTGTTTTGCAGGCTGGCTGGTAAGTGTTGCTAGGAAATCTTTTGTCTGTTTGCTATGTGCATTGCCCTTCCATGTGCAACTTACTGCTAAGGCTGGGTATAGGTTGGGACGGTTGCCATTTTTTGTGTAGTTGGCTAATTTGGATGCAGGGATGCACTGGATGCCTTTGCTGTCATTTTGGTATAGCTGGGCATCATGTGCGTCCCTGCATCTTTAAGGAGGGATGAGCTCCTCCAGGCACACCTGTCCTTAACCTATCCATTTTTAAAATGTTTTCAATGCAAACTGTTAGACAGGGCTAAATTGGTTGTTTTGCAGACTGGCTGGTAAGTGTTGCTGGGAAATCATTTGTGATATATATTGCTTAGTGTGTAAAATATAAGACTGCACTAAAGATAAAAAAGTGTTTCTTATGGAAGTCTGGTGATAAAATTAACATGTATCATAGGCCTAGTGGATGAAATTATAACTAAACTTTCAAAATCACCAAAAACCTCATAAAATGGAACAAAAAAGCAGGACATAGCTCACAAATGACTATACGGTGAATTTCCTCTGGTCCCTACCCACCCTCCTTATAACATATCATTAGCTCTAAAATTACAGTTGCTGTACTCTAATGATCAGCATCATATTCTGTGAAGTCACCATCAATGAGAGGCTCATTCATCCACCTTGTTTATCTTTTAGTTCATTAAAACAAGCAATTTGAAATACTGTACATACTATGCAAATACTGTGCATATCTAGAAAGTCCACCATAGACTTCCTGGATACCTGTCCACTGGCTGTCCTCAAAAAGTATACTCACATGCCCAGCAAATCCAGTGTTGTCTGGTGAAGCCTGCCAGTCCTCTGCTGGGTGTCTCTACCAGGTACTAGCACCCAAACCCCTGGAGATGCACCACTGCACAAGCGCAGTGTGCCTGAGACTGCATGCAAAATGTGCTGGAAATTGCCCGGAAGCCTCCTGGGGTGGGTGATGCAAGTATCCCAGGATACTTCAGGAAGGAGGGAGACATCACTATTGCTTGGGAAAGAAACCATGATGTGCTGGGCATGTCCAACTGAAAATGTATTAACCCCTTGACGCTGGCGCCTCCCTGGTCTTTAAGGAGTTTCTGATGCTGAGAGGCAGTGCGGGGTTTATGATCATGTGACTGCCGTGATTGGCTCCGGTAACTGTGCTGGGAGCAGACAAGGCGCATGCTCTTGTCATGGCTTTGTTTACATTTTGGTACGCTTATATATGGCCTCTTGGTGTTAAGGCCAATCCACCGAGAGGCTGCATATATGCATACTCTCAGCACCAAGGAGTTAAAGAAGAACAAATTTAATCTCTGATTGGGTAACAAGAAGGGGGTTGGAGGAAAAAATATGTAAAGTACCTAAAGAAGGTGAAGATCTCCTTTAATACTCTTTTTTAATTATTAGCATTTTAAACAAAAGTAATGGGATTATTCAGTAAACCACAGCAAGAAATTGAAAAGTGCATCATCTCACAGGAAAACCAGTTAGATTTAAAGTTAACTGAAATCAGATTCCAAAATGTTGAAGTCTTATTAGTTGCTGTGGGTTCATGCATTTTCTTCTTACTTTATTGAAACAGCCTACTTTAAAGTCATCCTAAAGGCCTATTTTAAAAAAAATTAAAAAAACATGTCTATGCTTACCTGCTGTGTGCAGTGGTTTTGCACAGAGCAGCCCGGATCCTCCTCTTCTCAGGTTCCCCTCCGGCGCTCTTGGCCCCTCCCTCCTGTTGGGTGCTCCCACAGCAAGCAGCTTTCTATGAGGATACCATCTGCTCCATGTATCCATTCATACATGGAGACATGGCTTGGGCACTCCCGCTCTCTCTTCTCATTAGCTCACTGGCTGTGATTAACAGCAGTGGGAGCCAATTGCTTCTGCTTCTGTCTCAGACAATGAGGAGAGGGGTTCCTGGAATAGCCAAGACTCCAGTACACATGGCTGGATCAAGAGGGGGCTTAGGTGAGTATTAGGGGGGCTGCTGCATACAGAAGGTTTTTTATCTTCATGCATAGAATGCATAAAGGTAAAAAGCTTGAGGCTTTAGAACCACTTTAAATAAATTGAAGGACTACTAGACGTGCATACGGGTTGATTTACTAAAACTGGAGACTGCAGAATCTGGTGCAGCTGTGCATGGTAGCCAATCAGCTTTTAATGTTATCTTGTTCAATTAAGCTTTGACAAAAAAAAACTGGAAGCTGATTGGTTTCTATGCAGAGCTGCACCAGATTTTGTACTCTCCAGATTTAGTAAATCAACCGCACAATGTCAAGAGCATTGCTTCTTTGGCTCCTATTGTACAGATAAACATGTGCATATTTGCTTTTATTACAAATACATGGATTCCCAAAACACTTTTATAGATAAAATATAATATATTTACCTCTGCCCGTGTTTTTCTGGACAAAACTCTCAGCCAGTTCCCAATCATTGTCAAGATGGAAGCAAAGTAGGCAAGACCGAGCAAAATCCAGAACCAGACCAACGGTTTGTACCACGTGTGCTCCTTACCAGCACTATCTCCTGCAAATTGACATGTGAATTAGAGACAACCATCCTCTGATAAAAAGCACCATCTATAGATCATAATACTCTAAACAACTTGCCTATAAGGCTGCATGCACACTGGGTGTTTTAATAATGCGGTAGCATTAGCTGTGTAAAGTCACGCTAAAAATGCGAGTTTTTCAGCGGTTTTTAGCATTTTTGCATTAGCGGTTAGCCGTGTTTTTCCACGTTTGTGTTTCTTAGTGTTTTTTTACCAAACATTTTTTTTTGCTCAAAAAAAGTCACAAAAAGACCTGTTTGCCATGTTTTACTGTGTTTTGCCGCATTTTCCATGTTTTTCAGCATTAGAATGTTTTTACAGTTAAAAAACTCCTCTAGAAACCAACTAGTTCTGGGTTTTTTTTCCAGCCAAAAAATGCCCCAACCAAAAAGCCCTGATTACAGCCTATGTGTGGATGCTGGGGAGTTTACTGGCTGTGAAAAAAAAATTCCAAAAGCCAAAAACAGCAGCTGTAAAAACGTTCAGTGTGCATGAGGACTAATAGATCTCCCCTTGAGTACTCGAAAATACAAAGGTGTTTCTTATTCAAATGTCTTACATACCAGAGCTTATTCACTATGATGTGCGTAGAATAATAATGCAGAGCAGAGTGTATTAATTATATAGATTTCACATTACTGTTTATTTAGTGCTAGTATTTGTATGGTGACCTTTGTTTGTAAAGCAAACTTAAAGTAGGGGAAAGTGCTTCTGGCAGCACATAGCAGGAACCTCCAGTACCTCAATGCTTTCTGTTGAAATGTTATATAGTACGTAATAAATTGTATAGAGAGTAGCTGCAGGATTCACTTTGTAACTACTTGCCAACTGCTCCATGTATTTATACTGTGGGGTAGCGGCTCTTCTGCATCAGATCACATACATGTATGAGATCTGGCATTTCCAGGTAGAGGGTGCGTGTGCACATGTATGCCCGCCGTTCCAGCTGTGCTGTCATTTGCTACAGCACAAACCTATCAATGGGTCCCAGCCAATGATTTAAGACTGGGGCCCGCTGATTGGCGAGTGAATGACAGAAGAAATGTAGGGTTCCTCCAACAAAAGCTCTCTGGTTTGCTAAAATTAACAAACTCCAGGTCATGGAAGACCTTACAATCACCTCGCACAACATGGAGGAGTTGTTCAACAAAACTTGGATTCCCTGGAACTTTTTTGTGCACACTGATGCCTATCTCAATGAGCTGTCCACCCCTTTGGGATTCATTACATCTTCTAAGACCCCTCTCAAGAGAGGGGTGTCCATGTGACCCTTTTTCTTTCCCTTACTATTTCACCCTGGTCCTGTCTTAATCATCCGCTTTTTCTCTTTTTCTATCTCTCCGACTTTGTTTCCGCTCAATCCTTTTCTGCACTCTACCTAACCCCCTCATGCTCTCCCTATCCATCCCAACTGCTTCTCTGACTCTCTAGGGACAATTATTCCCTTACCTTTTAGACCACCATGTTTTTATTTTGCGACTCGTGGTCTAGTGTTCCCCCTCCTCTTTGTTTTTAGTTCCCTGCAGCATTGCTCTATTTAGTTTTATGCAATAACTGGATAATGAGCTTACCATATGCTACAGCATATGCTACTTCTCATAATAATGTTCTCCACTGGAATTCACTTTTGTAATATCAGTCTCAGGGAATGTTCATTGCTACACTGCAGTATCAAAATGTTTTCTGATGCTTTATTATGTGTTTATTACTTTGGAAGTTATTATGAATCTTTTTCACATGATATTGTACTAATACTGTACTATTATTCTCTGTATTTCATATAACCTTTGCTAAATAAAGAAATTATACAAAAAAAAAAAGTAAAATATACACAGGGCTCTCTACCAGTGTAGCAACGTGGCTGTTTTTTTCTCCTTGCAAAGCAGGGAGTAAAATTAGTCACATCCACTAGTGAAAGCAGCACACTTTACACATTGATAGACACACAGTTAACCCTTTTAATCACCCCTAAATGTTAACCCCTGAATGTTAAATCCCAGCCAGTTTCAATAGTACAGTGACAGTTTATATTATTAGCACTGGTCACTGTATTAGTGTCACTGGTGATGTCAGTGTCAGTTAGCCAGTTCCCACAAAGTGTCAGATTGCCTGCCACACTATCACAGTCCCACTATATGTAGGTGATCACCGCCATTACTAGTATAAAAAAATACATTAAACTTCCAATATAAATCTCATCGTTTGTAGATGCTGTAATGTTCATGCAAACCAATTAATATAGGCTTATTGGAATTTATTATTTTACCAAAGACATGTAGCAGAATACATTTTGGCCTAAATTTATGAAGAAATTGGGGCGTGGCCAAGCAGGGCATGTGAGTGGCTGTGCTTCACAGAGCTCCCGCTTCTGATCCTATCACTTATCCATACTGGAGAGATTTTTGTGGCTCCTGCTATTTTTGCAGAGCGGCCCTGACCTGGGGCACCTCTACATACTTGGGGTGAGCTTTTACCTACAATGATGACCCGTAAAAGTCAGGAAGAATCGGCCAGCACGGACTTCTCAAACATGGCATCCAAACAATAAGAGAAAGGACCATAGCTTCGAAGAGTCGCATAAGTGGCCTGGAAGATAAACTTCCCCCATTGCTCTCTGATCCCCGCTCTATGGCACAATTAACTAAGACTAACAATGTCAGAATGGATGATGAAAACCGTCTACGATGTAATAATGTACATATTGTAGGCCTTCCAGAACGCACTGAGGGAAGTAACCCCACACAATTCATCAAAACCTGGATGGGCACATCGTACCCCTACTCGCCCGTTGCCTGCTGGACAACCGCCCAGACCTGTTTTGGCTCGTCTTCTCAATTACAAAGATAGAGAGATCATACTACTGCTGGCTAGGGAGCGCTACAGCAATCAATTCAATGGGGCTAAAGTTTCCTTTTACCCTGACTTCTCGGCGGAGGTGCAGCGTAAGAGAGCTAAATTTCTTGAGGTTAAAGGTCACCTCCGAACCCTGCAACTGACATATGCGATGTTGTACCCTGTTCGCCTGAAAATCATTGCCAATAATCAGTCGCACTTTCTTGATTCTGCTGTCGCAGCCTCAGATTGGGTGGACATGCATGAAGCTCAACAGCGACATCGTCCACGCAATCCAGATGATTGACTCTTGCCGCCATACCTTCTTTGATAAGCCGGGATGCCTGATATGCCTTGTTCATTCCTCACCGGGAAGTTATTTTTGTAGACTGACGCAATACCGAGCTCCACTCACGTTTGATGTAAGATTTGAATAATCACACTAGTGTTTAAATGGCAGTTAACAATATGCTATTCAATCCATTCGCACCTGGGTGTCAGCAATTTGGCCCAGTGGGTAAGTGAACACCCAGTTCACCAAATGTTTTGTGGATTTGTTTTGTTAGGCACCGTTATGCCACTGTTCAGAATGAACCTTCAAACCTTTTTTCCAGTGTTGGCCATCTTAACTACCTTGTTTTTTTGTGAGTGCAATATAGAGCGTGGTCTTTCTGACTGTTTTAAGGGGGCAGTGGAACCTTTGATACTGAGCTTCTCCTTTCCTAGTGATATCCTAACATTACTATCTCTACTCAATTTATGGAAGACATTCCTGTGATCTCATGGAAAATCAGAGGCCTCAATGACCCACTGAAAAAGATGATGGTATCTACAGTACTATGTAAACATCAGCCTGCTATCTGTGGCCTACAGGAGACTCAACTCACCAGGGGCACTTTGTCTATGGCACGGTTTTCCTCGGTGGGGTGGGTGTATCACTCCACCCACACCGCCTATTTACGTGGGGTGTGTGTATTGATCCATAAAGACATACCTTACTGGGTGCTGGTGTGTGAAACTGACCCCGAGGGCAGATTTGTATTCCTGTTGTGTACGATATACTCTGTTACCTGTGTTTTAGCAGTTGTTTATATACCTCTACCCTTTTCAGCTAATATCTTGAGACAATTGGTAGAGTTTTTGCTTGATAAGCCTACTGTGCCATTGTTTGTGCTGGGCGACTTTAATGGGTATCCGGATCCCACTTTAGATAAGTCCCCCCCCTCCCCTGACTGCAGCAGGTTCCTGGGCTAGAGGGACTGTCTTTGGTCATTTCTTGTCTGAGGTAGATTGGGTGGATTGCTGGCGTATGCGTTACCCCACTTCCCGTCAGTTCTTCTGCTTCTCCAAAACCAATAACACACTTTCTTGCATAGACATATGTGTTGGAAATTCATTAGCAGTTTTTCTAATTATAATGATTACCTATAGCCCTAGAAGTGTATCCGATCACTCACCATTAGTGGTCAAATTACATATTAAATCCGGGTCAGCTCTCCCTTGGGCTCCGTGGAAATTAAATGCTTTTTGGTTGAATTTGATCCCTTCCCATGACACAGTAGCGCAACAGATCAATGATTTCTTCCATCATAATGATCTTCAAGTTGACCCTTTACTTGCTTGGGATACATTTAAGGCATTCCTTAGGGGAGTGTTAGAAATATCTACAATTAAAGCTAAGACGAGGATGCACGAGGCCCAGGTTACCCAGCAGGCATAACTATTGAAGTGTACATATATAGATAACCCAACTGAGTCTAACAAACAGGCATGATTATCAGCACAGGAGGTGCTTCTTCACCTGACCAGTTTGCAGGCAGAGAGGAGGAGTTTCTTTGCTAAGCAAACATTCTATGAAGAAGGTGAGCAGACTGGCCGCTTGTTAGCCAAATTAATTCAGACTCAGTACTCAGTACAACCAATTGGGTCGTTGATTTCCTCAATGGGTAGATTGGTGAATACTCCCTCCACTATTATGGAGGAGCTAATTCACTGTTATACGGACCTACTCATCAAAATCTCCTTCCACGTTTGAGGCCCTGAATTAATATGTTCAGGATACCCCTTTATCTACAATCTCTTCTGCCCAAAAAGTACACCTGGACTCACCTATTGCAATAGAGGAGCTTGCCAGGGTGACCAGTCTATTCCCAAATAATAAAGCCCAGGGGATGATGGTCTCCTGATGGAGGTCTACAAGATATATGCTGATTCCATGTTGCCACGACTATTAGCGGTGCTTCATGCAGCCTATGACAGACACATTCTACCAGCCTCCATGACTAGGGCCACAGTGGTACTGCTGCTGAAGCCAGACAAGGTGGCCAGTGATCCATATTCCTATATACCTATCTCTTTGCTATAGTTGGATGTGAAGATCCTAGCCAAAGTATTAGCACTTAGATTAAATAAAATCATCACCACAATAGTGAACCCTGATCAGGCAGATTTTATGCCACAGACATCTTCTGCTGTCAATTTATTGATATGCAAACGCTGGCTGACAACATGGGTTCCAGAGCACGGTTGTCACTTAATGCAACTAAGGCATTTGATAGTATAGAATGGGACTATTTGTTGAGGATTCTAGAGAAATATAGATTCGGCGAGCGTGTTATAACCTGGATAAAGCTTTTATATCATTCTCCCTGTGCAGCTATCAGACAAGGCGGAGCAACTTCCCTAACTTTTAAGCTAGCTAGGGGTACCTGACAGGGATGCCCCTCTCTCCTCTATTGTTTGCTTTGGCGATTGAACCTCTGGCGGAGTGAATCTGGGCTAGTGAGGAAGTGGTGGGTTTTCGATATGGTAACATCCACGAGAAAATATTGTTATATGCAGACAACGTATTGCTTTGGTGATACAGGCTCATTCTTATGAACAACCATGCATATAATTTCTCAATTGGAAAATATTCTGGGCTAATAATTAACTGGTCTAAGTCGGCCCTGCTGCCACTTGATGGGGTCACGGACCCAGCAATGTCTACTTTTTGTCCAGTTATAATAACATCCTCCTTTAAATTCTCATTAGTTCAAATTTTCTAGACTACTGTCGATTAAATCTCGCTTTAAAGACAGGGTAAAGATATGGTCTAAGTTCTGGTTGTCTTTGGCAGGTAGAGATAACCTTAAAAAAATGAAATTTATGCCCCAATTGCTGTATTTTCTTCACAATTCGCCATGGCACCCACCGTGGATACAGATAGAACAATTACAGCATCATAAGGATAGAGGGGGGATAGCTTTGCCAAATCCCTGGTTGTATTATCTAGCTAGCCAGGTGCAACATCTGCGTAAAGGTATGGCGGAAGGAGGCACCACGGCTAATGATTCTACGCTACAAGTAATGTTATTGTATGGCCTCTGTCTCATTACCGCTCTGGCTCAATCTTTTTGTAAACCAAATAAATCCTTCCCTACCTATCGACTAATATATACAATTTGGGTCAAGGTCAAGCAGCTGCAGCAGGTTACAGGTCACACCGCATATAGTCCCATATGGAATAATGCAGCATTAACAGAACTGGCCAAGCTACAATATGCCTCTAAGTGGAAATCCTATGGAATAACTCATTTGAAACATATATTCAACAGTGGTCAACTCATATTATTTGATACATTCAAATCCAGGTATAATTTACCGCCATTATACACCAGCTAAAATGTGTATGATTGTGTATGTGTATGTATGTGTATGGTGTACCAGGACCCTCTTTGTGGCAGATGTAAGCGGGACCAGGAGGATCTTATTTACATGCTATGGTGGTGCCTGAAACTTCATCGATACTGGGAGGAAGTGGTCAACACTCTTAATTTAGTGTTTCAAACTAACCTACTTCTAGACCCTAAACAATGTCTTTTAGGTATTTTAGATAATGTTATCCAAGATACATTTATACTAGAAGCCCTTTCCAAGGCCCTGTCCCAGGCACGCAAGGCTATTCTTTTGCGTTGGAAATCAGAAACTCTCCCTATGGAGGATTGGAGGATTAAACAATATGATTGTTTAATTTACCAACATCGTGGGTGCCCAGGTAAATTTGAAAAGCTCTGGGAAGCATGATTGGCTACTCCGGGTTTAGCCCCATTGGATTTGATAATGCATAGGCTGTTGTAATTATCATTTCATGATGTGCTCTGCCTGCTGTGTTGTTCACCACAATTATCATGTAGTGAGATCTATCAGCTGGTACACTGCCGGAGGGGAACATCTACTGCTCTGTGTGTGTGGGGTTCTGCATGTGCCTTTACTGCATAATAATACCACAATCTTGTTGTACTTATTTGTTCATTGGACAACTGGTAACACTGGAAATGATCTTTCAGTACTTTTGTTGTTTTTGTTAATGGTGGATTCTTCCATAATGTGTTATATATGGTACTGCATTTTGTAATAAATACGCCTTAAACATTAATAAATAATATTTTTGATTTGAAAAAAAATTATGAAGAAATTAATTAATATGTTTTATAGCAGAAAGTAAAAAAATATTGTTTTATTTAAATTTTCAGTCCTTTTTTTTGTTTGTATAAAAAAAAGCCAGTGGTGATAAAATACCACCAAAAGAAAACTCTATATGTGTGAAAAAAATATGCATTTAATTTGGGTACAGTGTTGCATGACCACACAATTGCTAGTTAAAGTGGGGTTAAAATGGATGACTGCCAGGTGTATTTTCTATTTCTGAACGCCAGGTGCTTCAAATCCAAGGGGATCTTGCATATAAAAATCAACCCAATTTCTTTGATCCAGTACAGTGCCCCACCCACCCAACCCCCTTATCCACACTATTGGCCTGCCAATATAGACTGCCAATAAAAGTGTCACGCCAAAAGCACAGCTTAGCAGATGGGAAAGATAGGTGCAGGGACGGTGCTTCCACTAGGCAACCTAGGCAGCCACCTAGGGCACACTGCAACCTAGGGGCACCTGGGTGCAGCACCGTCCGGCATTCTCTCTGTGTGGCCTATGGACCTCTTCTATGAATTCTTAATTTCTCTGCTGAGTCCCCCTCTCCTCATACACAGGAAATGGTGAGGGGATGATGGTATCGTTACTCTGCACAACTGTATCACAGCCTGTCCACACACATGACCATATAGTACATATATACACACTTGACAGTATTCCATGTAGCAGTGAAGTGTTGGCTCCCCCTAGAATGGGAAGTAATGACTTTAGTCCAGGACCATGGCCAGTCAGCAGTCTCTGATCAGAGGATCAGTACATACATCTCAGGTACACACACTGGCGCACATGATCCTCCAGCTGTAACAGGGGGCCGGCTAGTGACTGAATGGGGTGTGTCCAATGCTGGCTCCACCTTCTTCTACACAGCTGCAGCTAATAAATAGGGGGGGTGTTCCCTGGTTTCAGGGTTAACCCTATGTGAGTAGGATGATCAGGGCTCGACGTGTATGAGAGCGAAGTGGTATAGCGCTGGGAGGCCTCCTGTTCTCACCGAGAGCCACAGTCTAGACTTCGCATCCCAGCAGGAGCCATCAGCGGAGAGCTGAACATAGGAGGATGGTGGATCATGGAGCTAACAGGTGGAGGAGGGAGTAAACAATGGTCGGGCTGAGGGGAGCGTGTACTGATTGATTGTGTGGGATGCCGCCACATCAGGAATGATCCTTCAGTTGAGGGGAGAGGGAGGAAGAAAGAGCAGAGGAGGATGCCAGGTGTCTGGGACCATTGTAGCAGCTGAGCTGTCACTCCTTCCAGTGTTCCACTCAGACTCAGTCCCTTAGTGCAAGCCATCTAGCGGCTGCTGATCACTGTGGAGTTTTGCAACTGTCCCTTTTTTTTTTCTCTGCCAGATTGGTTAATACAGTTAATTTATATTTGGCTAATATATATTTTGTCTTTAGCCACTTGCCTACCAGGCACCTTTACCCCCTTTGTGCCCAGGCCAATTTTCAGCTTTCAGGGCTGTTGCACTTTGAATGACAATTGCACAGTCATGCAACACTGAAATGAAATTTTTATAATTTTTTTCAGACAAATAGAGCTTTCTGTTGGTGGTGTTTAATCACCACTGGATGTTTTATTTTTTGCACTATAAACAAAATAAGAGCAAAAAAAATCTAAAAAAAAATGTTTTTCTTTGTTTCTATTATAAAAGTTTGCAAAGAGGTAATTTGTCTCCTTCACTGATGTGTGTTGATGAGGCAGCACTGATGGGCACTGATAGGCAGCACTGATGGACACTGATTGGCTGCACCGATGAGGTGGCACTGGTGGGCATTGATGAGGAGGCACTGATGATGCTGCACTGATATGCAGCAGTGATGGGTACTGATAGGTGTCACTGACGGGCTGCACTGACTGACAGCACTGATGGGCACTAATGGGAGGCGCTGCTGGGCACTGATGGGTGCAGCTGCTTGTACAGCATTGATGAGTGGCACTGATGGGGTGTAATGATGGGGGGCACTGCTGGGCACTGATCGGTGGCACTAATCATCAATGCCGATCTGCTCTGTGACAGTTGCCAGTTATCGGCAGTACTTTCCTTACGCTGTGACAGTATTTACTCATTGGACACAGCTGATCACGTAGTAAAAGGCCACTGTGATTGGCCTTTTACCTCATCACGTGGTCAGCTGTGATCACAGAGATCGCCGGGTGCATGCCGCTGGGGGTCATATGACGCCTCCCAGAACTGGAAACCTCGCTGTAGCTGTCATTCGGCTATAGCGCAGTCAGCAAGTGGTTAACATCGGTGCTGGTGGCATCTTATGGCACTTATTTTTGCAAATTAAAAGAAATTTAGCAGTTTTGTTGATTTAATATTTTCTACTGTTTAAAAAAAAATTTTTTTTTGGGAGGGGGGGGCTCAAGTAGCTGGTCTTGCTTAGTCTAGCACCGGCCTGGATAGGTGTAATACTCATGCATCACTAAGGGCAAGTTGATAGTTGTAAGCCAAAGCAATCTTCTGGTTTGGATTCAGAAGAATATACTTATATTCTGCCTGTCTTAGTAATGTATGTACATATGCACCCTCCATTCTTCTCCCACAGAATCAAATGATTCCCTGGTGTCATACTTGATGATAATGACATCAATGGTGTTCAAAGGCTTTTATGTATACCACATGTATGCTTTTCTAGCTCATTTATCAAAATCAATTACCGTACTAGCATTTAATCAATGATTAAAGCAGTATTAAACTCAAAAGCAAAAATGTAATTAATTGCAGCTTACCAATCATTGGATGTGGTAGCAGCTTTTTTATTTTTGTTGGTTATGCTTCGCTCCCCCTCGTTTTCATCTGGTAATCTGGCCAGTAACATAGCTCCTGTATTAGTGTGTCTACTCTCCAGCTGAAGGGACATAGGAGGCACCCTTGGACAGCAGCATTGTCAGTCTGGGGGAAGGGATTTGTCAGGTGGACTAGCAGATTTAGATACATTAACAAATTGAAGCCAAACTCAGCAAATCCTTTATAAGCAGTTACAGCAAACAGTTTTGTTCCGTTTGGAATAAAGTTTTCACATAAAAATTAAAAGCTGATCATTGTAAGCACCCTTGTCAGTATTAAATGGTATGTCTTTTCCCTGTACCTAATTCATCTGCAAGAGAGCTTGTTCTTTTGAAAAACAACAGACTTACTGGGTGGATCACCAGATGAAAATAGAAGAAAGAAAGCCTAAAAAAGGAAATAAATGCAGCCACCACATCTATCAATTAGTAAGCTGCAATATAATAAATGCTTGCTTTTGAATTTAATTCTGCTTTAACCAATATTTGATGTATTTATTTCATGCACTAATGCAATATACTGCCAAATATTCCTAAACTTCATTTGCAGCAGCTGGACTTTAACCTGCTGGAACTGGTGCAGTTAGTGGAATGCATGTCAGCCAAATATATAGAGTGCATGCATGGATCCTCCTCTCCAGTCAGCTCATGGTACTTACAGCAAGGAGATCAGTCTCTACAAAACATTACGCCTATTAATCTGTTTAGTATGAATTATGCAGAATCATTACATACAGCATATGGGAGCTGTTTTACCTGGATTTGTATGTCTGTCCATCCAGACTTAAGATTTACACAGCTCTGCCATACAAAATAGCCCTGTCTGGCAGGGGAGGATACCTGATTTTTCAGGTCCTGTCTCTCCCCCTGTTGTGAATAAACAATGTTGCTTGTTAATAGATGTATACTACAGCACAACTAATTCTGGTTCTGCAATGCTCCTTCCTCTCTTCCTGTCATGTTTGATGTACAGTGACTGCAATAGGCTAATACTAGATCAAATTTAGGTACTTCGATTTTTTGCATTTAAAAAATACATTTAAATGTATAAATATACAGCTGCATTTGTTGTATCTTTTATATCAGCCTGAAGTTCAGCTTTAAAGCGGAGCTCCACCCAAAAGGGGAAGTTCCGCTTTAAGGACTGCTCCCCATTAAGGATTGGCACCTTTGGGGGGCGGGGGGGAGCGGGTACCTGAATTGGACAGGTACCCATTCCCATTTCCGGTCTGATCACCTATGCGATCGGAAACAGAAGGTGTCCTCCCTCCCTTCCTGTAGTCTTTTGGGACACGTAACAGGTCCCAGAAGACTACAGGACCATTCATGAAGTGCAGTGCTACTTGCGCATGCGCAGTGGGTACCCGGGTGTGAAGCCGCAAGCCATCACAGCCGGGTGCCTACACTGAAGATGCAGGCCTCCTGGAATCCAGGACGGCTGGTGAAACGGGCTGCGGGGACCGAGGGACAGGTAAGTGGCTGTTTTATTAAAAGTCAGCAGCTACAGTTTTTGTAGCTGCTGACTTTTATTTTTATATATATATTTATATATATATATATATATATAAAAAGATTTAGAGCGGAGTTCCACACAAAAGCGGAAGCTCCGCTTATTTGTCTCCTTCCCCCTCTACTGCCATATTTGGCACCTTTTAGGGGTGAGCTGGTACCTGGTTTTGACAGGTACCCGTTCCCACTTCCAGCTCAGTTTGCCGCAGCGAAGTGAGCCGGAAGTTCAGCCCCCTCCTCCCTCCCACAGTCTCCTGGGAACCTTCACAGGTCCCAGGAGACTGCCGGACCAATTAGGAGGTGCAGCACGGCTTGCGCATGTGCAGTGGGCACCAGGCTGTGATGCTGCAAGCTGTCACAGCCTGGTGCCCACAGGAAAGATGCCGGTGCCATGGAGGAGAGAAGGGGAGAAATGACCGCGCAGGTGAGAACATCGCTGGACTCTGGGACAGGTGAGTGTGTGTTTATTAAGTCATCATGCACACTTGATGTTTTGCTAACACTGGTAACGTTAGCTGTGTAAAGTCACGTTAAAAACGTGAGTTTTTCAGCTTTTTTTTAGCATTTTTGAATTAGCGTTTAGCTGCGTTTTCCTGCGTTTTTCCGCGTTTGTGGTTTTTTGTGTTTTTTTACAGAAAAAAACATCCAAAGTGTCGGTTTGCAGCGTTATACCGCGTTTTGCTGCGTTTTTCGGTGTTAGAGTGTTTTTACAGTTGAAAAACTCCTCTAGACACCCACTAGGTTTGGGGTTTTTTTCCAGCCACAAAACGTTGATTACAGCCTATGTGTGCATGGACACATAGGATAACATGCTGGGGAGTTTATTGACTAGAAAAAAAGTCAAATGCCAAAAAAAGCAGCTGTAAAAACGTCAAGTGTGCATGAGGACTAAATAAACACAAAAAAAGTCTGGAACTCCCCTTTAAATAGATTGGAAGCATGCAAATTTTCACTCTTCCCTGAATATTTTTTCATTTGCTTTTGCCCATATTAGGTAGTTTATTTCTCTACACAACCATCGTATCCTTTTTCTGTTTACAATATTCACATTACTATTACTGGTAAACTTAGAGCTGGTTCACATCTGAATTGCACAGGAACGTGGTCCGTGCTTCAGTGCAATTTAGTGTAGTGGGATTTGCAGCCCATTCATTTGAATGGACTCAGATTACATTGGATCGCACAGAAAGCAGTGCATGCTCTACTTTTGCCATCAAAAATGCAGAGCACCAGAACTCCCATTACTGTGGTACTATGCGATCTGGGGTAGGAAAACGCACTGTGTTTGCGATCTGCATTTGGGGTGCTATTAACCTCCCTAGCGGTATGATTCTTTCTGATTTTTTGTGCTGAAAGCAGGACAATTTTTTTGCATGGAAATATGTAGTTTTTTATTGTAGGCTGTAATTTTTAGGAATAACTCACTGAAATCTGTACGAACAAGAGTCTATTAAACATTCCGGATATGATAAAACTTGAAACACAAAATCATAAATTATAATTTAATAAATAATCATAAAAAATAATAATATAATAAATTTAATTCAATAATATAATAAAACCAAAAACACTGAAATTTGAAATACAGAGGCAAATTCGCACATCGCTGAGCAAAGTCGCAAAATCGTTTTCAGTGTCTGATGACGAATTTCCCCACGAATCATTATCACTCAATTCTGCAAGTGGTTCTGATTTACTATCGCTGCTCTAAAACCGCTTTTGACGTAAAGGGACGCTTTTTGGACGCCATGGACTTTTCTAAGTTTCCAGGCAGAAAGAACATTCAAAATGCAGGCAGGGCATCGGACAAAGCAGTGGGGACAAAATGTATGTGAAATGCATTGAAACAGCAATGACAGCAAAAATGACATTTTTAAAAAATTTCAAATTTCCCGCCGGTTCCGGCGCCCGTACGTCCCGACGTCACAGGGACCGGAACACAGAAGCCGGATGCCGGCATCGGCCGGAGGAGATGGCCGGGGACGCTGCAGGGGACACATCGCGGGAGCGAAGGACAAGGTAAGTGCTGCAGGGACCCCCAGAGCAACGCCGCATGGTAAGCCCGAGTGTAGCTCGGGGTTACCGATCTTGGTATAGAAATTTTACCCCGAGCTACACTCGGGATTACCGCTAAGGAGGTTAACAATGTTTTGGAACCTGCAGCAGATTGCAAACCCAGTGCCTTTTAAATACAGTGCATGAAATGCACATGGAAGGCACTTTTCCCACACTGCGTTCTGGTGTGAACTAGCTATTAATGGGTGCTGTTAATAGTTTTTTTTTTAACATATGATTTATACAAATATTTTAAAGTGGAAGGCAAGTCAAACCCAATCTAAGCTTAAATCTACTCCCACCTCCATTCTAATGCCCCGTACACACGATAAGAAAATTGTCCGAAAAATTTTGCGGAACCACTGATCGAACGATTTTCTCTTCGTTGATGAGCAGGATGTTTTAACCAATAACGAAATTGTGAATGAAAAAATCCGGTTGAACAACAGTGAAAAATTTTGTCATTTCGCATATGAACAACTGATTTTCTGGTGGTATGACGGTCGTACGAAAAAAATCTATCAAGCGCTATCACGCATGAGCGGAAACAGAAGATGACCCGGATGTTTATGTCCAAGGAATCTTCGTAAACAAACGAAAAATCCAAATGTTAAAAGTAGATTGGCCTAATGAGATAATGAAACCAGAATTCTGCAGATTATATTTTATGTATCACTATTTATGTATATAGATAATGTAATAAACTATATTATACTTATTGTTGGTAATTGTTGTGTATATCGCTCATTCTGGCCAGAAGGGCGTGGCTACAAGGTCACAGGCACACTGCATCACTTCCACTTGTACGGAAGGCGTCAACACTACGTATTGCCCGACAAACAATTTTTTTAGATTGGTTAATGTGGGCCACAATTTCGACCAATGAGCGCACGCCTCTTGGTCGTCGGATGACTGATCGGTCGATTTTCTAATCGTGTATTCTCACCTTAAGACTTATCTTTTTACCTTGTAAATGGAAAGATGTATGTACTTACCTATTCTGAAGTCGCTCTGGTCCAGTCACATGATCTCCCAGGTGCTGGGGCCCAATTATGTGACCAGACTGGTGCGACTTCAGAATAGTTAAATGTAGGCATCTTTCCTTTTACAAGGTAGATAGAAAAGGCTTAGAATGGGCATGGCAGTAGATCTAAGCTTAGTTAGGGCTCTTTCACATGGAACCTTCTGATTGGGTCCGCCTGCCCGTTTTTCAGGTGGACCCAATCTGAACCTCCATTCTCTTTTTGGAGCAGCGGGTGTAAACGGCCATGTGTTCGTTTACAGCCACCAAAATCTGATCCGATCCTAAATGGCAAAAAGGGACGGAAGAGGATCCAATTCCCCTTCCGTTCATTGGATCAGGTCAGATAAAAGCGGACAAACAGTCCGTTTTCATCCGACCTCCCATTGAGGAGAGCGAGCAGCTCTGTGTCTGCTCTGCAGCAGCGGAGCGGACACAAAGCAGTCATCTGCTTGATCAGCGAGGATCAGCGGAGAGATCCCCCGCTGAGCAAGCAGATCCACTAAACGGGTCTGCCCCGTGTGAAAGGACCCTTAGGGTTTGTCTTGCTTTTTCCTCTCTTTTTTTCTTGCAGTTTTTGCACCTACCTTAATGAATGTCCATTCAGTGCCAGTGAAATGCATTGATAGTATTTTGTTGAGATTACCAACAAAAATGTATAGCTTAAAGTGATACTAAATCTTTTTTTTTTCAAAATTAGAAATATGTCATACTTACCTGCTCTGTGCAGTCGTTTTGCACAGAACAGCTCCGATCCTCTTCATCAGGTCCCCCATTAGTGCTTCTAGCTTCTCCCCCCTGAGCAGTGACCCAGAAAATGCCGGTTGCCTGGGGGCACCGCTGTGTGCTCACTCCTGAGCCACTGTTCTGTGCGTCCATAAGACCCCCACTCTCTCCTCATTGGTTCATTGGCTGTGATTGACAGCAACGGGAGCCAATGGGGAGAAAGAGTCCTCATACAGCCAAGGATATTGTGAACATCGCTGGATCGGAGAGGGATCAGGTTAGGATGGGAGGCCACTGCACAAAGAATGTTTTTTACCTTCATGCATAGCCTTTAGAACCATTTTGAGGTAGAAGACCCTTCTTTAGAGCATTTAACCTCATGGACTCCTCTGTGGGACTACATTTTACCTACTTTGTCTCAGAAATCTCCTGCTTACTTCCCATTTTGGTAGTCACACAAGACAGGAAGGTAAATCTTTCCAGCAGGGACACAGGCAACAATTAAAAACAGATAAGGGTTTTAAAAAGTCACCACTTTATTTGAAACTAAAAAAAAAGATTTTAGCTTTTAAAATGTGAATGTAACAAATAACATAATCATACCCTAGCACTATGCCCCCCCCAAAAAAAAAGAAGGCTCTCTTGTGATCTTGGTGTTCATTGGCACCAAAACAATGATATTCAAATGAAAAGATTGTTTTGGAAACTCTACACATTTTGAATTGCATCCTGACAGGAGTCCCAACATCTGCACGCACCTATTGTACAGTAACACCTGGTGCTTCCTCCTGAGTTCATTAAAGCTACTCACACTTTGTCAAATATTAATCTTAATCCATTGTTGACATTTTTTGTCTACCCACTACTGCATTATGTCATTGTCGATTTTGCCTCCAGCTCACTCCCATGCTCATTGAAAAAAAATTGAAGCTAGTGTGACGATTAATATTTAAGTCATCGCACAACAGTTTGATTTTGTTTTAGCCGTATGTACCATGTCATTAACTAGTTTGTTTCCTATTGCCATCAAGTTAGTCTTAAAAAAATCCCTGTAAGCAACTTTGCAACTTCTGATGGTGGCAGCGGTGTAGGAACAGGGGTCACACAGGTTGCAGTTGTTCGTTTGGGACCTTTAGGACCTCCTTTGTCACATTATTCAGCCACTTCATTGGGGGATTTACTAAAGCTGGAGCACTTCGAATCTGGTGTAGCTGTGCATGGTAGCCTATCGGCTTCTACCTTCAGCTTGATCAGTTAAACTTTGGAAATAAAACCTGGAAGCTTATTGGTTTCTATGCAGAGCTACACCAGATTTTGCGCTGTCCACCTTTAGTAAATAAGCCCCACAGTGTTTTACCACCATTTGTGGTCACTGCAAGGTCACCATTTTCACTGCCCATGGGTTTGCAGTGATCCCACTCTAATCGTAATGTCACTTCTAGGGAATGGACAGGGTCTACTATCAGCAATATAGCAGGCTTGCAGCACCGCTCAAAGTCAGGTAATGTATTGTAACCCCTCCGATACTCTGAAGATGGGAGCTGGCGTCCTGACACTTATCCAAGAGTGTGGAATCAAAAAGGAAGATGGGTGCCACTCAAACTGACCTACATGAATTGACTGAAGAGTGTCTGTGTTGGCCCTCACTCCATCCATGCCCTCTGACACATGTTGCTATGCTCATTGGGGCTTGGTCACAGAGGCCTCTGTGACCAAGCCCCAATAAGAGGGGTGAAACGCGGGAAACGCGGGAGTAACTGGAGGCCGAGGCCAACACAGACACTCTTCAGTTAATTCATGTTGTTGTGTTTGTCATATTTGGATGGAGTTGGTTGAGAAAAAATCCTTGCATGCTTGCTAACAGAAGAAGGGAGCAGAATGATGACTCATTGAGGTAATGTCCTTTAATTGTCCAGTCCCCAGGTTGGGGTGTGTTGGTTACCTAATTGCATTGCTTAACTACATTGGAGGAAGGTGAGTTTACCAACCTGAAAATGCTGTCTGGCAGAAGTGCCTAAAATACAGGTATTTTAGCTCTATATTTAGCATTTTGTCTATTGTTCAGCCTTGATGGAAGACTACAAGATAGACATGTGCGATTTTATTCATTTGGATTCCTTTTTTGGATGAAAATTTCAGATTCTGATAAGCCCCTCTACAACCACCGCCCAGGGTTGTGGGGAAGAGGCCCTTGTCCCTACCTACATGGCGAGAAGGTGCTTTGGGGGGGAGCCCCCCATGTATAGGGCATGTGGCCTGGTATGTTTTAGGAGGAGAGGTGCTCCCCCCCCCCTTTCCTGCCCTGCCGGGCTGCATGCTTGAAGAATGGTCTGGAATTTTGGAGGGAACCCCCACGCTGTTTTTTAAAGAATTTTTTTTTAACTGTCACTTCTTAACTAGCTGCCCACTCCTTAACTACCAGGCTATTCCGAATGAATTAAACTGAATACCGCAAATATGAAACAAATTCAGAAAACGAATGGGGTCCATTAACGAATGCATCTAAAATTAATTCTTCAATTAACAAATGTATCCGAAAATGAAACAAAACCAAATTTTCCAGCATACACATGTTTACTACAAGATCTGTCCAGCCACAAAACAATTATCAAATATCCCCAACTGATGTATAATTTGCATTTAAACCATGCAGTTTTTAAAGGTAATGAGTAATTTTTGTATATAGTATATTTCTTTTGCTATGTATTATTGTGAGGGCTAAAATATAAAACATTTAAGTGTATTTTTATTTTGTGCCAACAGCAGGAGCTCTGGTCTCTTATCTATACATCTTTCCCAGGCAACCATTGCCTGCTTAGCAGAAAAAAGCTTGGTGTTTAAAGAGTACAATAGCTAAAGCTAAAATTTAGCCGCCCAACTGATGAGTCAGAGCAGAAACCCATGAAATCCCCCCCCCCCCCCACACACACACACACACCTTTCCCTGCTTTCTGGATAAAAGAGCTCTGCACAAAATGTAATTCAAGAAAGTGTCTGAATGTTAACAGCTGCTGCTATTTTCTCTTGTTAGAAAATGTTAGATGCAATGTATACCATGTGTCATGGGTGCACCATGTTCAAATGTTTATTTTTAAAAAATGAAAATTGTAAAGCAAATATATCTACAACATGTTTGTAAATGTATACATTTAAAAATAAATATAAATAAAATAGACCCCAAAACAGCAGTTGATCTATGGAAGAATTATAGGATGTTCACTCAGCAAAGTGTATGTTCAATTTGTACAGTAAACATTAGTAAACAAATTACCATCATGAAATAAAATCTCTTCCAACACAAATATACAATATACAAATAGAGAGTGGTGATAGCAGCACTCAGTTCCACACATATACCTCAGTGCTCCACATAGATGAGATAATATCAAGTAAAGTATTTTCTGACCTCCTAAGATTTTCATAGGCACATTAGGACAATGTAAAGGTTGCTTAATTAAACGAGCATTTTTTTTGGTTACAGCCCACTTTTCTCTTTGACCCACCTAAATGTCTGTTTAATCTAGCAACCGTTAATCAACCCACTGTAGTATAAGCACAGATAGGGTTTGATTTATTAAAACTGGAGAGTGCAGCTGTGCATGATAGCCAATAGCTCCCGCTGCTTTCTCTCAGCCAATGAGGAGGCAGAGTCCCGAGAGAGCAGCCGCTCTCATGCACATTGCTGGATCACGATCAGGCTTGGGTATTAGGGGGGGCTGCAGGAGGAGCTGGATACTGAAGGTGTTTTACCTTCATGCATAGAATGCATGAAGGTAAAAAAACTTTCAACATTTAGAACCACTTTGAAAAAAAACCCGGAAGCTGATTGGTTTCTATGCAGAGCTACACCACTTTTTACACTCTCCAGTTCCAGTACATCAAACCCATAGTCTACATGGGATTGGCAGCTCTAAATTCAGAAGCAGTACAGCATCATTACCACACCACTGAAGGAAGCTACATTAGGTGGACTTTACTTGCAGGCTCAGCACATCTTTAAATGTTTCCATATGTTTGTACACCATTACTTTTGAAAGCACGAAAATATCCTGATATTGATTACCTGCTACATAGTCTCCAAATCCAATAGTAGTAAGTGTGATGACTACAAAATAGATGGACTCCAACAAGGTCCATTGCTCAATTTCCTGGAAGATTAAAGTTGGTATAAGAACGAAGAGGACACAACCAATGAGGAGGAAGAGCACTGCTGAGATGACCCGTACAATGGTAGCAGAGACACGCCATTTCTGTGAAAAGGTAGAAAGATGGAAACTAAATATGTTTAAATGTATCAGGCAATGCTACAAGCTTTGATAAATGAATAAGTACTCACTTGATATTTATAATTAAAAATCAGTCTTTGAACTCCAGTCAAGTGACTCTGTCTTGGCTGAAATGATTCTTCAAGTGAAAATGAAGAAAGCACCACAATTCAACCAGTTCAACTATGAGGTTCTTAGGTTTTCTAAAAGAAACTCACAACGAATAAATTGTTTCTATACATGTGAAACTTTGTGGCGCACTCTACTTTTCCACTTGAAGCTTTTGTTCCAAGGACTTAGTGCATAGTCACAGCTCACCAGATGTGTGCAAAGAAACAAATAGAGCTTCTGAGGAAGAGGTTCTGCCTCAAAACGTGTCACAAATTTGGAGGCCTACAGTCCCCCAACAGCCACCATCTAGGGAGATTGGACCATGCTGTCTTTTTTGTGATGTGTCTTTGATTTTATTCCTTTGTGAGTATACTACTTTATATTCAATAAATATCATTTGTAGAAGGTAATGCACTAGGCCCGTGCGCCCTCTGTTTGTTTCTTTGCACACAGCTCCTTTGGATTTCTCTGGTCTATTGAGGACAGCAAGGCTTGCATTCCCAAAAAGTACTCCATGTGGGGTTACTGACATTGTGGTGCTCGTTGTCCAGCGCAGGAGTTACAGCATTCGTTTGCTCATGCTATTTTAACAGCTCACCAGATAGCTGCCTACACATTTAAGCACCGCTAGACCCACTAGACATATTACTGAAGTTGGGGTCCAGTGCCCACCTGTCTTGTCTGTTCCCTGAGGCTGAAATGATGTCATTAGTCAGCTGCAGGCAGTAGGAAAGGTTCGCTCTTTCCCAGTGATCAAACTATATCTTTGTAGCAGGTCGCAAACAAAAAGCTGCAGCAGGGGTTGATTTGTGTCAGAAAAACAGCCAAGAGCTGCATAGGCATCAAGATTTGCTTGATTATCTTCTATATGTGTGGTAGAGCTGGACCAAAGAGAATCAGAATTAATTTTATTGCATAAAAAATGAGGTACTGTAGTTCTCCTTAAAACCCGGTTGATAATGATGTGGTGCAGGATTCACAGCAATTAATGTGCGCTTCCCACACCGCATTACAATTGCACTCCATTCACATAAACCACTGCAGGCGTCAATGTTAAGTTAACGACACCCCAAAAAAAGTTTGCAAAGCGCATTGTGTGATTTGAACCATACAAAATGAATGGCGCAAATTGCACTGCAAAAGAATCAGGTGATTTAAACAGGAATGCGGTGCGATTCCTGTCCCAATCACATGTAGATTCCCTCTTTACATCAGTGTGAAGTGGTCCTAAGAAAGGGTTAACTTGTGGTGGAAGTATGGTGTGTGGGGCTATGGTCTTAGGCTGCTGCCTCTCTGATCACAGTAGATGAATCATCAATCGGATGATCTATTCTTATACTAGATTGTTTATATAATTGTATCAAATTTTATTTACTGCCATTTAATTGATATGAACTACTGCATTATGGGGTTGATTTAATAAAACTGGAGAGTGCAAAATTTGGTGCAGCTGAGCATAGTAGCCAATCAACTGCTAACTTCAGTTTGTTCAATTAAGCTTTGACAAAGAAAATGGAAGTTGATTGGCTTCTGTGCAGAGCTGCACCAAATTTTGCAGTCTTCAGCTTTAGTCCTGAAGAAGTTTGTCTTTCCCCCAAAACACTGTCTAAATCTGATGTTCTTAGTCAATACATATAAAAATATACATACTGTATATTTAAAAAAAATACTATTTATTACATATATTTAAAAAATATACATATATTTAAAAGAATCACCAGGCGAGATGAACAGTTGTGCTTGGTGCTACTAACAACAGTCAAGATTACTCCTGGGACTTAAAATCAGTGGGACAGCTGTAGTGGCTGCTGTTTAAAATGAATATTCTGTACAATGTTCAAAAGCTTCCTTGAAAAATTTGATGTAACAACAATATTGTTACATTGGATTTACTCTTGTTTCAGTCATGTGGAAAATAAAGATGTGACCTACGGCGTGCATATGATGCCAGTTAAAAATACCTTGCGAATAAAAAAAAAAACATTAAAATGAAACATGTTCCTATTTAACTCTTATAAACCCTTAGTTAACCATAATGAGCCCTAAAAACTGCTGTGCTTTTTTATTTTTCATTTATTAACTTTTTTTTTAAACTGCTTCAAAAAAGAAGAGAGAGAAGCAGGATAACACTGGGTTAAAACCTTGGAATGACATCATCCCAAACAAGCAAATGATTACAGAAGACAAAGAACAAGGGACTTTCAAGAACGTCAACAAAGTACATAAATTCAAAGCATGAATATAAAAAAATTATTATATTTTCAGATTTATTAAACACATCATATAAAAGATCCACATAGTGAATATTGTATTGTGCATCACCTGTGATTCTCTTAAACTTTTATATGATGTGATTTATAAATCTGACTTTTTTTATATATTCATGTGTTGAATTTATGTCCTTGGGTGCTGTCCTAGAAAGTCCCCATTTTTTTTTCTCCGCTGTAATCATTAACTTTTTTTTCATTTTGCAAGAAAAATATACAAAATTGAAAAAAAAAAACTTTTTTTTTTTAATGCAGCATTGTAATGCTTTTCACCAGTAACTTAATTTTATTGTTATTTTAAATGGGACGTATTATGGAATCAATGCATACTTTCACAGAAACAACACTAGTTCAAAAACTAACACTGGTCAAACTCGACATTTTTCATCTTGTTGCCTATCTTAACTATTATTGAAAATAAGGTCATTTTTGCGGTTCATTATTTCCAAAAGAAAGCTTTGTATCACTGTATTATTTTAGTAATAAAAATGTTTTCACCAAATCAATAGGTGCATAGAAGAAATGTCACAATTGTTCTTGTCCATAGGAGGTTATAGCTGCAAGAGCAGAAGTGGTTAAATACTGGATATTACAGTTTTTGGGTAACTTCAAGGGAAGTTATCCCAAAACGTGAATTCATTTTGAACTTATGATTATTTTTAAAATAAGAAACAGGCAGTTTTATTTTTATTCTGTATTCAGAGTCACCAGCAGCGATGAAGGTTATCAGAAAAACCGCTGCCTGTGTACTCTTGGAAATAAAATGGAAATTCACCAAAAACTTGTTTTTTTGTTTCTTTTTAGTTTTTGATTGAGTGTGGATGGGTTACATTGCTCTTTGTGTAATCTCTCCCATGTCCTGTCCCACTGACCCCACAGGCAGTCATAAAAAATATCCCATACAGGAACACTAGAAGAAATAAAATCCAGATACAACTTCAACCCTACCTTACTTCTACTAATAAAATGGCTTTTACTGCTGTTTGTGCCTCTGTTGGAGAGATTCCGCTTGCTTCTTGACACGATTAAGGAAAAACATACAAAATTAAATTACCTGACATAGGTTCTAACTCTTCCCTATTGTACCCAAAACTAAAAAAAAATTTGATTGTAGGCCTACTTTAAGACTGCTTAGATGTCCTTCCTGTCACAATGTTCTGGCTTGTTTATCAGTGCTAGCAACAAGTGCCTATAACAGGGGTCTCCAAATTTTCAAAACAAAGAGCCAGTTTACTGCCCTTCAAACTTTACGGGGTCCAGACTGTGGCCAGTGGGAGTAGAAAATGTCCTGGAACTGGTGGGATTAAACAATGCCATAGGCTTGGTGGTCAATGGGAGTAAAAAAATTACATCATTGGTGTCAGTGGAAAGAATCGTGGCCCATCATTGCTGTCACCCATATGGAAGAAAATATATTTGAAATATATTTTTAAAATATTCTTCCCAAATATATTGACATATATTTGAAATGCTACAATTTTGGCCATATTCAATATATTTCAATAAATATATATATATATATATATATATATACCGTATGTTGAAATGAATTTGTATTACAAAATATATGCAAAATATTTTTAAAAATACATTTTAAATATACTGTCTGTCTTTAAAAATACAAATCTACATTTTTGGAATGCATTTACAAATATATGTAAAAATATATGTTAAAATTACTTTTTTATGTTAAAAAAAAATCTGAAGAATATATTTTAAAAAAATATATGTTTACAAAAATATATTCTTAAAATATATTCTTTAGAATTTTACAGAGTTACTGAGTCACTGGCCTTGAAGACATATGTAGTCTGTAAAGTGTCAGGACACCTGACATGACATACCAGCAAAGGCTAATAAATACTCTAAGCAGCTGAAAAGTGAAGTCAAACTGCAGGTCACTGGGCTCTGTCTTTAGCCTTTATATAGACTTAAATAATGAGTTATGTCTGTCCTGTTACGTAGTCTTCTATATACTACATACCTCTGCCCTTCTAGAAATTAATATACTAACAGACTGTCTCATGTGATTTTCTGTCTGCACATAGTCCCAAGCACAACTCAAAATCTAATTTCAAAAGCACAAAAAATTCAATTTCAGCGCGGCAAATCAATGGCCAAGCTCTTTCTGAAACAAGATTCAGTTAATGTATCTCTATGCAAATACCTCCAGGGACGGTGTAAGGAAAGACAAGTGAACAAAACTAAACAACAGCACACACTTACAGATAGATGTAAATGCTTAAAGAAAATAGTCACTGGTACAAGCAGGGGCGGACTGACCATTTGGGAACTCGGGCACTACCCGAGGGCTCGGTGTCAGTAGGGGGCCCCATGGGATGCCCTTGATACCTTTCATAGGCTTTTTTGGGTGTGGTTTGAGTGTGAGCGTGGACACAGGAGCCCCATAATCCCCTATTGCCCAAGGGCCCCATGATTTGTCAGTCCACCCCTGGGTACAAGTATAATACAGGCACATCAGAAAACAGACAAGATAGAAAATGACAAGACTGTAAAATACACTGCTACACTGGATCCCAAACTGTTCTTAGGCGTGGTGGCTGCATTACTTTCCTTTTTTAGGCTTTTTATCTTTATTTTGACTTGTAATCCTGCCAATGACACACTAACTGTCCTAGAGTATCTAGTATTTATAGTAGAACAGCATTGTCAGCCTAGGACAGAATTACACAATCCCCCCCCCCCCCCCCACACACACACACACACACGTTCTTCAATCCACAGAAATAGTTTGAAATAATACTAACTGATATAAATCAACAGAGAGAGGGAACGGAAAGTTATCAGCTTACAAGATTTATGATAGGATCAAAAGGTATATTTTTGCACTTGTCAAACTGATATAACAAATGCTCATAATGATATACGTAATCGACCAAAAGGGAGCAAAAAAAAAGTAATTAGGATTTACAAACCATTTCAATGCAAATGGGTAGATTTATTATCTGGTGTAGCTGTGTATAGTAACCAATCAGCTTCTAACTTCAGCTTGTTCAATATAGCTTTGACAATAAAACCTGGAAGCTGATAGGTTACTATGCACAGCTGCACCAGATTCTTTGTGCACCAGTTTTAACAAATCTGTAACACATGTACAGCACAGTGGCTAGGTGGATAGCACTTCTACCTAGTAGCACTAGGGACTTCAGTTCAAATACCAGCAATGGCACTACCTGCATGGAGTTTGCATGTTCTCCCTGTGCCTGTGTGGGT
Source organism: Staurois parvus (assembly GCF_062004578.1). Taxonomy (NCBI): domain Eukaryota; kingdom Metazoa; phylum Chordata; class Amphibia; order Anura; family Ranidae; genus Staurois; species Staurois parvus. Next base: position 4,093,309 of record NW_028318490.1, on the reverse strand, counting down.
TTCCTCTGGCTACTCCGGTTTCCTCTCATACTCCAAAGTCATGCTGGTAGGTAAATTGGCCCTAGTATGTATACATTATGTATGAATGTGAGTTAGGGACCTTAGACGTAAACTCCTGGAGGACAGTGACTGATTTAATTTCAATATTTCCTTAGGAAAACATACAAAAACTGTAACAGTATATATTCAACAAATATGTAAATACTGTAATAATAAAGCACATCTTTCCAGGTATGCATCTTAAGTATTGGTTGAGTGTACACCATACATATTAACTGTTTGACCATCTTGATATCAACTAATGTTTAAATAACACATAAACAAACATAAAGTAATGTATAGCATAGTCCTGATATAGAATTTGGCTTAGTTTTCTTTCCAGTTGTGGGGGAAATGTTAATCAAGAGTTGAAGAGCCATGAATACCATGTCAGCCAGGGTTGCCATAAGTCAATAATAGCAGAATACTTTCCTATGCTGGAATCAAAGAGTATTTCATATGTACTATGAGTGTGAATCGTTTGGATGACTTCAAGATCTGGAACTTTTGAATCTTTCCAATGTCTAATAGGTGGTGGGCTGCTAGCAGTATTTGTGATATCAAGGTTCTAAATATAGGAGGGGTAGAATCCAGGTCTAGGGATAATAATGCCATACCTGGACTTAATGATATATTTAATCCTAAGATCTGAGTGATAAGATTGAAAACTGGAGGCCAGAATCTGGAACGTTTTGGGCAAGACCATATAGTATGGGGCTCCACAATTCCTCCAGCAGTTAGGAGACATTTCAGAGGAAATGTTAGATATAAAATGTGGTGTTAGATACCAGCATAGTAAAATTTATTGATTCATCTCCCATAGATTCATGCTCTTGGTAGACTTATATGTGGTGTGCAAGGCTCTCTGCCACTGCTCATTGGAATATTCCATACCAAAAATCTTTATCTTTTCAATTGGAGAGGATTTAACAAACTCATTTTTATCTTGTAGCAGTGAGCAAAATAGAGAAATACCCTTAATATTTGTATGAGTTGACTGGAAGTATTGGGCTACTTGCCAATGCACAGAGATATTCAGATTATGAGTATTTTGTAAGAGGTGAGCAATTTGTACATATCTATAGTATTCAGTGGAAGGGAGTGCAATTCTACTTGTAGTGTTCAAAAAGTTTTCAGAGCAGGTCCAACATATAAGTCCTCTAGGACTAGGATATCCCTAGAGTGCCAAATTGCATGATTAAGGTCAGGTATAAGAAGTGCTAGGATGGCTAATGGGAATTTTAGGGGAGTTAGTTTCAGTTTTGTATATGAGGTTTTACACAAATGAATCCAAGCTTCAACTGATGCTACTATAGTAGGTGCAAATTTTGTATCTCTACGGTGAAATGTGTGGTTGATATTAAGTAAATTTCCAAGTTTCTTCCTGGCATTTGAGATTGTTCAAGTTCTGCCCATAAAGTATCAGATCGAGGAGCGAACCACTTTTTAAGTTGGGCAAGAGTTGAAGTCTAGTAATAGTCACGTAAATGAGTGTGATCAACACCCTCTGCTCGCCTTGACTTAATGAGTTTGCTAAAAGCACAGCATGCTTTCTTACCCTGCCAAAGATATTTATTTAATATATATTGCAGAGATAAGAAGTAGGATTTATGTATAGGGATAGGTAATGTTCTATATAGATTTGTCAGTTGTGGGAGTATTTGCATTTTAAAGGCTGCTAAGCGTTCTGCCCATGATAATTCATATTGGCCAATTTATCTAATTTTCTTCGAAAAGAGTTTAGCAATGGGGTGTAGTTTTCCTTAACAAGGTCATCAGCCCTGGAGGCAAGAGTAATACCTAAATAGGTAATCCCTCTGACAGGGACTGATTTGAATACATAATATATATGTAAAGTGCTGCATAAATTGATGACTCTATTAAAGTACCTGAAATAAATAAATATACTGTACTCTCAGTGACCACATTTTTGTATTACTCAGTCATTGTTGGTATCACTCTTTGCTGGAATTGCTGAATATTGATGTACATGTTGAACTAAAACTATATATCTCTTACCAAGAATATCATCTCCACTTTTCCGATTCCTTTCCGAAGAGAAGATCCTAAATGGTCACCAACACCTGCCAGCAGGATGCCAAACAGTGGAATGCCAATTAGTGCATAAAAAATACAAAAAATCCGTCCGCCTTCTGTCTTTGGGGCATTATTACCAAAACCTGTAAAATAGCATAGAAAAAAAATATTGACTTGGTAAAAAAAGGATTTTTTATTATTTTTATTATAATTGCATTATTATATTATTCATTTCTCACTGAATCCAAAACATTCTTCCTGAAAAACAAGTAATCTACTGCTTAACCAACATTTCATTACAGTAAAAGATGTGGGAGATATTAAAAAAAAAAGAAAACATTTTTTGCTTTAACCACATAAGCTCTGGAAGATTTTACCCTCTTCATGACCAAGCCATTTGTTTTTGCTGTTCAGCACTGTGCTATATTAACTGGCAATAATTGCAGAGTCATGCAATGCTGTACCCAAATTAAATGTTTCACACAAATAGAGCTTTTTTCTGGTGGTATTTGATCATCACTTGTTTTTTTTTTAGTTTTTATTATATAAATGAATAAAGACTGAAAATGTTTCTGTTATAAAACATATCCAATAAATATATTTAAAAATCAAATTTCTTCATAAATTTAGGTCAAGATGTACTCTGCTATATGTCTTTGGTGAAAAAAAAAATCCCAATAAGTGTTTGGCCCAGCTCCTGCTGCTGCCTCTGTGCCTGTGTGACGAGGGAGAGAGAGCATCGCTGGTAAGTACACTGGTCAAAAAATTAAAGGAACACTTTGAAAACACATCAGATCTCAATGTGGAAAAATATCATGCTGGATATGTATATTGATATGGACTGGGTAATGTGTTAGGAATGTAAGGATGCCCCATCGCTTGATGGAAATGAAAATTATCAACCTACAGAGGACTGAATTCAAAGACACCCCGAAAATTAAAGTGAAAAAATGATGCAGCAGGCTAGTCCATTTTGCTGAAATTTCATTGCAGCAACTCAAAATGGTACTCAGTATTCTGTATGGCCCCCACGTGCTTGTATCCATGCCTGACAATGTCGGGGCATGCTCCTAATGATACAACAGATGTTGCCCTGGGGTATTTCCTCCCAGATCTTGACCAGGGCATCACTGAGCTCCTGGACAGTCTGAGGTGCAACCTGGCGGCGTCAGATGGACTGAAACATGATATCGCAGAGGTGTTCCATTGGATTTAGGTCAGGTGAGTGTGGGGGCCATTCAATGGTATTAATTCCTTCATCCTCCAGGAACTGCCTGCATACTCTCGCCACATGAGGCCGGACATTGTCATGCACCAGGAGGAACCCAGGACCCACTTCACCAGCGTAGGTTCTGATAATGGGTCCAAGGATTTCATCCTGATACCTAATGACAGTCAGAGTGCCATTGTCTAGCCTGTAGAGGTCTGTGCATCCCTCCATGGATATGCCTCCCCAGACCATCACTGACCCACCACCAAAACAGTCATGCTGAGTGATTTTACAGGCAGCATAATGTTCTCCACGGCTTCTCCAGACCCTTTCATGTCTGTCACATGTGCTCAAGGTGAACCTGCTCTCATCTGTGAAAAGCACAGGGCACCAGTGGCGGACCTGTAATTTCTGGTGCTCAATGGCAAATGCCAATCAAGCTATATGGTGCCGGACAATGAGCACAAGGCCCATCAGAGGACGTTGGGCCCTCAGGCCACCCTCATGAAGTCTGTTTCCTATTTGTTTGGTCAGAGACATTCACGCCAGTGGCCTGCTGGAGTTCATTTTGTCGGGCTCTGGCAGTGCTGATCCTGTTCCTCCTTGCACAAAGGAGCAGATACTGGTCCTGCCGATGGGTTAAGGACCTTCTACAGCCCTGTCCAGCTCTCCTAGAGTAACTGCCTGTATCCTGGAATCTCCTGGAAGCTCTTGAGACACAGCAAACCTTCTGGCAATGGCACAAATTGATGTGCCATCCTGGAGGAGTTGGACTGCCTGTGCAACCTCTGTAGGGTCCATGTATCGCATCATGCTTCCAGCAGTGACAATGACCGTAGCCAAATGCAAAACTAGTGAAAAACAGCCAGAAAAGATGAGTAGGAAAAAAAATGTCCATAGCCACCACCTGTAAAACCATTCCTGTTTTGGGGGTTGTCTCATTGTTGCCCATCTAGTACACCAAGGCAGTGGATAAGGGGGTACCGCCAGTCCTTGTGTACAGGGCCCAGGCCAGCAGGGGGGCCCAGGCAGCAGGGTGAATTGGATGTGGGCAGGGAGGGTGATCATCATAGTGGGGGGGGGGCAATTACTGGAACCGATTCCCTGTATGACTCTCTCTGTAGCAGCTGAAGGCCGGCTTTTTCTCCTCTCCCTCCTGCTGGCTTTCAGCTGCTGCAGAGAGAGCCATGCAGGGGATCGGTTCCAGTAATTGCCCCTCTGCTGCCCAGGTATCCTTCCCCCACAGTGCTGCCAGCTTCTCTCCTCTCTTTTGAGCAGCTGCAAGCACACAATAAAATCCTTGAGGATGGAGAGTGGGGAAAAGGTCCAGTAAATACATCACATTTACCAGCCGCTTCCTTTCCTGAATGAAAACAATGAGTGATCGGTACCGATCACTAACTGTGTACATTCATAACTGAAGCATAGTAAACTGTGTTTTTTTTTGAAGGGGGGGGGGGCTGTATGGAGCCCTGTGGTTTTTAACAGCAGCCCTGAGAACACCTGTTGTTAATTTCATTAACATCAAAGCAGCTGAAACTGATTAACAACCCCCTCTGCTACTTCACTGACCAAATCAATATCCCAGGAGTTTAATTGACTTGATGCTATACTAGGATTAAAAAGTATTCCTTTCATTTTTTTTGAGCAGTGTTTATAGCAAGGTGAGGGGGTGATGCACTTAATAAGGCATTTTTACCTGAATGCAGGGAATACATTAAGGTAAAAAATGATTTGCTTTTAGAACCACTTTAAGGAATATGCTCCGGATTATAGATGTTTTTATTAGTAATATGAAGCTGTATAGATACTACAATGCTCAACTACATTTTTGTGTTTATTGTAGCATGAGATTGCTGAACACTGACCTACTTTTATCCCACTGAAGTGTTGCAAATGAGGTATTTTTCAGAAGTGATTAATTTTATAATGCGAAACATTCAGGATCTTACATTATACAAAACACAGTGGGAACAGCAAGCTCACTAAAAACAATCATACATGCAGCCAAGCCTAAAGTTAACCATAATCAAACGTAATTTTGCAGCAGAATCTAAACGTCAGTCTGAGCATGTACAGAGAGAAAGCCAATTTTATGTCTCTGATTATATAGTTGGAAAATGTCATCTTTGCTGATTAAGCAGAGATGAGCTGTCAAACCGTGCTAATAAAATTACTGGCATGTCCAATGAATGTGCATGATAGGTGAAAAAGCAATCTTCTGTGAATCAGACTGTGTCTGATGGAACATTCAGAAGCTCTAGTGCATGGGTGCCCATACCGTGCTATTGTCATGAGCTCTAAATCATAAAACTCTGCTTAGTGTTGACAACTTCTTAAAGGTAAATGCAAGAAACCTGTCTTTATGATCTCCCTGCTCATGTCCAACACTAAATAAACAGGCAATTTTTTTAAATGACGCTAACAGAGTGAAAAGCGCTGTATGCAAAATGAACTGTGCATCTTCTAATAGAATTGTTAAATGTGTACAAAAAATCTTGTAGTTATTGGAGTTAATTTACTAAGGGCTCATGTACACTTCAGCTGATAAACTCACGTTTAGGAGCTGTTCAGCGTTTTTTTCAGCAGCCCCTGAACTCACCCTAATGTTTTCCTAGGTGTCCATGTACACATCTTCATTTACAGTCGTTTACAGGCATTTTAGTTTACAGTAGTTTTTTTGAACGCAGAAAACTTGCGTTCAGCAGTCCATTTTATCAGCTTTTCAAACACAAAACTCTTGCAAATGTGGCTAATCGCATTTATATGCGTTTGCGGTTTAATTTTTTTATAACTGTTCCAGTTCCCGATGCTGTCCAGAACCTTTTTTGCATCATGCATGCAAAGCGTTTTCAAGGTACTCAAATGGACAAAACACTGAACACAGGATGTTCCTACCAAGCTTGTCACACATTGTAATGACAAAGTCACACCTCAGACCTCTCCCACCCTTGGAAACAAAAGATATGTTATTGACCATTCACACCTCAAATTCCTCATGATGACCCCCTGCCAGGTGGCCTTAATGACTCACTCCACCAGACACCTTTCCACCCTTGGAAACAAAAGAAATGTTAATGAGCAACTCATACCTAAGCTAATCTCAACATATACTGCTGTCTCTGCTTCTACTCTCTGTATTTCTCTGAAACAGTCTGAAATAGTTAATAATTTACCACTTTTCAGTGCATTCTGGGCATTTGAGAGGTTCTCCTGTGCTTATCTTTAAAAAAATGCTTCTAAACGCAAACGCACATAAACGCGCATAAACGAGTTATGCAAACACGGCTAAACAAACGGTTTTTAACCTACGTTTTCCAGCAGTCAGTTTCCATTGTTCAGAAGTGTCCCGTGTACATGGGGCCTAAAGGGGTACATTATTTGAAATTGGCAATTGATTGTCCACTTAGCTTAACGAGTAAGGTAAAGCTGTATTTGCTTCATCTAATTATGTGCAAGCAAAAATCGTATCTTTTTTTAAATTCCACTTGCCTACTCTAAAGCTGGTCATAGATGTAAGTATTAATTTTTTGATCAGCCAGCATGCTGATTAAATAAAAAACAAATGGATTCCCCAATGCACCCATTTCAGATGGATGAAGACATCTTCTCTGCTGTGCTATTGTGTTTTGACAGCAGGACTCCTCCACTGTCAGCATACAATGATCAGCACTGCAGGAGATATGCTGCATATGCTGATCGAATGAAATATTTTCCAACATTCCCGAACATTGGATTGACTTCTCTCTAGTCGGGACGGCCATAGATGGATGAAAATTTGGCCCTTCCCTGCTGAATTGACCAAAGTTTGATACATCTAGAGCCAGTCTATGATATTCAGCCCTGGTTCACACTGATGCCGTGTGGAATTTGCAGCATTTTCTGTGCAAATTCCGCACCGCATCAGAACCGCACCCTGTTCATGCGAACTGCTGTATATTAAGTTAACAAAACCCCAAAAGCGGCCCGCAAAACGCGGTGCGATATGCAGAAGCGGATCGCATAGTTGTGAATACCCATGCGATCCGATTCTAGTGTGGACCAAAAAAAGGGTCCTGCACCTTTTTGGTGTGAGTGCAGTGCGATTAGAGCCGTACAAAATGTTTGGCTCCAATCGCACTGCACACAAATCGCATGTGATTTTTTTGTGCGGTTGCTGTGCGAATCACATGTGATATACTGCACCGCATATATGAACATTGCTTCGTCTTATTTGCTAAGCTAAGTGAACATTCTCTACAGCTTTTATCAACCTCACTGTGAATGAGCTGCCCCATGTGTGACACACTTTTCAACATGTGAACCCGCGTTCTAGCTAACAGATATGTGAACAGGACCTTGGGGATTTACACTAATAATTTTTTATAATCGAATGTAACCCAAAAGACTTGCAATGTTGAAAGTCTGCATTATCTCAGCTTAGTCTGGAGTGATTAAATATGGAAAGCATGCAAGGACACACAAACTCTTTTGATGCAACAACACAGTCAGTTCAGGTTGGTTGCAATAGAATAATAATGAGTTTACTATTTGCTACCTGAGGACACACTATAATTTATTTAAAAAAATAGAAATCTTCAAATGCTTTTAAAGTATTATTTGTTTTGTGACTCATACATATGCTCTTTTAGCTTGTAAGTGTTTCTCCAAAATATTTAAAATTTCTCAACACGGGAATAAAAAATGAAGACTATCAGTCAGGGCTTAGAGCCCCATGAGAGTACTCGATTTCTTCTGAAGACATGACAGGGGCAAGCATCACAAGATCGATAGAGAAATGTGTTCTACACTGACCTCACTCACATACAGTACTGAGAGCATGTACATGGAGCTGTCAGATCAACCGAGTACTTACAGTTATTAACCTCTGTATCATACTGTACTACTAATAATACTGATCTTGTGCTACACATATTATTATTCTCTAGCTCCTTAAGTGTTATATGTAAGCTATTTGGGTTTGAGCACATTCTTTTACTTCTACTGCATAGTTACAGTTAGTCTGTCTGAAAAAAGACAAAAGTCCATTCAGTTCCACCATCAAAAAAAAAAAGTTATTATACTATACCCACAGTTGATCTAGAGGAAGGCAAAAAACCCCAGCAAAGCATGATCCAATTTGCTCCTGCAGGGGAAATAATTCCTTCCTGATCCCCCGAGAGGCAATTGGATATTCCCTGGATCAACTTTACCTATAAATGTTAGTATCCAGTTATATTCTGTGTATCCAAGAAAGAACCCAGGCCTTTTTTAAAGCAATCCACTGAGCTGGCCAGAACCAACTTTTGAGGGAGTCTATTCCACATTTTCACAGCTCTCACTGTGAAGAAACCTTTTCATGTTTGGAGATTAAATTTCTTTTCCTCCAGACGTAAAGAGTGCCCCCTTGTCCTCTGTAATGACATTAGGTCAGTGCAGGTCAGTGACCAGACTTGGGTCTGTAGCTCTCCCCATTTTTTTTCACATCAGCACAAGGAATGTACCATTTTTCCACACCCTCCTCCATTCATAGGAGCAGTAATATAGCTAAAATGAATGAAAGACTCAATGGTCTGCCTCCTCCATTCATGGAGAGTTTTTCATTGATAGAAGCTATAGTACAGCTTCTATGAATTAAGTGGCAGGGACAGAAAGGGTGAGCATGGATTAAACTTTTCAGGAGTGCCTATGAGAGGTCCAGCAGCTGTATTAACCCCGGAAGCACCAGAGAATTGCAGAAGTATGGGGAAGGGGCAAAGAATGGAAGATTTCAACTAAGACAGCAGCCACCAGCACAAGGGACATGTCTCATTGAATGTAAGTACCTACTAGTTAGTAACTGTGCTGTTACTTTGCAAAGTAAATTATGTGCAAGTAAAAAGCTTTGTAAAGAATACCCAATCATGTGCAAGGAAAATAAACAGAAATAGGATTTCTACTTGCATGTGATTCGATGATACACTATATTACCAAAAGTATTGGGACACCCCTCCAAATCATTGGATTCAGGTGTTCCAATCACCTCCATGGCCACAGGTGTATAAAATAAAGTAGTTAGGCATGCAGACTGCTTCTACAAACATTTGTGAAAGAATGGGTCGCTCTCAGCAGCTCAGTGAATTCAAGCGTGGTACCGTGATAGGTTGCCACCTGTGCAATAAGCGTCAGATGCAATGGTGTAAAGCATGTCACTACTGGACTGTAGAGCAGTGGCAACATGTTCTCTGGATTGACAAATCACACTTCTTTGTCTAGCAATCGTTTCTGGATTTAGCGGTTGCCAGAAGAAAGGTACTTGCCTGACTGCATTGTGCCATGTGTAGAGTTTGGTGGAGGGGGGATTATGGTGTGGGGTTGACTTGGCCCCTTAGTTCCAGTGATGGGAACGCTTAAGGTGTCAGTATACCAAGACATTTTGGACAATTTCATGCTCCCAACTTTGTAGGAACAGTTTGGGGATGACCCCTTCCTGTTCCAACATGACTGTGCACCAGTGCACAAAGCAAGGTCCATAAAGACATGGATGAGTGAGTTTGAGGTGGAGAAATTTGATTGGCCTGCACAGAGTCCTGACCTCAACCCCATAGAACACCTTTGGGATGAATTAGTGTGGAGACTGTGAGCCAGGCCTTCTCGTCCGACATCGGTGCCTGACCTCACAAATGCGCTTCTGGAAGAATGGTCAAACATTCCCATAGACACCCTCCTAAACCTTGGGGACAATCTTCGCAGTAGAGTGGAAGCTGTTATAGCTGCAAAGGGTGGGCCATCTCAATATTGAACCCTATTGACTAAGACTGGGATGCTATTAAAGTTCATGTGCATGTAAAGGCAGGAGTTCCAATACTTTTGGCAATATAGTGTATGTCAGCACTTTACCTTGTTCACTAGGTTAAAGTGGAGCTCCACCCAAAAGGGGAAGTTCCGCTTTAAGGACTGCTGCCCCGCTCCCCATTAAGTATTGGCACCTTTGGGGGGCGGGGGGAAGCGGGTACCCGAATTTGACAGGTACCCGCTCCCACTTCCAGTCCGATTGCCTAGGCGACCAGAAGTGGAAGGTGCCCTCCCTCCCTGTAGTCTTTTGGGACACGTGACAGGTCCCAGAAGACTACAGGACCATTCATGATGCGCAGTGCTACTCGTGCATGCTCAGTGGGTGCCCACACTGAAGATGCCAGCCTCCAGGAATACAGGACAGCCGGTGAAATGGGCTGCGGGGGACACACCGCGGGACCGAGGGACAGGTAAGTGGCTGTTTTTTAAAGGTCAGCAGCTACACTTTTTGTAGCTGCTGACTTTTATTTTTTGACAGCGTGAGTGAAATTCTGCTTTAAGTGAAAATTCCCTTGCAAAGTGAAAAAAAAAATCACTTTGTAAAGTGAACATGCCTTTACTCCTTTTGTAAATGAGCTATGCTGACTTGTAATATGGTTGGTGTGGTTGTATGTATTATGTTTATTCCATACCTTGTAGTACTGTATGACTTGAATAGTGTTATACATTTTCTGTAATTTCTAATGTGTTTTGTATGAATTTTCTGGCATGACTTGCTTGTATCTATGAACTATAGTCCTGAACGGCTTTATACAGGCTACAACTATGAGCTGTAGTCCTCAAGGACCGTATATGTGCCACAACCATTTTTACCTAAATGGTTAGGTCACCTTTTCAGAAAAAATAAAAATGTGAACCAACACCGTGCACCCTCCCCTTCCCATCAGTCCATGCTGTACTTACCTCCATGGGTGATGACTCTGAGCTGTCAGTGACCACCCAGGGTAGAGGACCGGGGATTTGAAATCCTTGCTCGCCTCCTTCTACTTTCTGCAGCACCTTCGGGATAGATCAGAGCGATGCTCTGTGCCAGCTATGACTAATCAGAATTGCTCTGGTCTGTCCCAGAAGTGCTGCAGAAAGAAGAGGGAAAAGAGCAGGGATTTCAAATCCCTGGACCACTGCACCTGCTTCATGGGCACTGACAGCCCATCACCGACAGAGGTAAGGACAGTGAGAACTGGGGAGGTAAGTTGGGCATACAGCATTAGTTCACCTTTCCATTTTTTTCTGAAAAGGTGAGCTTACACTTTAATTAAGTATTAAAGCAGATAAACCCTAAAACTGTGTTACAATCCTAACCATTGAGCATGGGAGTTGCATAACCCTGATGTACACCATGACCATATCAAATAAATAGGTTTTATTTCAGTTTATGTAAAGTCAAAGTTATTTTATTTAGTTATAAATAGAGCAGGGAAGACGTGGAACCCCGTCACATTTTTATTGCTGTGGATAGACAGATTCACCTTCTCAACTGATATTTTGAGAAATTTTGGAGTCGTCTGAAAAACAAGAGGTGAGAGTAAATCCCCCAATGGGGATACCTCTGTCTAAAAGGGAAATTACCCTCACTTTGCAGAGATTTCACCTTACTTCCTATTCTGCCTCCAGAACAGGAAATTAAGGGAAATTTCCCCAACAGGCCACAGACAGCAAAAAAAAAACTGACAGTAGTATTAACCCTTCCCTACTTTATCCAAAAATGAAATACACTGTACACTCTAATAGAAGTAAGTATACATGAAATAAATGTGAGTACAATAAGTTATATTATACTGGATTTGCTGCTTTTAAGCCTAAATATGGTTCTTGTGTGCTATGGTGAATATTGACCATTACCAATTGTGGTGATGACGGTTCCCGCAAAGAAGAAGCAACTCCCAATGTCCCACTGCGAGGTAACGTTGGTGCCATTTACTGCAATATCAGCTCCAGAACCCAGGGCTTCTTTCACCTGCTGTAGAGCCAAACAGTTACTTAACTGTGCAAGCCATCATTTCCTTTTCCCCACAGTATATATCATGTAACACCTTAAAGAAGAGCTGAACTAAAACACAAACAACTGAAATGTACCATTGACACACATCAGCTGCATAGTTTCAGAAAGGTATAATCTATCAAAGAAGGAGGTACAGCGCTCTATATTACAAGTCTAGCATTCAAATTTTGAAATATGGATAAATGTCTCATATGGTATGCATTATTGCTGAAAGGGAAGCTATATATTCCTACTAGAGAAACAGATTTACAAAGACACAAGCATACATTCACTAAAGCATATGGTATTTTCATTGCCTCTTTTTTTCTTTTTGCAATTTATTTTATTTTTCAAAGAAATAAAGTTTTAATGTATTTCTGAAAGAACATCACATGAGTTGTAGCTCCTTAAAGTACATGTATGGCCAAAACCTATAGGATATGCAAACAACAATAATACTTTATATACTAAATACGTAGGTAGGTATGTGTGTATTCACAGTATGCCCCCTTCATTGTTTATTCTGTCCAAGTTAAATGCATTCATACAGTAGATGTAGCAAAGTAAGTTTCCTGATATAATACAGATTGCAGTAAAATGTGTCTGCAACAGATGATATAATCAAACTCATTGAATGGATCAAAGATATGAATGGTACACAATCAATCTATGCACATTTGTTTCCAAAGAGGAGTGGCTTTGGCTCGCACACAACATTGCACAGGACTGCAGCCTGCCACATCATCTAAGAATGACTGGACCAATTTAATATTTCTCCTTGATAAATTAGGTAAAACGGTCATTGCATTCTTATTCTTTGTTCATGTTGTTTTGCATAGTTATATACACTAAAAGTGCCATTATTCAACTTTTGGGTTATCCATACACATATCACCTGTGGAAGTGTTTTATTTGCTAGATGGATTTTTATTTCAGAATACATATTTCTATTATACAACTGTAAAGTATGTATATTCAGACCTGAATTTTTGGAATACTCCAATAAGAGAAATAGGGGTGTAAAAGGAACAGGGCTGGGCTGCTTTGTTTTTGGATGTTCCTGTGAGCTGAAAGTTGTAAAAAGCTCCCATACGAATATAGATTCTTGTTAGAATAAGCTTTTATGGCTTCTATAAGAGTGACCACCCTTTTGCTGTCAGCTGTCAGCATCTGAAGTTGAAGGATATTAACTTGGCTATCAAACCATTAGAATAGAAGATGTGAATACATCAGCATGTAAATGTAACATTGTTACATTTGCTTCCATTGCCCCCCAAACAATGTGCAGGATAACCATATCTACCAGACCTGGTTATCCCCAAGGATGGCCAAATCGTCTATAGATCAGGTTGATTACAATCGAGAAAAGGTCTGTGTCATTCCAATATAGCACAACACTGCAGTTCAGGGCCTGATCATAGTACATAGTGGTTTGAAATGTATCACTGATATGGATAGATGAATTGGAAAGTCTTGATTAGGGTGTATTTTCCATTAGAAACAGTGAGCCTGTGCCTGTTGCAGTGAAGGCAAAAAGAAAGCCTTTTCCACTAGTTATAGGCAAGACATTTTTCCCACCATCATCAAAAATATAGATGTATGTATATTATATACACACATTTTTTTCATAGCATTCTTGGCCAGTAGAACAATATTCTGTGCAAAAGGGATGACCCTAGCACAGCTGGTTTGCTTTGGGTATCAAGACTTGTGTGCTCACAGTGATGGCAATCCAGTCCTTGCCATAATCCTGACTCCACCCTCTTTAATGACAAAGCTAAACACAGAGGAGTATGGATGTGGGCTTGCATGAAAGATTTATCTTTACATGTCCTGCAGACATAACCGTAAGCATGACTAAAGAACAAAACATAGACAAAACATGAGTGTTACTAAATAATGCAGAATAAGAGAGGGAGTGTGTCCAAATGACATTCTGGCTATACAATTCCAATCAGTTTTCTCTCTATGGCAGAAGGTAAGAGGATGACAACAACTATAGAACAGTCAAGTTTTTTAGCTTATGTAATTACAATTGTGTTTCCTTATATTTTGTACGTATGGCTAAAGAAGAGTTATAATATTCACCAAATGAGGTAATTCAGTTCTAGTTTCCAGCATCCTGGAAATGTTAATTTTTTTTAGTTAATTTACCAGTAAGGTAATTAATGTAGATAACCATGTTGCTGTAATCTTTTTTTTCCTTTGCAAGCCCTAGGGATAAGAGTAAGTAATAAGTCCATGATTCTAAAATCCGTATATCCAGAATATGGAGATAAGGAAATATTGTCTCTATTTACTATGTTGTTAGCAACTGGAAGACAGATAAAAATGGAAACTTTCTTTACTTTGTGCTAAATATCCCCCCACCTCTGTTGCCTGCATAATATATTACAGGCAATACTTGTTGCCACATTAAGAATGCAGAGCAGACTTTTTCCACAGAAGTCAATGGCCTTAATTAATATGGCAGAGTGGAGAGCAACAATGTACATTTACCATAGGACTTCAGGTTAAGTTCACCTTCAGGTCAAACAAAACAATGGAAGATGACTGCTCATTAGTTGTTTCCATATAGCTCTTTGCCATTATATGTCTTGTAAACTAAGCATTTCTACATATTTGTATGAATCCAAATGTTATCATTCTATGTCTATTTCTTACCAACACAAAGGTTTCCAGGGATTCCTCTCTAACACAGGAGTGTTCTGCAAGGAACTCATCTCGTTGTCTTTTGAGTAGGCTCTGCTGCATAGCCTCAAAGGGTTGTTCAAGCTTCTGGAAGACCACCGCTCCTGTAACCAGGTACCCTAGCACTATACCAAACAATGCCAGCACAGTCTTCTTCTTCATGACGTTTTTGCTGGCTACTACCACCTCCTCAGTGCCAGTTTGATCTCCAAGTAATATGGAATCCTCGGAGGAGCAGGATAGTGGGTACAGGAAGCTGTTAGGTAGTTGCCCTACCGGGGAGCGACAAGACACTAGAAAAAAACAAAAAACAATAAGGTATAATTTGAGCAAAAAGGTAGGAATAACAACTACACAAATAACTTAATTTAGTATTCTTATTTATGTCAGGATGATTAGAGTAACTACTGAATGGTCAGTATATTAGTACATAAAATCAACTGCGTTATCTAGAATTGTAGCAATTAATACTAATAACCAACTGAATAGGATAGATAGACCAATATGTACTCTTGCATACTAGCAAAGTAGTTTGAAGGGTAGTAAAAATTATATAATTTATTTTCCAAATGCTCAGATTAATGGGTATGTTTTATCATTGTTTTATGCAGCATAATTGTACAGAAACCATTTTATATATTACTTGTAAATGCGCTGCTTAAATACACAAAAGGTTTTTACTACTAAGTATTAATTCAGCAAGAATTAAATTATAACAAATATTTTTAGGTTCCCAAAGCTTCAAGGGCATGGTTAAATCTAAGCTGACAAGTTTATTGGATCGTCGTAAATCTGCACTTTAATAAAGCTTCTATATAAGACATCCAAGTTTCACAAACAGCTTCACCTGTATTGATTTTTCAGTGTTTACAGGAGTCATTAAACTAGAAGCAATTATAAATATTGGTTAATTAACTGAAAATACAAATTAAAATGTATGAATGTATGCAAACATATTTATACCATTATAGTAACAGCAATTGCAGATTTAAAGAAAGCTGTGTTTGTTTCCTTAAAAAAAGATATTCCTAATCCCTAGGCAGTCAGCTTTGGCATAATATATTGTGCATGTAAAAAACAGTGTATAAACAAAATTATGAAAGAGGTACATTCCACAAAACTGTACAATCTCATATTCTCAGATTACCAGAGGCATATTGTGTATACAAATTACTATAGGAACATCTCCAAGTATAAGAATGTAAGCTTTCTAGACAAGGGTTCTTGAGTCTTACTACTTACCGGGACCACGTCCTAGAACAAGTGGGGGGGGGGGCAATCTATAGGGTATAAGGAGCATACAGGTAGACACTCACACACTCAGACAGGTATGGCCCCCTACAGCAGGGCCTGCAGCTCAGCCTGTGCTGTAGATGTCCGGAGGAGAGTGATACCCACCACACTGATTCCTCCCTCCTATCCACACACTGCATGGGCGTGGAAATTAGGACTGAATAAGAGATAGAGAGAGTCATACAGATATAGGCACTGAGACAGGAGGGGAAGGTAAATGAGGCTGGATAGCAATGAGAGATGGAAAAATAGGCTGGAATTGAAAGGCACAGGCAGAAGGATGCAGATGCAGAACATTATGATACAGGAAAATAATCATCATGAATGATGCAAAGAGGTATCACAAAAGTCATGCAAAAGATAATACATACATTAACCACTGTTCTGCCAGTAGTCAGGAGACCTGCTCCACTTACCAGCAGTTGTGCGGATGCAAAGCTTCTCACTTCTGCTTATTCTGCAAGTGTACTGAAGAACGTAGGACAGCCCCTACACTGCTATGCATGACACCACTCATTCAATGCACAGTCTAGGGACCTAAGCCCCATGATACCAGTATACTACCAAGTGCTATAGCATCTCACTGTCTGAGCAAGATGAAGTTGATCTTTTTCCTCTGTGCCATGTAAGACACCACAGTGCTCCTGAACTAGGCTGGCTCATCTTCAGTATCAATATAACAGTCCAAATGGATGACAAATGCATCAATTAATACTAATCTGCTAAGACTTGCTGGACACAACCTATTCCCTGTCTAGAAATCTTCTCTTAACTCTTTCAACTAGCAGCCATATAAAATCATCTAATGTGTTTTCATTGCATAGCATCACTCTCTTGCCTGCTGGAGCCATGCAGCACTGCATAGCAACCCCACCCACCTTGGTAAAATGCAGGGGAGCAAATATCCCTGATGATGGAGAGCTGCAGTGTCATTTCACCCTCCCACTACACTTGCTTATTGTTGGCAGTCAAGGGGTTAATGCTCCACATTTTCTCAAGACTCTCATAAATGATGATGATGACAATCAATAAAGAGCAGTACCAGTAGTACTTGCCACTTAACCTTACCACTTAACCCCTTCACGGGACAGAAGAAGCCAAACAACAGATAATAGCAAGTCCATCATCGGTCATATTTGAAAACTGTTTTAGTACATACATTAGCACATGTGCTGGATTGTCTGGCAGTGTCACCACATACATTTTCTATTTTCTATCCATACTGCAGAGATACACTGATCATTATGCACAAACATTTAGTGAAAACACAGTCTACATATTCACACTAAAAAACTTACCTCCCGTATACTAGACAAATACCTAACTGATCAGATTGTTTTAAACCAGAACAGAGTGCATATGGTGTTCCTGTCTGGTCTTTATACACTCATATGGGAGGAATGGATAATGAGTATAGAGGAAGAGGATGATGATGAGGATAATGATGACTTCATCTTGCCCTGTACATTTTAGGAGCATTTTTGCTATTCTCTGCATAAGCCAGCAGTATGGCTCAGCAGCTAAACATCTGGCTCTTACAAATTTGGATGTATCCATGTTTACTCAAATCCGTTAAATCTTCTAGGGTGGCCTATTTTGACCATTTAAAAGGATCTCTAAACTACAAATATGTACTTTTTTATTCCACGCACCATGTCCATCTAAAAGGAACTCTAAGCTACAAATTATACTTTATTATTCCATGCACCATGCCCATCCATTCTTAAAGAAAGATGGTGTGATATGGGGCACCTAAAATATTTTTAAAAATCATTTAGAAAGCGACAAGATGAGAGACGTAAATGGTAAATGCCATTTGAATAAGCCTAGAATTACAAAAGGAGTCAATGCACTCTGTGATGCTATCAACGTTAAGCAGGAGAAGCTTCTACCAGACAATTCTGGACATATTCTTGCTGCTTGCCTAAATGTGTCATCAGAAGTCATAATGAAAGATATTAATAATCATAATTAATACAGACAATGCATATGATAGAAAAATGGCTGAAAAAGCAAAGACAATAAGGAAATAGATTAATTGCCTCCAAGTGAGTGACGGCAACTGATGAAGAGAGGGAAAGAGAGGGTAAGTATTGATGAGAAGAAGGTGTGAAAGAAAGCAGTAGGCGGTCAGCAGGAAAGTTAATCAATTAGAAATGAAAGAGGTAGTAAAGGGAGGAGGGTGACAGAAGGAGTGACATAGAATAATCCTCATTCTCACTGGTTCTGTTAAGCTTCGGACTTAGCTTCCTAGGTACAGCACTCTCTGCTTCTTGGGCACAGCACTCCCTGTTTCTCAGGCACAGTACTCTCTGCTTCTTGGGCACAGCAGTCTCTGCTTCTTGGGCACAACACTCTCTGCTTATTTGAAACAGCACTCTATGTTTCTTGGGCAAAGCACTCCTTGTTTTTAGGAACAGCACTCTGTGTCTCTTGGGAACAGTGCTCTCTGCTTCTTGGGCATAGCAGTCCCTTCTTCTTGGGCACAGCACTCTGCTTCTCGGGCACAGCACTCTTTGCTTCTCGGGCACAGCACTTTTTACTTCTTGGGCACAGCACTCTCAGCTTCTCAGGCACAGCACTCTGCTTCTCGGGCACAGCACTCTCAGTTTCTTGGGCACAGCACTCTCTGCTTCTTGGGCACAGCACTCTCTGCTTCTCAAGCACAGCACTCTCTGCTTCTCAAGCACAGCACTCTCTGCTTCTCAAGCACAGCACTCTCTGCTTCTCAAGCACAGCACTCTCTGCTTCTTGGGCACAGCACTCTCTGCTTCTCGGGCACAGCACTCTCTGCTTCTTGGGCACAGCACTCTCTGCTTCTTGGGCACAGCACTCTCTGCTTCTCGAGCACAGCACTCTGTGATGCTCTGTGTCCTCAGTCTGTCACAGCTTCTGCAGACAGGTTGACACAAAGCAAAATATATAATATCAGAGTGCTGAGACTAGCCTTAACCCATTTCCTGCCTACATGCAGAACATTACCTTGTGATTTTAAAGATCCATCTAGTATATACAAACCTTCACTCAATGCCATTCCTGTCAGAGATGTACAAAGCACATTAACCCATTAACTCCTTTCATGCTGGTATCAAGAGTTTACCTATCACAATCTTGAAGTAACAATGTCTAAGTATCACCACCATACACAGTAGTGCTTTGATGCTGTCTGAGAATATGTGACACCTAATACCTTAAATATGAAAACTCAAAATCTGTTCCCTGTCCATATTACAGTCACAGTGCCCAGTGAGGGAGAGCTACCCATACTGCCCTCTTCAGCTGTTTACTGGATAATGGAGGGTTAAACCCCTTCCCTGCTCCATCAGCATTTCCAGATAAGTGATAGCAATCAATGGCGATCAATAACCATATTATCATCAGAGTGTGTCTGGGGACAGGGAATATGGTACTTATATAGATATACACTTATATTTACACATGTAATAGTAGTACAAAGACACTCGGAAAAATAATCTATTTGTCAATCTAGTCATATATGGACATTTCAACACAACATTTGCTGATCTCTAAACTAAATTGTGACAATTTTCATTTGTCAAAATATCAGCTTGGAAAGGAAGTTGGTTGGAAAGGGACTATGTTGTAGATTTACTAAAAATGGAGCACTCAGAATCTGGTGCAGCTGTGCATGATAGCCAATCAGCTTCTAACTTCAGCGTGTTCAGTTAATAATAAAACCTGGAAGCTGATTGGTTTCTATGCAGAGTTGCACCAGATTTTGCAATTTCCAATTTTAGTAAATAACCCCCACTGTATAGAAATAATTTTAGGATGTATGTGTACTCCAAAGAGTATATAGAAACACAAAAGTTTGTGAACATCTGATCCTCACGCCTATATTAACCTGTTGGATATCCTTTTCCAAAACAATGGAAATTAATATGGAGTTGGACCTCTGTTTGAGACTAAAACAGCCTCCACTCTTCTAGTAAGTAGTACAGTCTATTCCAGTCCCCTTTACTGCCCCCCTTCTTTGCACCCCAGTCCCCTTCAGAGCCCCCTCTTCCTTGCATCCTAGTCTCCTTTACAGCCCTCCTTTCTTGCACTCCAGTTTCCTTTACATCCCCCTCTTCCTTGCACTCCAGTCCCCTTTACAGCCCCCCTTCCTTGCACCCCAGTCCCCTTCACAGCCCCCTTCCTTGCAGCTAAATCCGCTTCACAGCCCCCCTCCTTGCACTCCAGTCCCCTTTATAGCCCTCCGTTTCTTGCACCTCCATCCACTTCACAGCCCTCCTTCCTTCCACCTCCGTCCCCTTCACAGCCCCCCTTCATTGTACCCCAGCCCCCTTCATAACCCCCTTCCATGCACCCCAGTCATCTTCACAGCCCTCCTTCCTTGCATCCCAGTCTCCTCCATAGCCCTCCTTCCTTGCACCCCAGTTCCTTTCAAAACCTCCCTTCTTGCACTTCAGTCCCCTTTACAGCCCCACCTCTTTTGCACCTCCACCCCCTTCACAGCCCCTCTTCCTTGCACCTCTGTCCTCTTCACAGCCCCCAATTCCTTGCACCTCCATCCCCTTCACAGCCCCCATTCCTTATACCCCAGTCCCCTTCTCAGCCACTCACCTTGCACTCCAGTCCCCTTTACATCCCCCCCTTCCTTGCACCTCTGTCCTCTTAACAGCCCCCTTCCTTGCAACCCAGTACCCTTCACAGCCTCCCTTCCTTGCACCCCCATCCATTTTACAACCCCACTTCCTTGCACCCCAGTCTCCTTTACATCCCTCCTTCCTTGCACCCAAGTCCCCTTTGCAGCCCCCCCTTCCTTGCACCCTAGTCTACTTTACAGCCCTCCTGCCTTGCACCTCCCTCAGTCCAGTAATGCTCTGACTGCAGCAGCAGTCTGCAGAAGCAGCAGTTATCTTGTATTCACTAAATGCTGTAATGGCAGTGGGCGCCATTGGCTCCTGCTGCTGTCAATCAAATCCTGTAAGAAGGAATTGTGGGTGGAGCCCAGCTTCACTGTGTATTCCTATAGATGCACAAAGCCCAGTTTGGGAGCAAGCCTGCATGAGTGCCCCCACAGTATCTAGCATGTAATGAATCATTTGGAGAAGAGAAGGAGTGGAGAGTGCTGGCAAGGGACCCTAGAAGAGGAGGTAAGGGGCACAGGGCAGGTAAATATTACAGGGCAGGTAAATTTTATTTCAGGAAAAAAATTAATGTTTACAACCGCTTTAAAGTCCAACAGAAAATAAATTCTAGGTGAATCCCAGGTGGTGACAGACCTAGCAGTGTTTGCTGTAACCTCTGCACCATACTCAGGACTCCCGCCCACCTACTCCTTAATGGATGTGGGAAGGCTGGTGGAGAGCTTCTTGAATAACTCATCTGTACCCATCTATTGTGGGTACAGAAATCTGCAGTTTTACTCTGGGAAGGTCCCTGTACCCTCAGGGGACAAGGATGACACCTAATGTAAGGATGACCTTGATGTATTGAAATATGATCCAGTAAATCCAAGACGAAAAAGCCCTGGTTGCAGCCAAGCCCCAAAACCAAATGCTGTGAAGGGTCATGGGCAAGTTGATGGCGATTCCATTGCATATTCAGTACAATGTGTCCTGACCGTAGCTGAAGAAATAGAGAGAGGGATACCTCCTGTTCTTGTGGCCCTTTTGCAGGCCATAACACAGATAACTCAGTCATATTCTACTGTACAGCAAGCCTTCTCTAAAGTTCATAAGACAGTTGTACAAAGTTGTTGAGACTCAAGCCAGAATGCAACAATCCCTCTCAGATATGCACAGGACTGTGGCCAGATTGTGCTTGGAAGGGAAGATCAAATGGGAAGGTAGACCAGAAAAATTGTGCCAATATGTCAATATAAAATATTACAGCTGTGGGGAGACTGGATATTTTAAAGCACAGTTTCCAAGGAGGGGATTCCCTCCAGACGCTGCAGTCCTAGAAGCTTTTGGGAAGCTACTGATCATGAAGCTGTTGAGAAACTAAAGAGGGCCCTGGTGAAAAACCAACTGAGTACCCACCTACAACAGTTAGCTCGAGTTCCAGAGAAATTAAGAAATGTTAGTAGAGGTCTAAAATCCCATCTAGGGCCCCATATGCTTTTTCTGAGAAACCCTCCAACACACTTCCTTTGACATTGTGTATTCAGTGCAGACAAAACCGGGGTATCAAAACTGAGAATTTCCCATATGATTTTTACTTGCCAGTCAAGTTGGTATTTGACCCATCCATAGTCAGGCAGTCAGAAACATTTGACACCCTAGTCATCATGTGTTCTTGCCTGCCGGGTTACAACATGAGTTCTCTGATAGTGGGGACAAATATTGACTTAGCATTTACTCTCTCCCCTTGTCTCAGAGAGTAACCCAGCGACATAGGATGTACAACCATGCTACAAAGGGAAACCAAAGTTTAGTGCAGAATGTCCCAGTGGAAGAAGAGGAAAAGTTGTGGAGACTGGATAAGGACAAAATAATACTCCTAGACTGTAAACTCCAAGGAGCAGGGCCCTCAAATCCCTCTTGTATGGAACTGTATTGTTGCTGTATTGTCTCCCGTTATATTGTAAAGGGCTGAGCAAACTGTTGGCGCTATATAAATCCTGTATAATAATAATAATACTGCAGTAAGGAAAAGTGGTGTATAAACGAGCATCAGTCAAGCTAAGCAGGGACCAGCCAAGCCCTGTTGTTGCTTGAAGCTGATCCACAGGGAAGGGACACAGGTGGAGCTGTTCAATGAAATAGGGTTGTCAAGGGCCTTGCAATGAACCCGAGGAGGAATCCATGCCCCTTTGCAATGTTACTGACTCCGTAGTAAAATTACAGGCTTGAATACTGATAGCACAAAAACAAACAATTTATCTGAATAAAAAATAAAAAAACAAAACAAAAATAAATCTGTGCTAATACAAAAAGCAGCCTGCAAAATAAGAATGATATATGGTATAAAGACCATAGAGAACTTTAGTATAATTTGCTGCACTATGAATAGTTAAATCAAAACCATATAGCCACCAAAAACTGTTAAACTTTGCAAAAAGGCCAAGCTATTACCAATTGATAGAACCTATCCATGTTAAAGGATCAATGCATAAACATATGATGTGCAAAGCCACCACCACAACACTCAGCAGATGGTGAGATCTCTCAAGCACAGAGGTCAGTATGTGCTTGCTCCCATCTGGGAATGAGAGCAATCCCTTCACTTTACACCTTCACACACAGCCTGTTGGTTTTCGGCAAGACTTAGACGCGAGGTTGGAGACTTTTCCCTCCAAAAGCTCTTTGGTGACTTCAAACTCCGTAACTCAATCCGGTAATGCCCAAAAGCGGAAAAAAACAGTTTTCTTCACTCAAACTTGATCTTCAGGAGCCCTGAACTCTGCATTCATGTAAAGAGAGAAAACAGGTGGCACACACACCTAGTGCATTATCCAAGGTTTATTGTAGGAGTGAAAGAATAATAAAAACATACTCACAGACGAAGAATGTATCTAAAAAGCATAGAAAAATGACAATGGCCACAACGGCAGGCAAGGTGTTCTCACTGTCAGTGCGGTCAAATGGCTGACGCGTTTCGGGGACAAATCCCTTTCCTCAGAGCTGATGACCAGCCTCTGATGCTGATGTATGATGGATGGAAAGTAAGAGCCTTGTTGTTGTGGCATCAACAGCAAGGCTCTTACTTTCCATTCATCATACATCAGCATCAGAGGCTGGTCATCAGCTCTGAGGAAAGGGATTTGTCCCCGAAACGCGTCAGCTATTTGACCGCACTGACAGTGAGAACACCTTAACTAAACTAAAAATTCTTCCTGCGCCAAGTGAAAAACACTACTACAGGATCTATCCTGCTGCTGTGCAATGTGATAAACACAAAATGTGATAAATAAAAATAAACAGCGCAAACATAGACCTCTCTATCACAACAAATATATAAAGTGCAAACATATATAGAAAATTATATTAGTAGTGAAAGTCCATCATGATAATAGACAACAAAAGTTCAGAAAATTCGTGCAAAAAGATCAAAAATTCTTCTAATGAAAAGAAAAACTTCCACCTTCCACCCGTGCAAACCAACATCAAATGCACTCACCAGATATAGGTGAATGAAACGCCTTTTAGGAATTTTTATGGGATCCTAAACCCTCTTTCGTGTCCACTCTATAGGAATCCTCACCTTCAGTATAGGCTCCACCATACAACCGGGGAGCCTATACTGAAGGTGAGGATTCCTATAGAGTGGACACGAAAGAGGGTTTAGGATCCCATAAAAATTCCTAAAAGGCGTTTCATTCACCTATATCTGGTGAGTGCATTTGATGTTGGTTTGCACGGGTGGAAGGTGGAAGTTTTTCTTTTCATTAGAAGAATTTTTGATCTTTTTGCACGAATTTTCTGAACTTTTGTTGTCTATTATCATGATGGACTTTCACTACTAATAATTTTCTATATATGTTTGCACTTTATATATTTGTTGTGATAGAGAGGTCTATGTTTGCGCTGTTTATTTTTATTTATCAGAGTGAGAACACCTTGCCTGCCGTTGTGGCCATTGTCATTTTTCTATGCTTTTTAGATACATTCTTCGTCTGTGAGTATGTTTTTATTATTCTTTCACTCCTACAATAAACCTTGGATAATGCACTAGGTGTGTGCGCCACCTGTTTTCTCTCTATCCAGTGGCTGATTTCCCCATCTGAGGAGGGCTGCACCCCTGAAGCATTTCCTTTGGTTGTCGCTGTCCTGGTACCCTTGGCTTCCCTTTTGGCTGTGCATATCCTGAGGCGCTGGAGAGTACATACGATATCTGGTTCGACTGCATTCATGTAAACCCTGTGTCCCCTTTTCCTACTTTTTCACAGTGGCAGAGCCTTGCAAGGTCACAGCTTATCTATAATTTTATTAATTCATTGATATTATGCATACTTTCTATTATTACATACTGAGTATATTTGTATTAATTTATCATCATGTTTGAAGATAGCATTATATAATTTTGTAAAAAATGTATATGTGTCATAGGTTTGTTAGGATGATGTACTGTATATCTTTTGTAGGTTGTCTGCATCATGTATCTAGTTTAGTTCTATTTAAAGGAGAAGTAGGGCCAAAGCTATTTTGCCCCTATTTATGGGAATCATAGGAGTGCACTTCTTTCTGTGACCTGTATTCAGCCAACAGCAGGCTAAAATCCACTGTTGGTTGATGTCACTCAGCCGGTGGTCACCATTTAAATTTTTTTTACTCTTCCATATTGGTCTTTTAAAACCTGCTGGACTGGCAATATATTTGGCTGTGGAGAGTTGATGTGCCAAGAACGAGGCAGTGGATTTAATTGATTGCCAAATGTATGCTGATAGGTGGGCGATAGGGGTTTTTTAAAGGGATTAGAAAGTCAGTACAACCAGCCCCTGAAGATGTCCTGTTGGACAAAACACATAGATTGGTGCTATTGGCACTACTTGACAGCATTTATAGTAAGCCTTATGCCAGTTTATTTTATTGTAAAAAAATAAATAAATAACTTTTATTACAGTATTATACTGTCTGGAGCTTCTATATTTTGTTTCCTGTGGTTTCAGTGATTATTGGGCCACAGTCCTGAGGGATTGGGTACAGAGAAGACTTGCAATGTGAAGGAATTCCTAATGGGGACAAGTGCATACTGACCTTTGTTCTCGCCATATGGTGAGTGTACATCCTGAGTGTTGTGGCGGCAGCTGCTGCACATCATATATGCACTGGTCTTTTTACATGGATTTGTACAATATAGATTCTGTCAGGACTGGACTCACCAATAGTGGTGGGACTCACCTGCCTTGTGGGTTGCAGTACCAGGACTGGCCAGCGGGTGCTCTCAGCAACCAGAGGCTCACTCCTGCAGTCAGCCAAAACACCTGAGGCTGATTGCAGGAGGTGCATATAAGGAATGGCCAGACTTGCAATCAGGGCCTTGGTGTATGTTTCCCAAGAGCCCCTGTACCTGCATCCTGTCTGCTTCCTGTCTGATCCTGCTTGATCCCTGACTCTGATTGAACTCCGCCTGTCCTGACCTCTGCTATACCTGACCACTCTCCAGTCGGCTCCTTTGGTACCTTGTCTGCCTGATTGTTCCTGACCCGGCCCGTCTGACTACGCTCTGCCTGCTCCTCTGTACCTTGCCTGCCCATTTGCTACGGACCCGGCCTGCCCGACTACGCTTAGTATTGTTCTTTTGTTATCTGTTGGGGGTTTTGGTTTGGTTTGTTTGCACTGTGTCTATGTTTAGTCTTGCACTGCGTTTATGTATTGTTTAGTCTTAAATAAATTATATTGTTTATACTATATCTGAAGCCTGCGTTTCCCTGTGTCAGTCCACACACCTCTGGTCATATCTGGAGCCCTGCGTTACACCAAGGCCCATCCTGACCAGAAGTGGCTGCACAGGGAAGCCATCTTGGCTTATTGTTGCTGGGAAGGATGAATCTTGATGAGGTGGTGTATTTGTCTCTGCTAGTGTTTGATGACAGAGATTATGCTTATCAGACTCCAAAGGAGTATACCAGGGATCAACTATTAGAGTGCATAAGGATCGCTCATTGCCTAGTAGATCAGGGCACAGAGTTCTCTGAGGTGCAACCATTGATTCAGGTTTGTGCAGAGTTGGTTTCATCTGGTACCCCCGAAAGCAGGATGACTTTTTGCCGCCATTTAGTGCCGACCAGGTAGAGTCCCTGGTATGGTTATTGGAGGATGATGTGGATTACTTTCTGGAGCGTTATTCTGCATGTTCACAACAGGTACTAAGAGACTGTATAAACACAGTGCAGTCTTTGACCAGACAGCCTTTGTGTAAGCTGAGCTTTGTTCAACCCATACTGCAGACATGGTCAGACTTTTTGCACCCAGCCTCAGTCAGCTTGCAACGTCATTCCTCTGCTCAAGGCACTCTTCCTGCATCCCCGACAGCACCCCCAGTGACAGCCCAGTATACTCTGCTAACTACCACATATCAGTCCCCTGCTCCCACTCGCTGCACCTATCCTTTCTTTATCCCTGTAAAGAAGTCCTCTGTAGCAACTGCTCCCTCCTTTGTTCCATCCCCCAGCTCTTCTCTGTCTACAGCTGCTCTATCCACTTACAAACCTGCGCTTACTTTCTGTGCTCCAGTAACTAAAACCAGGAAAAAGCGAAAATTCTTTCCAACCAGTACCATCCTGCCAGTATCCAAACCGGTCAGCCTGCCGTCTGAGAACCCGCCTTCCGTGGTTCAGCCTGGTGCCCCGGCACCTGCAATTCAGCCTGATACCCTGATGCCTGATGACCCAGTGTACGCTACCCAGCCTGATGGTTCTACCCAGCCTGATGGTTCTACCCAGCCTGATGTTCCTACCCAGCCTGTTGTACTGATCGAGCCAGATGACCTGTTGCCAGATGACCCGGTGCCCGCTGTCAAGCCAGATGACCCGGTACCCGCTGTCGAACCAGACGATCCAATGCCTGATGACCCGGTGCCCGCTGTCGAACCAGATGACCCGGTACCCACTGTCAAGCCAGATGACCTGATGCCAGATGACCCGGTGCCCGCTGTCGAGCCAGATGACCCGGTACCCGCTGTCGAGCCAGACGATCCGATGCCTGATGACCCGGTGCCCGCTGTCTTGCCAGATGACTCGGTGCCCGCTGTCTTGCCAGATGACTCGGTGCCCGCTGTCTTGCCAGATGACTCGGTGCCCGCTGTCAAGCTTGACGACCCGATGCCCGCAGTTTTGCCAGATGACTCGGTGCGCGCAGTTTTGCCAGATGACTCGGTGCCAGCTGTCTTGCCAGATGACTCGGTGCCCGCTGTCGAGCTTAAAGACCCGATGCCCGCTGTCTTGCCAGATGACTCCGTGCCCGCGGTCTTGCCAGATGACTCGGTGCCCGCTGTCTTGCCAGATGACTCGGTGCCCGCTGTCTTGCCAGATGACTCGGTGCCCGCTGTCTTGCCAGATGACTCAGTGCCCGCTGTCGAACTTGACGACCCGATGCCCGCTGTTTTGCCAGATGACTCGGTGCCCGCTGTCTTGCCAGATGACTCGGCGCCCGCAGTCTTGCCAGATGACACGGTGCCCGCTGTCTTGCCAGATGACACGGTGCCCGCTGTCTTGTCAGATGACTCGGTGCCCGCTGTCGAGCTTAAAGACCCGATGCCCGCTGTCTTGCCAGATGACTCGGTGCCCGCGGTCTTGCCAGATGATTCTGTGCCCGCTGTTGAGCTTGACGACATGATGCCCGCTGTCTTGCCAGATGACTTGGTGCCCGCTGTCTTGCCAGATGACTCGGTGCCCGCTGTCGAGCTTGACGACCCGATGCCCGCTGTTTTGCCAGATGACTCGGTGCCCGCTGTCTTGCCAGATGACTTGGTGCCCGCTGTCTTGCCAGATAACTCGGTGCCTGCAGTATTGCCAGATGACTCGGAGCCCGCTGTCTTGCCAGATGACTCGGAGCCCGCTGTCTTGCCAGATGACTCGGTGCCTGCTGCTCCGCCTGGTGGCCCGGTGCCTGCTGCTCCGCCTGGTGGCCCGGTGCCCGCTGCTCCGCCTGGTGGCCCGGTGCCCGCTGCTCCACCTGGTGGCCCGGTGCCCGCTGCTCCACCTGGTGGCCCGGTGCCCAGCCTGATGTGCCTCTGTCCGGTGCCGAGCCTGATGTACCTCTGTCCGGTGCCCAGCCTGATGTGCCTCTGTCCGGTGCCCAGCCTGATGTGCCTCTGTCCGGTGCCCAGCCTGATGTGCCTCTGTCTGGTGTCCAGCCTGATGTGCCTCTGTCCGGTGCCCATCCTGATGTGCCTCTGTCCGGTGCCCAGCCTGATGTGCCTCCGTCCGGTGCCCAGCCTGATGTGCCTCTGCCCGGTGCCCAGTCTGATGTACCAGTCCTTGATATCCCGCCAATTACCGGATCCGGGCGGTGGAACATTTTGCCCATTTAGGATGGTTTGGAGCATCCTGAGGCCGCTCCTTGAGGGGGGGTACTGTCAGGAATGGACTCGCCAATAGTGGTGGGACTCACCTGCCTTGTGGGTTGCAGTACCAGGACTGGCCAGCGGATGCTCTCAGCAACCAGAGGCTCACTCCTGCAGTCAGCCAAAACACCTGAGGCTGATTGCAGGAGGTGCATATAAGGAATGGCCAGACTTGCAATCAAGGCCTTGGTGTATGTTTCCCAAGAGCACCTGTACCTGCATCCTGTCTGCTTCCTGTCTGATCCTGCTTGATCCCTGACTCTGATTGAACTCCGCCTGTCCTGACCTCTGCTATTCCTGACCATTCTCCAGTCTGCTCCTTTGGTACCTTGTCTGCCTGATTGTTCCTGACCCGGCCCGTCTGACTACTCTCTGCCTGCTCCTTTGTACCTTGCCTGCCCGTTTGCTATGGACCCGGCCTGCCCGACTACGCTTAGTATTGTTCTTTTGTTATCTGTTGGGGGTTTTGGTTTGGTTTGTTTGCACTGTCTGTTTAGTCTTGCACTGCGTTTATGTATTGTTTAGTCTTAAATAAATTATATTGTTTATACTATATCTGAACCCTGCATTTCCCTGTGTCAGTCCACACCCCTCTGGTCATACCCGGAGCCCTGACAGATTCTTTCTAAAAAGAGCTTATTTTTTTTTGCAAAATTGGACAGTTTTTTGGGCTATATGGTTTTGTGTTAATTATTCAGAGACTGTTTCCCAAGAATGAGTTTGATATGGGTTGCAGAAAGAGTGTCCAGCACCAAATCCATTTGCAAGAAGAAAAACTGTTCAGAGAGAGATTTCAACGGATTCCATTGAGTGATGTGAAAGACCAGTTGGTTGAGTTGAAGAGGGCAGGAATCATCCAAATGTCCCAGAGTCCTTATGCCTCCCCTATAGTGCTGGTCTGGAAGAAACATGGCTCTCTGGGGATGTGCATTGATTACCACACCCTCAACAGAAGGATCATTCCTGAGCAGTACACCACTCCACAGATAGAAGATGCTCTGCAATGCCCGTTAAAGGTAAAATGGTTTAGTGTGTCAGACTTAAGGAGTGGATATCATTAGAACCCTGTGCACCCGAAGGCAGAGAGGAGATCACCTTCATCTGCTTATTAAGGTTCTACAAGTTTGACTGGATGCACCAGAGTCTGTCAAGAGCACCTGTGAACATCTAACAACTAAAAAAGTGTACAGTGGGTAATATAAATCTTAGTGAGCTTCTGGTGTACATGGATGATATAATAGTCTTTTTTTGGCAGAAATTGTGAAGAACATGAGAACCTGTAAAAGGTTTTGAAGCAACTCCACAATGAGGGGTTGAAGTGTCAGTTCTATCAGCCATCTATCACTTATCTCGGGCAAGCAATCTGCGCTGAAGGAGTGGCCACCGACCCTAACAAATTGGAAGCTACGATCTCCTGGCTAAGACCCTGCAACGTTACTGAAATGATGTTATTCCTGGGGTCATGCTTCTATCATTCATAGAGGAATTTACCAAAATAGCCTGACCCCTCAATAAATTGCTGGGAAGGGAAAACGAGGAAGATGACTTGGAATTGCCCAGACAGGCCTGTTCTAAAACTTTAGAGAATCAATATAATATGAATGGTCCAATCAGTGTGAGCAGTCCTTTTGCTAACTAAAGTTTTTCAACCAATGCCCCTGTTCTGGCCTTTGCTGACCCAGCTTGGCCCTACAAACTACAGGTTGAGGCAATCGGAGATGGACTAGATGGAGTGTTGTATCAGGAATAAAACAGACACCTTTGACTTGTCCTCTATGTGAGCAGGAGTCTTATTCCTATTCCACTCCCACAGACTAGAATTCCTTGTCTTGAAGTAGACAATAGTGGAAAAGCTGAAGCACTATCTGTATGGGCAGACTTCTAGGTCATGGCAGATCATAATCTATTCATGTACATACTCACCACAGTGAAGGTGGACTCCACAAGGCAGCAATAGTTAGCTGCCTTAAATGGCTTCTGCTTCAGCTTGAAGTACTATCTAGAAGTCAGAAATAGGGATGCAGACCCTCTTTCAAGCACACCTTATGATTCTGAGCCCACCCAAGAGAGTGGACCTGAGTGATGTTGGAAGGAGTTCAAGCCTTATGTCAAGGGGTCAAGCATCGAGTTAAGGGAGCGACAGGAACTGAAGCCACTAGAATCACTGCCACAGATGTTTCCAAGCTCTACTGTGACCTCACTCAAGTGAGAGACAGTGGCCTGCCAACTTTCTTAAAAAAGCAGAAGATCCTCTCTGCAGTCTGACCTTGAAAGCTCTAGAGAGTGGTTATCTGTAACTTCTGCTGGCAAATTCTCTGAAGGAGGCATAACTGTTCCACAAAGAGTAGGATCGGTGATGGGTTGGTCTACTGAAGAGGCCCCTTGGATGTTCCTGAAGACAACTGCTAAAAACATAGAGAAGCCATGCTAGCTGGTTTGCATGATGATCATGGTCATTTAGGGCCAAGGAGGACATTCAAATTATTGAGACACTGGTTCTGCTGACCATACATGAGTTGAAGGTTAAAGGTTACTAACACTCCTGTCTATGCTGCATCCAGGCAGTAGTGTCGGACGTAAACCGGACGTTGTGGAGCGGCCATTTTGTAGAAGGTTTTTACACACCATGCTTGATTTGTGAATGAATACATGCTCAGAAATTCTGAAGGACCCTCTGCACACTGGTATATACCCTTTCAAGCAAACTATGCAACAAATAGGGATATTTGGTTCACACATATTGCAATACATGTTTAAGCTGGCCAACTGCGTCAAAGTAATCCCTCTATGGCCAGTCCTACTCTGCCCTGCCTACGCAAGTGCTACTGTGGACACAATGCTAACATAGGGGAAAAGACACAATGGGGAGAGCTACAAGGTTCAGGTCTGGCTACTGACCCAACAATACAACAAACAAGAGATCCCTGTGCTCAAATCCATACAGCTAGTGCATGCATTTATCCATCAGGTGCTAAAGGGGTGTAACCACATTAACTCTAGAAATTCTGAAGGACCCTCTGCACACTGGTATATACCCTTTCAAGCAAACTATGCAACAAATAGGGATATTTGGTTCACACATATTGCAATACATGTTTAAGCTGGCCAACTGCGTCAAAGTAATCCTTCTATGGCCAGTCCTACTCTGCCCTGCCTACGCAAGTGCTACTGTGGACACAATGCTAACATAGGGGAAAAGACACAATGGGGAGAGCTACAAGGTTCAGGTCTGGCTACTGACCCAACAATACAACAAACAAGAGATCCCTGTGCTCAAATCCATACAGCTAGTGCATGCATTTATCCATCAGGTGCTAAAGGGGTGTAACCACATTAACTCTAGAAATTCTGAAGGACCCTCTGCACACTGGTATATACCCTTTCAAGCAAACTATGCACTGGCCATAGAGGGATTACTTTGACGCAGTTGGCCAGCTTAAACATGTATTGCAATATGTGTGAACCAAATATCCCTATTTGTTGCATAGTTTGCTTGAAAGGGTATATACCAGTGTGCAGAGGGTCCTTCAGAATTTCTAGAGTTAATGTGGTTACACCCCTTTAGCACCTGATGGATAAATGCATGCACTAGCTGTATGGATTTGAGCACAGGGATCTCTTGTTTGTTGTATTGTTGGGTCAGTAGCCAGACCTGAACCTTGTAGCTCTCCCCATTGTGTCTTTTCCCCTATGTTAGCATTGTGTCCACAGTAGTACTTGCGTAGGCAGGGCAGAGTAGGACTGGCCATAGAGGGATTACTTTGACGCAGTTGGCCAGCTTAAACATGTATTGCAATATGTGTGAACCAAATATCCCTATTTGTTGCATAGTTTGCTTGAAAGGGTATATACCAGTGTGCAGAGGGTCCTTCAGAATTTCTAGAGTTAATGTGGTTACACCCCTTTAGCACCTGATGGATAAATGCATGCACTAGCTGTATGGATTTGAGCACAGGGATCTCTTGTTTGTTGAATACATGCTCAGACACAAGAATTGTTTGTAAGCGCAATTTTAACTAAATAAATGGCCAAATTCCTACCAGTGCCTGCTACACTATATTGATTTGTTCTGATATATGTTATGATGCCATTGGAGATCAGATATACTCTGGAATGAAAGGCACCTATGTCTATTCAATGCTGGTGGATTTTTACCGTCTGGTACATCTCCTACGTAGATGAGGTCGGATTTGGGAGCTGGGACCATGGAGTAATTTGAAAGTGGAATTGGTTAAAGCTTTTTTCAAGTTAACATAGGGTAAGAGTAAGGATGACAGTTGTTTAGAAGTGGACACACGGTACAGTTTTTGCACGATTTATCACTAGTTTGGAAGTGCGTTTTTGTAAATCATATCACATATTGTGAATAATGCACCATGTGCGAATATAATTTTTCTTTTGAGGTTTTATTGGAATAAGAAGAATATTCACATTTTGGAGGAAGAATATTAAGGAAGAAGATATTCACATCCACGGATGTTTAGGACATTTAGACTCTGGATCTGGACTATATATTTTGGACTTTCGGGGGAGAAAGTATATTAATTTAGCGTCTGGAGTTTTATGTAGCTTTTGTATAGACAGTATTAGCACACCGATATATTCACTTATGTGTGCATATAGGCTTTTACTTATTTGAGTTTAAGGGCTTTGGCAAAAAATGCCTAAAGCTCCTAAACTCGCATTTAGAAGCAGCCAGTGTACATGAGGCCATACTCTGTTAATGTCTGTAAACAGAGAGGAGGGAGAGATCTTGTCTCTAAACTCCCCCCAACTCTATCCTTCTCTATGCTGTTATCTGTACACTTGCCATTTTGCCAGCAAAACTGAAAGCTGTGCAAGCCACCTGACTTGTCCTTAGCAACTGATGACATCTGCGGTTGCCAGGATGCAGCCTGGTGGCTTGCATAGCTTTCAGTTTTGCCAGAAAGAGCACTGATAATAGCGTAGAGGAGGAGAGAGTTGGGGAGGAGGTGAGGGATGAGCTCTCTCCCTCCTCTCTGTACACAGACATTAACCCTTTCATGAACTGACTGTAAAAGGCTATATGTCATTTTGCTGTGATGCCCCTGGGGACTCTTTGCGGCACCCTGGTTGAAAACCCTGTTTTAGACCTCTGTGGGAGCCCACCTGCCCAGGGCTGCCACCCCCAATCTGTGGAGAGACTGTGTTAACCCAGATATATGCTGTCCTGCTGTGATCCTACTGAGCAAAAGCACTGCTGCGACTAGTGCATTCTGGGACTGTTGCTGTCACTCTAGGGACTGAAGAACTACAGCTGAAAACAGAGCTGCTGTTAGGGATCCGGGAATGACCAGAAATGTGTGGACTGACACAGGGAAGTAGCAGGCTTCAGGAACACAGGCGTAGTCAGGGCTGGAGAGGTGGAATGGTCAGGCAGGCCGTAAGGTACCGTCAGGCACCGCCCGGCGGGATCTCTAGTGACCCACAGAACAGGATTCCCCAGGGTGCGGAGTCTAAGCCCCAGTCTGCCTTTTCACCAGAGCCCCTGATGGTGGGGATGGACTTGGCGCAGGATTGAGACCAGGTCGCGGTCCCTGAGTGCACCCAACTGTGGTACAGGGGTCCGCCGAGGGTATGTACCAGGGGAAAGCCTGATGTGAAGGGGCTGACAGGTTTGGACAGTAGTGACTGGATCCGTGCGGGATGGATGGATCGTCTGGGTAGCGTCAGGCGTAGTCAGGCAGGCCAGGTCAGCAACGTGCAGTGAGGTACCGGAGGAGCAGGCAGAGAATAGTCAGGTCACAAGCCGGGTTCAGTAACTCACGGGCAGCGCGGTACAGAGGATCAGGCAGAAGGATGGTCAGGCAAGCCAGGGGTTCAACAGGAGACGGTCAGCAGAGGTCAGGATCAAAGCAGGGTCAGCAACTAGGCAAATAGGCAGGAACACAGGATACCAGGTACAGGGGCTCATGGGAAACATACACCAAGGCCCTGATCACAGTTCTGGTCCTGCTTAAATACACCTCCTGAAATCAGCTTCAGCTGATGGTTGACTGCAGGAGTGAGCTTCTGGTTGCTGAGAGCACCCGCTGGCCAGCCCTGGTACTGCAGCCCACACGGCAGGTGAGTCCCACCACCAGCGGTGAATCCATTCCTGACAGCTGCTGTTCCAGATGCCTAGGCGAGGGAAGAATCTTCCTGGCAGACTTCAGAGTGGGGAGAGGCCTAGGCATCCATATTTGTTGCATTCCTGATTAAAGGGACAATACTACCCCTTTCTTCAACCCCCAGAGATTTGTTCTGAGAAGTGTTTCCTATTTCCTGTTGGGATAAAAAAACCATCTGTTTAGAGCACTACAAGGCAGACCCTGCGCCCCAGTGTCGGACATAAACAGCTATTTACCACTGACGAGTGGGCTGGTGATCAGGAAGGACTGTGTTTTTATAGCCTCATCATAAAGTCGCTTTTCTGTTATCCCCTGCAGAGCAACATTTGATTTGGAAAGGGAGTTTCAGATATGAAGCTAATCAGGTTCTGCTGCATTACATGTGTGCTAACAGTAAACATGATAGGACAGAGCAAATTCTTTACCAAGTAAGTTCTGTTTCTTAACTGTGCAGTCAGCAGACTAGGGATGTGATCTTGACAAAACTGGGCTGCAGTTCAGGTCAAGAACCAGGCTAAACTGTCTGGCAGTGGGTGCCGAGATTGCAATACAGTCTGTACAGAATTACACATCCTTTAGCAGTTAGTACAGTTCAGCTGAATGTACTATATTTAAACTGTTTATCTAGCTGCATTGCTGGCGTTTAGCTTTAACCCCTCCCCCCCACCTTCTCTCAGTTCTTTAACTGGTTCTAAATGCTGGTAGGCAGAGGCAGGCATTCTGATCATGTCACCACTGTGATTGGCAGTCACAGTGATCACATGATTGGAAAGATCCCGATTGCAAGTATGCATCAGGAGCTTTTGGGTACCCGCCAGTTACTGCGCTGGGAGCACACACTCAGCACAATAAATTGTTTACATAGGGATCCATACCGTATATGCAGCCACTTGGCATTAAAGCCTACCACATATATGCGTAGGGCCATCAGGAAGTGGTTAATTAATGATAAAATTGCTGTTGTAGCAACTTACTGACAAGATTCTTCCTTAAGAAAGGTGTCAAGGTTCAAATGTCAACTTGTGATGCCTGTTGGTTTATGGCAGAGGACTTGAATTAAAATTTATGGAGGTCCAGTCAGCAAAATTTCCTTTCAGCAGAGGACCGAATCTCGTTAGCAATATAGCACATCACAGTTCCCCAGTACATTATGATCTTTAGCATACCTTTCACAATGTAGTCGCCTCTACATCACAGTCCCCTCTTTAAAGAAGTCCCACAGTGTCCTCTTTTCCCTTCATATCACTGCCTTCTTTACATCACAGCGCCCCTTAACAAAACACAGCATCTCCTAACACAACACAGTGCCCCTAACACAACACAGTGCCCCTTAACATAACACAGTGCCCCTAACACAACACAGCGCCCCTAACAACACAGCAAATATATAGAAAAGACGGGATGCTTCTTTGCTGGACAGAGATGTCTCTTTGCTGGATGGAGATGTCCCTTCTTGGACTGGTTGTCTCTTTGCTGGATTGGCATGTCTCTTTGCTGGACCCAACTGGGAAAAGAGACAGCCCAGTGCAGCAAAGAGACATCGCCATCCAGCAAAGAGACAGCCTGTCCAGCAAAGAGACAGCTCATCCAGCAAAGAGACAGCCCATCCAGCAAAGAGATAGCTCATCCAGCAAAGATACAGCTCGTCCAGCAAAGAGACAGCCTCTCTGGCAAAGAGACAGCCACATCCAGCAAAGAGACAGCCCATCCAGCAAAGAAACAGCACCTCCAGAAATAAAACAACCCCATCCAGCAAAGAGAAAGCCCATCCAGCAAAGAGACAGCCTGTTCAGCAAAGAGACAGCCCCTCTAGAAAAGAAACATCCCGTTCAGCAAAGAGACAGCCCATCCAGCAAAGAGACAGCCTGTCCAGCAAAGAAACAGCCCCATCCAGCAAAGAGACAGCCACCCAGCATAGTGACAAGCCTCCAGCAAAGAAACATCCGTTCAGCAAAGAGACAGCCATCCAGCAAAGAGACAGCCCATCCAGCAGACAGCGCCATCCACCACCGCTACAGAGCTGTCACAGTGTGCCAGTGGGTGAAGAAGAGAGACCGCCATTGTCCCTTCAGTGCTGCGGCCAGTGTCCCTGTGTCAACTGCGCTTTTTCCTTGTCATCTGGAGCTGTCACTGCAGCGCCTCCTCTCAGCCCTGCTTTAGACATAGCCATATAGCCTTTACATTACAGCGCCCCTTAACAAAACACAGCATCCCCTAATAAAAACACAGCATCCCTAACACAACACAGTGCCCCTAACACAACACAGTTCCCCTTAACATAACACAGCACCACTAACACAACACAGTGCCCCTAACAACACAGTAAATATACAGCAAAGACGGGATGCTTCTTTGCTGGACAGAGATGTCTCTTTGCTGGATGGAGATGTCCCTTCTTGGACTGGGTTGTCTCTTTGCTGGATTGGCATGTCTCTTTGCTGGACCCAACTGGGCAAAGAGACAGCCCAGTGCAGCAAAGAGACATCGCCATCCAGCAAAGAGACAGCCTATCCAGCAAAGAGACAGCTCATCCTGCAAAGAGACAGCCCATCCAGCAAAGAGACAGCTTATCCAGC
This sequence comes from Staurois parvus, assembly GCF_062004578.1. Taxonomy (NCBI): domain Eukaryota; kingdom Metazoa; phylum Chordata; class Amphibia; order Anura; family Ranidae; genus Staurois; species Staurois parvus. Next base: position 4,055,560 of record NW_028318490.1, on the reverse strand, counting down.
AAAGAGACAGCTCGTCCAGAAAAGAGGCAGCCCCATCCAGCAAAGAAACAGCACCTCCAGAAAAGAAACAACCCCATCCAGCAAAGAGACAGCCCATCCAGCAAAGAGACAGCCCCATCCAGCAAAGAGACAGCCTGTCCAGCAAAGAGACAGCCCCTCTAGCAAAGAAACATCCCATTCAGAAAAGAGACAGCCCGTCCAGCAAAGCGACAGCCCCATCCAGCAAAGAGACAGCCCGTCCAGCAAAGTGACAGCCCCTCCAGCAAAGAAACATTCCGTTCAGCAAAGAGACAGCTGTCCAGCAAAGAGACAGCCCATCCAGCAGACAGCACCATCCACCGCCCCTACAGAGCTGTCACAGTGTGCCGTTGGGTGAAGCAGAGAGATCACCATTGTCCCTTCAGTGCTGCGGCCAGTGTCCCTGTGTCTGGACGTGACTGTCCCTCAGTCTGCTTCCGGACCATGGTCCACCATTTAGTGACCACTGCTTTATGGGAATAAAGGAAAAGATTATCACTTTTCCAAAGTTTGCTGGTGAAGATCCATATTTTCCTATTTCCTTCATTACAGCACCCTGCATAAACTGTGAGCAAACGTAAAAGGTGAGCAACAGATAGAATACAACATCTCTGAGGTCAAGAACCTGGCTAAGCTGTGGTGCCGAGATAACAAGACTGTCCAGACAGAATTACAAATCTTTTGAAAGACGAAACAGTTCAGATATACAGTGAGTACTGTATTTCTACAGTTTATTTAGCTGCAAGTCTGTTCTATGCTCCCATTCACATGCCTGTTCCTGCTAGTTTTTATTTTTTGCTCTTTTTCGCGCAATTCTGTGTGTCATGCATAAGGCAGCCCATTCATTTGAATGGTGCACAATATAAACCTGTGACTTTGTGTAACAAAAAGGTAGGCTTGATCCATCCTCTGCCTTGTTGACAATTTTTTAGCAATTTGGAGCAATTTGTAGGCAAGATACCTCTGAAGAACCCAGATGGCTCCCTACTTAAAAAAGGCTGTACTAAACCAATGCCCCCATCTCAGCATGCCTTGTGTGGGTATCATATCTCAATTTGTTAGTGCGATACTAAGCCTAGCAAGTCGACTGATGTTGGTGAGCTGGCATAAGACAGTATTCCCAGAAGCAGCGTAAGAATAAATCCAACTTACTAGCACAATTGGATTCTAGTAGTATTACTTTGGAGCCCAACACCTCACACTAGTGTCCAGCATATGATAGAGAATGACTTTTGGAGATATTTGTGAAAGCATAGTTTATTACTCAAGAAAAAGAGCACCTAAGTCAAATACAATCTAACCATGGCTCCTGTGTATTTTTCTTTTTCAAGATCTGGAAAATTAATTTAATTTTTACAATATAACACTTTACTCACTGAACATTCAGCATTTATATATATCACTATATCAGCTGCTTTGAAAACCCTTTTGAGATTCAAATATGAAGAAAAAATCCAATTGTCTTCTCCGTACATTACCAATGGTCTACTACTGTGCAGTATCTTCCTGAATGTATCTGTTAGATTCATCTCTGTCTTTGTGTCATTAAATAACAATGAAGTCAGCATCTTGTGATGACAGGAAAGGGAGTCGGTAGAAAAGAAGGTAGAAGAGATGATGGTAAACAAAAGAGGTGCAAGCGAAAATGATAACATAACCTGTGCAGTATGTGTTACTATAAAAATCAGAAACGCATTCATTTCAGAGCAAAGAGCATCAAAATTGCAGAATGCAAATGTTTATTTAAGGTAGAACAAAAAAAGAAACTTTTTTTAAATTTCAGATAGAGTAAGGGAGGATATTAAGCATTTATATATATATGACAGTTTTATTTTTGCTACCTAACAAAAGAAAAAGAGGGACGCCAAGAAGCCTCAAAGCGTGGTAAGTTTTATTTGGTGTAGAAAAAAAAAAAAACAATAATTTATACACTTGCAAGTCCAGGTGAAAAATGCAGGAAGAAACTGTGTGGAGACAGACCCAGAGTTAAAGCCTCAAGCTGGAGCTGGAGTATGGGTCACCACAAGTGCACAGGGAACCGCCGATGCTGAAGCCAGTATGAGTGGCTCCACGTCAAGTAAACATTCAGATCACCTCCTTCTTGTATCCACACCACAAGAAATCATGGGAAATGCGTTTCAGGAAGAAAGTTTTTCCCTTCATCAGTCGCTATTTTCGCTATCTGTGTCCCATTGGACATTGGAGAGTTCCCTCCATTGTTGCATGGCCAAAACAGAAGATGAGGGGAAATCCCTCCAAAGTGAGGGAATTCCTGGTTGTTACCAGGCTCACCAGAACTAGTGTCCTCATTGGAAGATTTATGCTCTATTCCTGTTTGAATGGAAACCCACAATTTAGGATTTTCTTCACTTTCACTTCAGTGATAACTGTAAACAAGAGAAATAGAGAGTGCATCTCCCGAATCGGGATATATCAACAACAATGAAAACTGGACAGGTGTTTAGTCCCTCTCCACTCTATTCAAAACTAAAGCAAAAAGTTATGCCTTAAGGCATAATAATTTAAAGGTATAAAAATTTAAAGGGCCTGTCCACCATAAAGTGATAGTCATCCAATTGCTTCTTTTATCCTTTGGGGATTCCACCAAGGAGATATTGCTGCTATAGTTTCTGGCTCTGTTCCAGTCTACCCCAGAGCTTTCAATTTCAATATTTTTATTTTTGAAGCAAATACAAAATAATGTACAGAGACAATTTTTCAATGTATATTTTGAAGTGTTTTCAACAGGCATGTTTTGAGTGTTCATGTGCCCCTAGTGGTTTTGTCACGCTTTTTGCCTTCCCTGTAATATAAATTCATTTGAAAACCCAACAAGCCCCAGATTTTAGCATGGCTAAACCTGGCCATGATCCAATGTGACAGAGCCTACAGGGACACCACTAAGCCACCCACATAGTTATATACAGTGGGGGTCAAAAGTTTGGGCACCCCAGCTAAAAATTTGTATTAATGTACATATGAAGCCAAGGAAAGATGGAAAAATCTCCAAAAGGCATCAAATTACAGAGTAGACATTCTTATAATATGTCAACAAAAGTTAGATTTTATTTCCATCATTTACACTTTCAAAATAACAGAAAACAAAAAAATGGCGTCTGCAAAAGTTTGGGCACCCTGCAGAATTTTTAGCATGCACTGCCCCCTTTGCCAAGCTGAGACCTGCCAGTGTCATGGATTGTTCTCAATCATCGTCTGGGAAGACCAGGTGATGTCAATCTCAAAGGTTTTAAATGCCCAGACTCATCTGACCTTGCCCCAACAATCAGCACCATGGGTTCTTCTAAGCAGTTGTCTAGAAAACTGAAACTGAAAATAGTTGACGCTCACAAAGCTGGAGAAGGCTATAAGAAGATAGCAAAGCGTTTTCAGATGTCAATATCCTCTATTCGGAATGTAATTAAGAAATGGCAGTCATCAGGAACAGTGGAAGTTAAAGCAAGATCTGGAAGACCAAGAAAAATATCAGACAGAACAGCTCGCAGGATTGTGAGAAAAACAATTCAAAACCCACCATTGACAGCACGATCCCTCCAGAAAGATCTGGCAGACACTGGAGTTGTGGTACACTATTCCACTATAAAGAGATACTTGTACAAATATGGTCTTCATGGAAGAGTCATCAGAAGAAAACCTCTTCTACATCCTCACCACAAAAATCATCGTTTGAACTTTGCAAATGAACATATAGACAAGCCTGATGCATTTTGGAAACAAGTTCTGTGGACCGATGAGGTTAAAATTGAACTTTTTGGCCGGAATGAGCAAAGGTACGTTTGGAGAAGAAGGGGCACAGAATTTATTGAAAAGAACTTCTGTCCAACTGTTAAGCATGGGGTTGGATAAATCATGCTTTGGGGTTGTGTTGCAGCCAGTGGCACAGGGAACATCTCACGAGTAGAAGGAAAAATGGATTCAATAAAATTTCAGCAAATTTTGGATGGTAACTTGATGCCATCTGTGAAAAAGCTGAAGTTAAAGAGAGGATGGCTTCTACAAATGGATAATGATCCTAAACACACCTCGAAATCCACAGGGGATTACATCAAGAGGCGTAAACTGAAGGTTTTGCCATGGCCTTCACAATCTCCTGACCTCAACATCATTGAAAATCTATGGATAGACCTTAAAAGAGCAGTGCGTGACAGACAGCCCAGAAATCTCAAAGAACTGGAAGACTTTTGTAAGGAAGAATGGGCAAAGATACCTCAAACAAGAATTGAAAGACTCTTGGCTGGCTACAAAAAGCGTTTACAAGCTGTGATACTTGCCAAAGGGGGCAGTACAAGATATTAACTCTGCAGGGTGCCCAAACTTTTGCAGACGCCATTTTTTTTTTTCTGTTATTTTGAAAGTGTAAATGATGGAAATAAAATCTAACTTTTGTTGACATATTATAAGAATGTCTAATCTGTAATTTGATGCCTTTTGGAGATTTTTCCATCTTTCCTTGGCTTCTTTATGCACATTAATACTAATTATTAGCTGGGGTGCCCAAACTTTCGATCCCCACTGTAGTTAGTCTGGCTAAAAAAAGGCAAAAGTCCATCCAGTTCAACCATAAAAAATTAAAAAAAAGTTATAATCCTACACCCACAGTTGATCCATAGGAAGGCAAAAAACCCAGCAAAGCATGATCCAATTTGCTCCTGCATGGGAAAAAAATTCCTTCCTGATCCCCCGAGAGGCAATCGGATATTCCCTGGATCAACTTTACCTATAAATGTGTCATGAATGGACTTGTCAATAACGGTGGGACTCACCTGCCTTGTGGGCTGCAGTACCAGGGCTGGCCAGCGGGTGCTCTCAGCAATCAGAGACTCACCCCTGCAGTCAGCCAAAACTGATTGCAGGGGTTGTATTTAAGGAATGGCCAGACTCACAGTCAGGGCCTTGGTGTGTGTTTTTCCATGGGCCCCTGTATCTTGTAACCTGCATTCTGTTCCTGTTTCTACCTGACTTGTTGCCGACCCTGCCTGATCCTGACCTCTGCTGACTTTTCCTGTTTGATTCCTGGCTTGTGACCCTGACCATTCTCTCCGCCTGCTCCTCCTGTACCTACCTGCCCGATAGTTATCGACCCGGCCTGCCTGACTACGTTGTGCTCTATATGTGTATGTACCTGTGTATCTATATCAGTTTAGGTTTGGGTTTGTTTCACCTTGTTGTATGTATTTGTGTTAGCTTGGGGTTTGGTGCACTGCGTTTATATTTGTATTGTTAGTCTCAATAAATTATATTATTTACTATATCTGAAGCCTACGTTTCCCCGTGTCAGTCCACACACTTCTGGTCACACCCGCATCCCTGACAAAATGTTAGTATCCAGGTATATTCTGTGTATCCAAGAAAGAATCCAGGCCTTTTGTAAAGCAATCCACTGAGCTGGCCAGAACCAACTCTTAAGGGAGTCTATTCCACATTTTCACAGCTCTCTCTGTGAAGAAACCTTGTTTGGAGATTAAAATTATTTTCCAAATATAAAGAGTGCCCCCTTGTCCTCTGTGATGACCTCAGGGTGAATAGCTCTACACCGAGTTCACTATATGAACCACTGATGTATTTATCTATGTTGATCATATCCCCCCTTAATCTCCTCTTCTCAAGAGAGAATAAATTCAGTTCCTCTAATCTTTCCTCATAGCTGATCTCCTCCATGCCTCTTATCGCATATAATGCTGTTAATGATCAGTGACCCATTCTCCTTTACCGTAAAAGGGTTTCAGCTTTCTACCCATCTCCACCAGTGCCATTTTCCTGCATGTCATTGATATTGTTCCCACATTTCCTATGAACTAAGGTTAGTAGCATAATTTATAGTACACCAAGGCCCCTTTCACACTTAGGTGATTTGAAATTGTGGATTGAATTGACACGATTCTGTCTGCAAGAATTTAGATGCATTCATTCTTAATGGCACCCCAAATGCACTGCAATTTTGCTGAGATTGTTGCATGTGTAAAAACACGCTTGTTCAGGGCCACAATTTAAGCTATTTTGCCACAACAAACACACATAGAGCAGCCCATTCTATTGCATAAAAATCGCCCACACAAAATCACAAGCGGAAATGAGAATTCCTGATAAAGTGAGAACAGGGCCTCACAGGTCACAGCAATCACAGCAATAACAAATGTAAGCACAGATTGTGTTTATGTTTGAGAGCCTTCTACTTCCTCCTCTGCATCTGATCCTTTCCCTGCTTCTGGTGCACATCCCTCTCCACTTCTGATCCTGTGGGCATGCAGACCAGTGATGTAATGAGAGAACACTAACCACTAATGTAATGGGGGCACACTATTCACTAGTGCAGGGGTCTTCAAACTGCGTACCATGGGCTGGATGTGGCCCTTTTCTTGCTTTTATCTGGCCCTTGGGGCACTTTTCCTTCCACTGATACGAAGCAATATTCCTTTCATTGACACCAACAATGGGGCGCTATTCTTCCCATGGACACCAATGATGGGGCACTATTCCTCCCACTGACACCAACGATGGGGCACTATTCCTTCCACTGACACCAACGATGGGGCACTATTCCTTCCACTGACACCAACGATGGGGCACTATTCCTCCCACTGACACCAACGATGGGGAACTATTCCTCCCACTGACACCAACGATGGGGCACTATTCCTCCCACTGACATAAACAAATGGGCACTATTCTCCCACTGACACCAATGATGGGGCACTGTTCCTCTCACTGACTCCAACAATGGTGCATTGTTTCTCCCACTGACCCCAACGCTGGGGAACTGTTCCTCCCACTGATCCCAACAATGGGGCACTGTTCCTCCCACTTACACCAGCGATGGGGCACTGTTCCTCCCATTGCAACCAGCAACAGGGCACTATTCTTCCCACTGACAGCAGCAAAGGGACACTGTTCTTCCCACTGATACCAGAAATAGGGAACTAATTATTCCACTGACACCAACAATGGGGCACTGTTCCCCCCACTGACCACCAAGCCTAGGGTATTTACTCCCAGTGATGCCAGGGCATTTTGTACTCTCACTGGCCACAATCCAGCCCCCCTAAAGTTTGAAGGGCGGTAAACTGGCCCTTTGTTTCAAAAGTTTGGAGACCCCTGCACTAGTGTAATGGTGGCACACTGACCACCAAAGTAATGGGCACACTGATCAATAATGTAATGGCGGCACACTGACCTCCAATGTAATGGACATATTGACCACCAATGTAATGGGGCACACTGACCACCAAGGTAATGGGGCACACTGACCACCAATGTAATGGAGGAGCCTTGACCACTAATGTAATGGGGGCCAAAAGACCACCCATATAATGAGAGTACACTGTCCACCAATGTAATGGAGCACAATGACCACCAAGGTGACCTGTTGTCACAAAGGGGTCACAGATAATATTCAGTATATGTTACTAAAGAGACTGTCACATACTGCTGACATATTGTTGGAGATAGCGAGAGACTCCAGACATACTACAGAAGATGTTCACGGAAGACAAGCTTGGTACTGGATTGGCTGGAGATTGGAAACATGCTGAAGGGAACTGTTGGAAAACACTGACATTACATGATTGTTTATATGTTGGCCACCACAGACTGCTGAAGTTCAAGGGCCACATAAGTACCAAAGGGTGGCACATATACCAAACAGCTTCATGTGTTCCTTGGCCAAAGGTTGGGCACCAGGGAGACAGATTCTGCGTCATGTTATAGACTTTAATATGTTCTGGGTCATGTTCAGTTACAGAATGTTTTCTGTATTTCCCAAAGGGCAACTTAGAAGAACTGATAACAGCGCTTATAATTTTAGTGCAGCAGAGGCAGAGAACAAACACACTGGATTTCTAGCAGGATCAACAGGCATTTCTTTGCACGTAACAAATATGTATAGGAAAATGCATCTGTATACTTAACAGACCAAAAGCAAAAAAATTAATTACTAGGGTTTATGTACTCTTTAGGTGTTCATTTTGTGGTTTAGTTAGATCAACTGTGGGTTTAAAGCATTTGTATAGGTATTTTTAAAATTAAAATAATAAACATGAAAAAATAAAAAAAAGCTTCCTAGTGCCAAATCCTACTGAAAACAAGAGAAAAAAAAGCCGGACACTAAGTACGGCACAAATATTGGATTCTTTGGGCACAGTAAGAGACCACACAGTAAAATACATACAGCCATTTATTGATATAAAAGAGTCACATATTATTTATAGGACTCATGATACAAACATACCCTCAAAGAGGGGCCAGGAATAGAAAAACAAAACATAATTATGAACAAAGTGCTTCCCTCGCATATATGTTTATCACTAAGCACATAATTACAATAACTGCAATATACATTGATCAAAGAATGGTCAACGCATTTCTCCTGTGCATTTGGCTTCTTCAGGACTGTAACAAAATAATAAACATGTTATACTCACCTGCTCTGTGCAATGTCTCCCACTGATGCCTCTGAGTCCTGTGAAGTGAGAGATAGAGCAGCACTGCTGCTCTTGGGCAAAGCTCTGGTTCGAGATTGGGCTCAGGTAACTATGGGGGGGGGGTTAGGGGTGAGCTGATTATTAGAGGTTTTTTACCATTAGGCATTAGGGTTGAAAAAAAAAACACTAAGTCTTTACAACCACTTTAAATTTAAAAGCCTATAGACTTTCACTGGTGGGGAAATCTGTAAAATTAGTTTGCAAAGTTCAAGCATACTATATCCACATCCACTCCTTTTTTAAAATTTTTACTTAATTCCTCATAAAAAGAAAGCAGATTTGTTTGACAGCTTCCGTCTTTTGTGAATCCATTCTGACTAATCACATAGACTACTGTTTTCTAGCAAACATTCATCTATGAGGTCTTTTTATTTTTTAACTATCAAGCATCTTCCCGACTATAGAAGTTAAACTTACAGGTTTGTACTTTCTTGACATTGATCCAATTTTTAAATATAGGCAACGGGCTTTGCACCAATCCATTGGCATTAACCAGTCATAAAAGAGTCTCTAAAAATCAACAACAATTGTTTTGAAATAACAAAGCTTTGCTCTTTAAGGACATGTTGATGTAAGCCATCTAGCCCAGGTGCTTTCTTAATCTTTATTTTTTTCTGTTTTTTGGCCATGTCAATTTTTAGCCATTTTGGTTCATTTTAGGGTGAGACAATTCTATTCCCATCATGAACTTGATCCCCATGTTTTCCTTTGTATACACAGAGATCTAGTAGATATTTAGTAGATATGCCTTTTCCTTGTCCCCAGTCTCCAATTCTGATGTACCTTGTAGAAAGCCTAAATGATCAAACCTGACTTTTACTATTATTATATTTAAAGAATTTTATTTTGGGTTTGTCTTACTGTCTTTTGCAACATGTCATTTGTTTTTATTTTTTGCGATCTTAATTTCCTTTTTATATGTTTTGTTATAATGTTTATAAGTTTTATGATGATAGTGTGTACGCCGTATAGGTTTTACTCTTAGCCTTTTAAACATATTGCTTTTAGGAATATCTTTTAAGCATTCCTCAACTTTCCCAAGAACAGAATGTTTTTTTATGACAATATTCCATCCCAGTCTATGTCTTAAAAAGCAATCCTCAGCATTGGAAAATTGGCTAAGGAGGTGATTTGAGAGTAGTTCTGTGCCACACAGAACCCTTTTTTCCTGACAGCTCCATGTCAGCACAGCTGGGTAAGGGCCCCAACCCCCATGCTCCCAGGACCTAACTCATAAATTTGAGCCCACCTGCAGCCTCGGCGTTCCCCTTTTTTCCTCCCATGTGCAGGACCTAGGTGTGCTTCTCTACCTGGCTAATCTGAAGGGCTGGCTGGCAATCCACACATGTGGGTTTCAGCTGGACACAGTCCCTGGTGTACCGTTTAAATGACCCATAGGCTTTTATTATGGCTAACAGCCTTGTCTGAGGTCCACTGGGTCCATGTGAAGTGGGCAGTGGTATCAGCAAAGTCTCCTCTAGGCACGCACACCCTTGCAGTGCCAGTAAATATGATCAGATGGCAGAGGTTGGGTGAGCTCAATTTAAAAATGCTTTGTATCCAAATAAATGCTGCATTGCTAGGTATTGCTGTGCCTTGCTCCCTGAAGCCAGTGTGCATACCCTGAGCTCCTCCACAGATTGTACTCTGCATAACTGCTGCCATTTACTTCCAGGCTCCTTGAGTGCTTAGTCTACAATCGCCTAAGCGCCCACCTCACTGACAACAACCTCCTCAATCCACTACAGTCTGGCTTTCGTCCCCTACACTCCACCAAAATCGCCCTACTCAAAATCACTAATGACCTGCTAACCGCCAAAGCTAATGGCCGCTACTCAGTCCTCTTACTCCTCGACCTTTCCGCGGCCTTCGACACAGTCGACCACCCCCTCCTCCTTAACAAACTACACTCCCTTGGCATCAGAGACTCCGCTCTCCTGCCTCTCATCCTACCTATCACAACGCTCCTTCAGCGTTACCTATAACGCTACCACCTCCCCCTCTCTGTTAGGGTCCCCCAAGGCTCGGTCCTTGGGCCCCTTCTCTTCTCCATCTACACCTCCTCCCTCGGCAAACTGATACACTCCCACGGCTTCAACTATCACCTCTACGCCGATGGCACACAAATATACCTGTCCACCCCTCGCCTCACCCCTTCAGTCTCCGCCCGTATCACCCACCTACTGAACGACATATCAGACTGGATGTCGCTCCATTTCCTCAAATTGAACCTTTCCAAAACCGAGCTCCTGATTTTCCCCCCAGCCCATGTTCCCCCACCCACCCTCTCCATCACGACCAACAACGCCACCATCAGTCCCACCCCTCAAGCCAAAGTCCTAGGTGTCACTCTAGACTCAAACCTCTCCTTCCAACCCCATGTCCAATCGTTGGCAAACTCATGCAGGCTCCACCTCTGCAACATCTTCAGAATACGTTTGTTCCTAACCCCAGACACTACTAAACAACTCGTTCACTCCCTTATTATCTCACGTCTGGACTACTGCAACTCCCTTCTCACCGGCCTACCTCATCGCAGACTATCCCGCTTCAGTCTATCCTGAACTCAGCGGCCAGACTCATCCACCTTACCAACCACTCCGCTTCTGCCACCTCCCTCTGTCATTCCCTCCACTGGCTCCCAATTGCCCAACGCATTAAATTCAAACTACTAACACAGACATACAAAGCCATTCATAATTCAGAGTCCCCAGAGTTTTCCCTTACATCAGAGTTCCAAGAGTTCTCCCTTACATCAGAGTGCCCAGAGTTCTCCCTTACATCAGAGTGCCCAGAGTTCTCCCTTACATCCGAGTCCCCAGAGTTCTCCCTTACATCAGAGTGCCCAGAGTTCTCCCTTACATCAAAGTCCACAGAGTCCCCCCATACAATGTAAAGGAACTCTGCATGTTCAGATGAAAAGGGGAACTCTGCAAGTTTGGATGCAAAGGGAAACTCTGCAGGTTCAGATGCAAAGAGGAACTCTGCAGGTTCAGATGCAAAGGGGAACTCTGTGGGTTCAGATGAAAAGGGGAACTCTGCGGATTCAGATGCAAAGGCGAACTCTGCAGGCTCAGATGCAAAAGGGGAACTCTGCGGGTTCAGATGCAAAGGGGAACTCTGCAGATCCAGATGCAAAGGGGAACTCTGCAGATCCAGATGCAAAGGGGAAGTCTGCAGATTCAGATGTAAAGGAGAATTATGCAGATCCAGATGTAAATAGGAACTCTTCAGATTCAGATGTAAAGGGGGAAACTCTGTGGACTCTGATGTAAGGGAGGACTCTTGTGATTAAATCCATATGATCAGAAATGTTATTTAATTACAAAAGATATGTATAGTGTATACTACAAAAAACCTTTCTCATGTGCTGCTAAAGTGTTTGGGTTTGGCTTGAAGAAAAGGTGGCAACCCTACCCAAGATGGCAGGAAGGGGGCCTACTGCAGGACATGTAAAAGGGTCCATCTGCAGGACCATAATAAAGGGCCCCACAACGGGAGTAAAGGGCCCCGGTATTGGTGGGAAGGGTGCAGGTCCAGAGGTCAGGGGGATCCTTCAATGTTTATTGCATGGGGGCCCTGAAGATTCTAGGTATGCCTCTGGATTACATTAGTGCTTACCAGCCTTTCAGATGATGGATGCTTATTATCCCTACACCTTGGGGTGCCTACCAGAGAGATTTCTGATACTAAGGTTCAGTATCTGCTGGTCTTCTGGTTCATTCTTTGAAATATCACTAATGTATTTTCATTCTTACTGTTATGGCAACCTGATAAACATTTTATACAACATTTTGTACTATTGTGTTTTTATTACTTCTAATAAAAATATTAAAATATAAAGTCTTCTTTCTTTACATGAGTCAAAAAACATAGTCTTTGATTTGTCTAAATTCCAGCTAGGATGCTTAATGATGGAACCTCCTAGACTTAGGCTAATAAGTAAATGGAATCCAGATACCAGTTTTAAGGGTACAGGAAATTGTAGAGAGAGAAATCCCAGGGTTTACTGGATTATTTTCAGGCTCCCTGTTGCTCTGAACCCCTCACTGAAAGCCCAACCCCTGCTGCCACCACAGTACACCGGATTAGATTACCACCAAGAAATGAACTCACACACTGATTGGAGTAAACTGGTAAGAGGTTTATAGCAGATTTAAGTGTAGCTTAAATACACAGCATAAACAAAATTAGTATATGCAGTCAGTTGTTACTTGTGTTAACCTTAAACAAAGAAAAGACAACACTTATCACAGAACCACAAATAGTATTAGCAGGCCTGCTTTTCAGAAACAAATCCAATACCTTCAACCTGCGCGCGTGATGGGGCCCAGTTGGTGCACAATGAGAAGAAGTGTGAATAGTGATTCTTAAGAACAATGCAATAAGGCAAAGGAGAAACAGCACTCCCCTTGAAAATGGCAGTGAACTGGTGTAATGTACCTTTAAGTGCATGGGTCACTAGTAAGTAGGTGTGAAGAAGAAAGAATGTTGGGCTGGCAGAATTGGTTGTCGATACAGGGTAGCTCCTCTCTGGACTGAAAGACTATTGGCACAATAGGACAAGGTCTCTTTAAAAAGGGTAAATTGATGATGATTGTGACATGGCCGGGGTTCGGCCTGCGGGATAGCTGTCCTGCTATCAGCAGTGGGGTCAAGGTTGTGTCAAGTGTAGTTAAGCAACAGCGGCTGAAGGAACTAGGCCCCAACTTATAGTGACTGTATATGATGTCCGCAGCTGTGCGGAAGAAATAGCAACTATGGAGCAAGTGTAAGTGTTCCTTTTCCTAGGAAAGGCTTACCTCACCTGAGGTATGGCATCTGGCGAAACCTTGCAATCTTTCTCTCTTTCCAGATGGGACCCACTCTGGTCTTCTGCAGCACTACGTCCAGTCAGCTGCTGGCGGATCAGCTCTCTGGATCAGCGATCAGCAGATTCTCTTTATCTCCCTTCTCTCTCCTCCTGCGGCCTGGTCCGGCTCTCAAGTGACACCCCTGCCAACCCACTAGCCTGGTGCCATCACATTGTAATGGGGTCTCAGTAGACTCAAATGTGTTTTTATTTAAAATTAAATGAACTTCTAATTCAGTCTGGTGTATATCTGATGTAAAATTCTTGAACAAATGTTAAAGTGGTTGTAAAGGCTGAAGGTTTTTTACTTTCATGCATTCTATGCATGAAAGTAAAAAACCTTGTGTGTACAGCAGTTCTCCCAGCCCCTTCAATATTTACCTGAGCCTCACCGCGACCCAGCGATGTGAATGACAGCCTCAGCTGTCCCGGGTCTCTGCCTCCTCATTGGCTGAGACAGCAATCATAGCCAGTCAGCCAATGAGGAGAAAGAGAGGGGGCAGGGCCAAGCTGCGGGTCTGTGTGTGAATGGACACACAGAGCAGCAGGTGCCCCCATAGCAAGCTGTTTGCTGTGGGGGCACCAGACAGACAGGAGGAGCTAGCAGAACCTGCAGGGGACAAAAGAAGAGGAGGATCTGAGCTGCTCTGTGCAAAACCACTGCACACAGTAGGTAACTATAGACATGTTTGTTATTTTACAAAAAACAAATTTAACCTTTAGAATTAGTTAATTTGACATTCGCTGTATTATAAAAAAAATAGAATGAATAGTAACCACCATTCCCCATTGAAGAACAGTTACTTTTAGGCTCCATGCACACTGGGCGTTTTGATAACGCTGGTAACGTTAGCTGTGTACAGTCACATTATAAAACGTGCGTTTTTCAGCTTTTTTTTAGGGTTTTTGCATTAATGTTTAGCTGCGTTTTCCCACGCTTGTGGTTTTTAGCGGTTTTTTTACCCAAAAAATGTTTTCTTTGGTCAAAGGTAAGTCCAAAAACACCGGTTTGCGGCATTTACCGTGTTTTGTTGCGTTTTTCAGCATTAGAGCATTTTTAAAGCTAAAAAACTCCTCTAGAAACCCACTAGTCCTGAGTTTTTTTTCCAGCCACAAAACGTCCCAGCCAAAAAACGTCCCTGCCAAAAGACGCTGATTACAGTCTGTGTGCATGGGCACATAGGATAACATGCTGGGGGGTTTACTGGCTGTAGAAAAAAAATGTCAAAAGCCAAAAACAGCCGCTGTAAAAACGTCCACTGTGCATGAGGACTTAGTGGTGGATGAATGTCACTGAATGTGGCTCAGTCATGGAATTTTGCGAGCAAACCTCCCTGGCAATTGTGCTTTATAGATACAGCAAAAAATCTTCTGGAAAATGTGCAGATGTCATAAAATGATATAAATGTTTCATCTACTATAGGTACACCTCTAAAATCACAGAAACAATAGTTACCCACAAAGCATTATGAGAACAACATTGTGAATATTTATACATATATACAGACTAAAAAATTTGAAGATTTATGCATGTTAATGATTTTTGGTGGGTTTCATAAGCAGCTTTAGCCCAAATCCATGCACATCAGCTGCCAGAAGATGGTGCTGTAATATAAACAAAAATGATTATTTTCATGTTCTTTCTACTGATAACTAATCTGTGATGTCAGGGTGCATAAACATAAGATAACTTCACCAAAACTGTCTCCTTATTTCCACACAGACACTTCATGTGTACTCCTTCATGCTGGCCCTGACAAACGCTAATATTGCTTCTATAGGTCTGTTCTTCTCTTATTGCTGACAGTAGGTCTGTATGCATCTGTGGTGTGTGCTCAGCAAAAGAGCTGGACAGTAACATCAGCAGACAATAATTGCATATTTGTGCTTAAAGGGAAATAGCAATGGTTTTTGGTCAGTTTTCTCTTTTAACAGTTACACATTTTTAATCTGGTCCTATAAATAATATTGTGTTCCTTGTATAAACTTTATTTTAGAAAAAATAATACAGAGTGCTTTCATGACAGCATTTTGCCAAAAATGCACAACTTACATTATTATTTCTGAAATTCCATATTATTATTATTGTACAGGATTGATATAGTGCCAACAGTTTGTGCAGCGCTTTACAAAATGAAGGTAGACATTACAGTTACAATACAATTTGGTACAAGAGGAAACAAAGGTTGGGCCATATCTGCTAGAAAGAGAGGGAAGAGGTGTTTTGGAAGAGGGAAGAGGTATCTTGGAAATATGTACCACCCTCTCTAGTTAGGCAAATTTATTTTTTGGCTCCGCTGTAGTAGAGCAGTGATTGATTATGTTGGTCTGTTCAGGGCTTTCTGAGTTTAGTGTTTGATTACTCCCAACCAGGGGCGGACTGACCATTTGGAAACTCGGGCATTGCCTGAGGGCCCGGGGTCAGTAGGGGGCCCCATGAGATGCCCCTGGTACTTTTTTCACAGGCTTTTTTGAGTTTGGGCAAGTACACAGGGGCCCCATGATCCCCTATTGCCCAGGGGCCCCATGAGTTGTCAGTTCGCCCCTTCTCCCAACTGCCTCTGAAAGAAATTTCCAGAGCACAGGGCAGTGAGATTCAAATGATCAGTATAAAATGTATCATGTCCCATCAAATCCCTGGCAAGAGGCATCCAGAAGGTGACTAGGAAGGTAATAAATATGCAGGAGGCCTGAATAGAGTGTTCTTTCCTCTCCAGGGAGGGTTCCAGTTGTCCTTGGAAGATAGCCATCTAAGCCTCAGCAGCTGGTGAGCTCAGGGCTTGTAGAAGATTGTCAAAGGACTATACTTGATGGAGGGCACTGTTGTGAAGTCATGGTCTGGAGAAGGATCTTGCTATTTCCCTTACTGAGGATCTACCTATGGATGCTGAGTGGCAGACAGCTCCTGGTACACTGTGAGCAAATGCTTTGCTTGGGACTATTAGTTGTGCAAGTGCGAAAGGGGAACTAAGGGGACAATTCACTAAGCATGCAGCCCAGGAGGTCAGGAAAGGAGGGGGATGAGTGAGTGCCCCCTCCTGAACCATATTAAGCTACATGCCCTCAACATGGAGAGGGTACATTGGTGCAGTTGGGGCTCTGCCCCCCCAAAGCACCTTGTCCTCATGCTGGTGTGGACAAGATCCTCTTCCCCACAACCCTGGCCAGTGGTTGTGGGGGTCTGCAAGCGTGGGGGTTATCAAAACCTGGAAGCCCCCTTTAACAAGGAGGCCCCCAGATCCCCCCCCTCAATGTGAATGAGTATGGGGTACATGGTACTCATTCACCAAAAAAAAAGTGTAGTGTTAAAAAACACAGGAGGCAGTTTTTGACATGTCCTTTATTCAAAAATCAAAAATCCAAAAGATGTAGATCGATCGTCAATCATAATGCCCACCGCCAAAAAAAAAAAAAATCTCCTCTCTCAATGAAGGCTCCTGCTGTCTCCATGTGACCCCACCCATTTATTATTTAAGAACTGTCAGGCAGCGGAGCTGTCAGACGGTGGGAGCCTTTGCTGAGAGCGGAGCCTTTTTTTACATTTTTGTTCTTTTAATAAAGAATTTGTCAAGAACTGCCTCCTGTTTTTTTTACACTGCACTTGTTTTATAGGTGAATGAGTAGGGATACCATGTACCCCATAATCAATCACATAGGGGGGCTGGGATCTCGGAGCCCCCCTGTTAAAGACCCCTTGTGCTCATTCGCCCCCCCCCCCCTTTCCTTACTGACCTGCTGGGCTGCATACTAAGATAAGGGTTTATTATGGATTTTGGGGGGGGACCCCAAGCCATTTTTTTTTTATTTTGCGGTGGGGTTCCCCTCAAAATCCATACCAAAACCCGAAGGGCTTGGTCAGGGTTTGGGGGGACCCCACACAGTTTTTTTTATTTTAATTCTTTTTTTTAATTCAGCTGTCATCGGGGAACCCTGCTGACAACTGATGACTCATCGGTTGTGAAGGACACCAGCGGCCGCCAGCTCCTTAACATCCAGTATATACTGCATACCTCGATCACTACCCAATTACCGCATGCTTTTATAAATTTTTCCTTCTGTGAATTGACTTGAAGAGCTTTTTATTCAGTATTTACCGAGCGTTTTTTCTGTTTGCGGTAAATACCGCATATTAGCAATATGGAATTGACATTTTCAGTATTGCATGCAATATGTGGTCATGTGACCAACATAACGCATGCGATAACCTTTAGTAAATTGTCCCCAAAGTGCCAGAAGTGGCTATATGGACTGCTGCTGTCAAGTGCTAGATACACTGGCCATTCCCTATTACCTCCAGAAAAGCTGCTATTGGAAGATTAGAGGGAAGTTTGTATTCCTATTGTTGCTACTGGTTGGTTTGAAGCATCCTGTGAACCTACACCCCTCTCCTGTTAAAGTTCTTCGGGAATAACTTCTTAGCAAGCTGGCTGGCAAGTTGAGCTGGGAACTTTCTTTTGTTTCTTTTTTTGACATGCGTTGCCTGTCCATGTGTTTCTTGCTGTAAAAGCCAATTATAGACTGGGGCAGTGGCCATTTATTGTACTGTTGAGTTGTTGGTGATTGGGTGCACTGGAAACCCTAGCTGCCATTGTGCTGCATGCTGGGTGTCCAGTGCGCTCCTGTACCTTTAAGGAGGGGTGGGATCCCTCAGGTTCACCTGCCCTTGGTCTATCCATTAAATACTTGTGCCTCTCCTATGGGGGCTCTCAAATATTGTAGAATATCGGGGTGCCATGACATGGCTCTGTGGTTTACGTATGTATTTGCAAATGTGTGCTAACTAAACACGTTTTTTAAGGCATACTGTTAGACAGGTTAATTCGGTTGTTAGCAAGCTGGCTGGCAAGTTGAGCTGGGAACTTTCTTTTCTATTTTTGACATGCATTGTCCATCCATGTGTTCCTTGCTGTAAATGCCAGTTATAGACTGGGGCAGTAGCCATTTTCTGTGTTAAAAAGACATCCCCTAGACTTAGTCTGAATTGTCAGTTTGTGTAGAACTGAGGCTCCATTCACATCTGGGTGTTATTCACTCCCTTGTTATCTCTTGCCTTGACTATTGTAACTCCCTCCTCATTGGCCTACCTCATCGCAGGCTATCCCCTCTTCAGTCTATCATGAATGCTGCTGCTAGACTCATCCACCTTACTAACCGTTCCAAATCTGCCACCCCTCTCTGCCAATCCCTCCACTGGCTTCCCATTGCCCAACGGATAAAATTCAAAACAATAACATATAAAGCCATTTATAACTCTGCCCCAAATTACATCACCGATCTTGTCTCCAGATATCACCCAAACTGTACTCTCCGCTCCTCGCATGACCCCCTGCTCTCTAGCTCCCTTGTCGCCTCCTCCCATGCTCGTCCGCAGGACTTCTCCAGAGCCTCCCCCATCCTCTGGAACTCTCTATTCCAATTTATCAGACTATCACCTACTCTGTTCACTTTTAGGCGATCTCTGAAAACCTGTCTCTGCCCTCAGCTAATAATGGAATCTTCTATTCCTCCTACCAGTCCATCCCCCACAGTTATTACCTTTTGTACCACTAGCCCCTCCCACTTAGATTGTAAGCTCCAAGGAGCATGGCCCTCCTAACCCTCTTGTATTGAACTGTATTGTTGCTGTATTGTCTCCCGTTATATTGTAAAGCGCTGAGCAAACTGTTGGCGCTATATAAATCCTGTATAATAATAGTGTGAAGCATTCCATTCCTGTTGTTGGTACAATAAATTACACAAGTTGTTAAGGCTATTCACAGCATAGCAGTGTTTGGCTTCAGTTGGATAAGGTGATGCAGATACATCCTCTAAAGCTCCGCCTGCTGGAGGTAAATCCAAAATTGGGAATATTATGTTTCAATAAATTTTTATGAATTTTAAATATTTTTGTTATACAAAAAACAAAAGCAGAGTAAACATCCTTCCAAACATAAGGATAAATTCAACATAGGCCTTTCCAGTGATATCAGGCATAGACATGGAATAGTAATATAGCTATAGAAATGATACATTTATAATAATACAATAAAGGCAGTTACTAAACAGAAGGGGGAATTCAAGTGTATTAATCCAAGGGAGGATAAAGGGAAGAATAGAGGGGAAGGGTGATTGGGGGTTAGGGTAGAATAAGCATCCTGGTAAGGAGCGGTTGCAGGAGAGACTGAAGAAAGAAGGTCAATCATCTAGGGTAGCTTTATTTTTTTTATTCTGAGGATAACACTTTCCTCCACAACTTTACAATTGTGTGTTTTGCTGCTTTAAATACATGGGAGAGTAGACAGAACCAGGGGCGGACTGACAACTCATGTGGCCCCTGGGCAATATCGGATCATGGGGCCCCTGTGTCCTATCCCAAACTCAAAAAAGCCTATGAAAAAGGTACCAGGGGCATCTCATGGGGCCCCCTGCCCGAGGGCCCGGGTTTCCAAATGGTCAGTCCGCCCCTGGACAGAACTTTTTTGGTACAGAGTATGGGTTTTTTGCCTTCTAAATATGAAATATTCATGTTACAATTCATATTTACTTTAGTAGAAAAATGTAATACATGTTTAGGGCCTGTAAACAACTAAGAAAATACAGTATATACAAACACTATACGTTTCCTGTAAACTATTTAGGAATTTCTTTATTTTTAAGCATGATTTTGTTTTTAATATTGTATGTTATTATAATTATATATATATATATATATTTATATACGGGTTTGACATGTTAATGTTCTCCCAAGCAATCAAAGACAAAGTGGGTCTAGTAAACTGGAAGGTAAATGCGTACAATGTCACATTTCTTTACACAGAAAAATCCATTTAATCAAGTAGAGGATCAGACCACATCTCTCCAGGGAGTTTATTTTCCAGTAGCTTATTTATTTCCCAATAGTCAGTATCAATGGTTGGAAAAGACATTTTATATGCATGCAATACACTTACAGTATATGCATGTGTGTTAGGATAATTGATGAACTGAATAAGTGATAATAAATATAAATAAATGTACTAATTAATGATTTGATAATACATTAAGTTCCAATCTATGCAATCATGTCATAAGAAAATCCTTAAAACTTCAGGGCTCAAGTTAGTCTGAGTTAAAGCTATTGTAAACCCATATATTTTTTTTAACCGTCATACTTACCTGCTCTGTGCAATGGTTTGCAGCCCTGGCCCTCCGTTTCTCGCGTACCCCACCAGAACTTCTGGCTCTTCTTCCCGCCAAGTTCCCACCATAGAAAGCCGCTTGCTATGGGGGCACTTGTGTGGGCTCGCTTCAGCAACAGCTCTGTGTGTCCACATTCCCCACTCCCTCCTCATTGGATGTGATTGACAGCTTGTCTCTGAGCTAATAAGAAAGTACTGTTTAGACCTGAAGAAGGGGACATTCCCCTAAAGCTTGTCCTCAAAATTGTATGTTAGTGCATATAAAAAAAGTATCATGGACAGTACTCAATTGTTTCTATCAAATGTTCAAAGAATTCTTGTATGACTTTTCTTATGAATATTCTCATCCGAAAATCTACACGTGTATGGCCAGCTTTAAGTTGACCATACACGTATAGATTTTCGTTCAAGAATTTTCATTTTAAGAATATTCATTTGATTTTCTAATCGTTAGTGGGGTTAAATCGATGTTGCTTTTCGACAGCAGTGATGGGAAAATTTGAAGAGGCAGGAAGGAAAACTTTTTTCTCGATCAAACGAATTCTTGGCAAGTGTATGTTACACAGTTACATAGTTAGTCTGGCTGAAAAAAGACAAAAGTCCGTCCAGTTCACCCATAAAAAAAAAAGTTATAATCCTACACCCACAGATGATCCAGAGGAAGGCAAAAAAAACCAGCAAAGCATGATCCAATTTATAATTCTATACCCACAGCTTAGACAATTTGTCAATATATATTTTGAAGTGTTTTCAACAGATATGTTTGCCACCTAAGAGTTTTGAGTGTTCATGTGCCCCTAGTAGTTTTGTCACGCTTTTTGCCTTCCCTGTAATATAAATTCAGTTGAAAACCCAAAAAGCCCCAGATCCAGTTGATCCAGAGGAAGGCAAAAAAACTTAGCAAAGCATGATCCAATTTGCTCCTGCAGGGGAAAAAATTCCTTCCTGATCCCCCGAGAGGCAATCGGATATTCCCTGGATCAACTTTACCTATGAATATTAGTATCCAGTTATATTCTGTGTATCCAAGAAAGAATCCAGGCCTTTTTTAAAGCAATCCACTGAGCTGGCCAGAACCAACTCTTGAGGGAGTCTAATATGTGACACAAATATATATAAATAATATAAAATTGACCACAATAATAGTGCTTCACTCAAAACCTGAATAATTAGATAAATAAAACCACCACCAAATTAGAAAAAAAAATTTGAAAGCTCCTATTATAGGAGATAAAATAGTCCAAAAAAACTTTTTGGACCCACCCATGCAAAGGGGAATGTTTTGGGATAGAAAAGGCTTTTACTCTTGTAAGAAATGTTCTGCCTGCCGTATAGTCAATAATAAGTTTAAAGGACTAACTAAATTTAGTTCTAAATCTAATGGAAGATAGTTTGATATATCTACATTTTTGACCCCAATAACTGTCCAGGACCTTCACAGAGCCCAGAAGCTCTGTTGGCATCCTGCACACCCCTGTGATGGTGTCACCCGGTGCGGCCCACACCCCCCTAGGGACGCCACTGATTGTGCACTACAGTGCCAACCTTTTTGTATCAATAGAGTTTTTGTAACATTTCCTAGATGTCTTCCCCATTAATATATACTTGCATATGACACTAACCAATAAACCAAATTCCAAAACCAAGGCATGCACAGGTCATCTGGCATTAGCCACAAGGTCTAAAAACATTTAATGAGTTTGCTTGTTTCCTAGGCTCATTCAAACATATATTAATCGAATAGCCCAAATCACAGCAACCCATATATATTCTGCAGTTTGGCTTCATTTATGATTTAGAGTTGAAAATCATACTAATGCATAAACATTATTGCTTCAGTGGAATTCAGAAACTTTGGTCCCATAGATTTAAGGAGGCTGCTGTGTTTTATATAACACAGCCTGGTCCAGGAGTACCAGCACCACACTGTACAGATGAATGGATTCAATACAGTGTGCATGGAACTGTGAAGACTGCCAGGCAGCATGTGGGGGACATGCACTGTTAACCTTTCAGTTGGAAGCCAAAGCAGATGAAAGCTAAGATTGGCAAGTAGAAGACTACCTGTCAGTGCAGGATGCACTGAGATCAGGACGAAAAAAAAAGCTTTATAAAATGTTAAACATTAAAAAAAAGCATTGAATTTTTGTTCAAAAGGTTAAGTGTGGAAACCAACGGTTAAGTGTGTAGTACAATTGTAAAAATAAAAGCAGCACAAATCAGTAAATCACCTGTCATGTTTATTCATTGCACTCTCTCTCTGCATATACTGTATATTGGATTTTGTATTATACTTGCTGCATTGCGCATGTAGTAAAATACTTTCTCATTGTGCATCTTCCTAATTAGTTATAAAACAATTGCATGCCATTTTGTCTTCACATCACACATAACAGTCATCTGGTTGAATCTAGATTTCTAAGTAAACTTTCTTTCAATTAATTTGTTGCTATATACAGTATGTCTTTTTTAAGCAATATACAGTACTCTGCAAAAAGTTTTAGGCAGGCGCGAAGAATACTTTAAAAAATATATATTTTAATTGTTTATTTTTCAGTTTACAAAATGCAAAGTGAACAAACAGAAAAAAAAATCTAAATCAAATCAGTATTTGGTGTGACTACCCTTTGGCTTCACACCAGTATCAATTCTTACATGTGCACACTTTTTACACTTGCACAAAGTCAGGGATTTTGTAGGATTAGAGTTGGGTGTATGATTAACCAATGATACCAAGCAGGTGCTAATGATCATCAATTTTATATGTGGGTTGAAACACAGTCATTATCTAAACTAGAAACAGCTGTGTAGGAAGCTTGAGGATTAAAAAATTTTCAATAAGGCACGGTGGGTGTAGCCTGGTCTAAGAAAACCCTCTGTGACCAAACCCCCTATGGGCAGGGCGAAACGCATCAGAGGGCATGGCCAGAGTGACAGCTGAGGCCATTCCACTACATCCTGTTCCTCTCTGACTCCTGGGGATCAGTTTGAGAGGCGTTCATCCTCATCTATACTGTCAATTCTCTGGAGCTACTTGGAACGCTGCTCCCATCTTTTTTTCTCTGCCGGTGGGGTGACTCTTGTCTGTGGTCAGCCTCAAGCAGCGCCAGCAGCATACTCACTGGTCTAAGAAAAACTACATGAATTGAAAGCACCCCTATGGTTTTGGGGACCACTGAAGAATCCAATCCAGCATACTTAACGCAGCACTTCTGAGAGACTGAAGAGATCTCTAGGAGCAAAACAGACAAAAAATGTGCAGACCAAGTATAGTTGGTTTATAAACAATTATTAAAAGAAGACAATTAGAAACTCACATGATGTAAAATAAATTATGCTTATCGTGGTTCTGAAAAGGATTCCCAGCTGTGGAGGACACCAAAGACACTGTCACACTGAATATGGTCTTGATGGGAATAGCTGTAAGAGACAGCAAGGGGTGCCAATCTAAGTGCAGCAAGGTGGAGAGGCGGACACAGCACACAATAATTGACAACTCACAGTGTGTGGATGATCTCATGTATTACAGTCATTGGTGCATCTGCAGCTGGGAGTTGGAGGCATCCAGGATCCCAAGATGGAGCTGCTGATGCAAGGGGTGGAATATGGTAGCCGGGGTAATCAGACATCCTCAGGACAGAAAACAGGAAGCAGCACGTGTGAATCGATGGAGCACAGGAAGGGATGAAACAGGAAGTGATTCTGAGGGCATGGCTACATGTTTCAAGCCAGGCTTTGAAACATGTAGCCACCCCCCCCCCCACATCACTTCATATTTAATCAATTCCTGTCCTTGTCTATGTTCTATCAATGCACAGGTGTTTTAATACATATTTATACACCCACTATACTTAGTCTGTGCAATTTGCTCTTTTTGTGTGTAGGAGGCTTAAAACTGGGTGAGGAACAGCCAAACTCTGCTAGTAAGGTATGGTTGTGGAAGACAGTTTCATGTCAAAGGTCATACACCATGGCAAGACTAAGTACAGTAATAAGACACGTTAGTTATATTACATCAGCAAGGTATCTTCCATGCAAAGATTTTAAAGCATACTGGGGTTTCAAGATATGCTGTTCAAGTTCTTTTGAAGAAGCACAAAGAAACAGACAACGTTGAGGATCATAGATGCAGTCGTCAGCCAAGGAAACCTAATGTAGCAGATGAAGGACACATGCTTATTTCCCTTTGACTTCAGATGATGTCCATCAGTGCCATCAGCACAGAACTGGCAGAAAGCAGTGGGACCCAGGTACATCCATCTACTGTCCAGAGAAGTCTGGCCAGAAGTAGTCTTCATGGAAGAATTGCAGCCAAAAAGCCATACCTCAGACGTGGAAACAAGGCTAAGTGACTCAACTATTCATGAAGACAAAGGAACTGGGGTACAGAAAAATGGCAGCAGGTGCTCTGGATTTATGAGTTAAAATTTTAAATATTCAGCTGTAGCAGGAGGCAGTTTGTTTGCTGGAGAGTGGTACAATAATGAGTATCTGCAGGCAACAATGAAGCATGGTGGAGGTGCATGTTTGGGGTTACATTTCTACAAATGGAGTTGGAGATTGGGTCAGGATCAAATTGGCATTTTCAATGCTGAGAAATACAGGTAGATACCTATCCATCAAGCCATACCATCAGGGAGGCATGCAATTGACCCCAAATGTATTCTGCAGCAGGACAACAACCCCAAACATACAGCCAATGTCATTAAGAACTATCTTCAGAGTAAAGAAAAACAAGGAGTCCTCGAAGTAATGAGTTGGCCACCACAGAGCCCTGATCTCATCATCAAGTCTGTCTGGGATTACATAAAGAGGCAGAAGGATTTGAGTCAGTCTACATCCACAGAAGGTCTGTGGTTAGTTATCCAAGATGTTTGGAATAACCTACCTGCCTAGTTCCTTCAAAAACTGTATGCAAGTGTACCTAGAGGAATTGATGGTGTTTTGAAGGCAAATGGTGGTCACACTATCATTGATTTGATTTGGATTTCTCTTCTGTTTATTTATTTTTTGAAAGGATTCTTAATTAATAGCATTTTTTCATTCCTGCCTCAATTGTTTGCACAGTAGTGTATGTTAAGGAGGAACTACACTGCATCACAAACTAAAAATGCTATTTAATACATTTTTACCATTCAAAGCGAACTCACCCATCCATACACGTGTCCATGCTTTATTTTGCTGAGAAAGCACTTAGAAAAACACCCCTAGCATTTTTGGCCATGGCCATCTTGAGTAAGGGCAGATTATTCATGTGGCAATTATTTCCTGAAATCCATCTGCCCTTAGCTTAGGCATACAGACAGGAGGGCATGATTAGCTGAGCAAACCTCCCTCCTGAAGACTAATGGGATGTATGATATTATTTGCCTAGGCATGGAAACTAGGAAGTAACTATAAAAATGTTAAAAAAAAACAAACAGTTTTAAACAAGTAAATATACTTTCCTATCTACACTGCTCAAAAAATTAAAGGAACACTTTTTAATCAGAGTATAGCATCAAGCCCATTAAACTCCTGGGAGAAAGAGTCTGGAGAACATTATGCTGCCTGTAACATTGTTCAGTATGACTGTTTTGGTGGTGGGTCAGTGATTGTCTGGGGAGGCATATCCATGGAGGGACACACAGACCTCTACAGGCTAGACAATGGCACCCTGACTGCCATTAGGTATCAGGATGAAATCCTTGGACCCATTGTCAGACCCTACGCTGGTGCGGTGGGTCCTGGGTTCCTCCTGGTGCACGATAATGCCTGGTCTCATGTAATGAGAGTATGCAGGCAGTTCCTGCAGGATGAAGGAATTGATACCATTGAATGGCCCCCATGCTCACCTGACCTAAACCAAATAGAACACCTCGGGGATATCATGTTTGTCTGTCTGATGCCGCCAAGTTGCACCTCAGACTGTCCAGGAGCACAGTGATGCCCTGGTCCAGATCTGAAAGGAAATACCCCAGGACACCATCACCTCATTAGGAACATGCCCCAATGTTGTCAGGCATATGCATACAAGCACGTGGGGGCCATACAAACTACTGAGTACCATTTTGAGTTGCTGCAATGACATTTTAGCAAAATGGACTAGCCTGCTGCATTATTTTTTCACTTTGATTTTCGGGGGGGCCTTTGAATTCAGTCCTCTGTAGGTGGATAATTTTAATTTCCATCAAACAATGGGGCATCCTTACATTCCTAACACATTACCCAGTCCATATCAGTATAGATATCCAGCATGATATTTTTCTCTGTTGAGATCTGATGTGTTTTCAAAGTGTTTCTTTAATTTTTTTTTGAGCAGTGTATTTACTAATGAAAGCAGCATAAGGATTCAAAATAGTCAATGTTGATTGAGAGAGTGAAGTTCCATAGAAATGGGACTCGTAGTAGATAAATTGAGTTCCCCACTAGTTTCTCCTGATTGTTGGTTGTGTTTGCAATTTCTGTTGTCCCGATTGTATTGAAAGAGCTGCATCCTGTCCAAAATTAACTTTTAACCCCTTGTGACCGGACGATGTGTATCTTTTATTAGATTCAATGGATTGAATCAATATGTTTTTTTTATCTTGCTAGTTATTATTTGACATATGATGTTTTGAATTTGATGACATTATAACCCATTTTGAACAAGAAGGGGATTACAATCAGTTTTCAAGTTGAAACAGATTTTTGGAATTAAAGAGTTAGGGAACATCAGCCACTATCTTGGGATCCAAATAGAGAAGGAAGAAGATGGAAGTTATCTTCTCAACCAAAGTCAGGAAATTGAAGAAATTTTTAAACAGTTCCACATGCAAGATGCAAAAGAAGTAAAACACCCATGCAACCAGGTTACCAAATCACACTATCTTCAATTTCAGCTAAGTACATTGCAGCAGTCCATGCATGTCAAGAAGCAATATGGACTTGCCAATCTTTAATGGACATGGACGCAGACAAACCCCATTCCCATTTTCAAAGCCAACCAAGGGTGTATAAACCTTTCAATCAGAAAGGGTCAATCCTAGGACCAAGCACATCGACATGAAGTATTATCTGCTCAGGGACACTTAAGAGCAAGGTATTATCGACATTCAATATTGCTCATCAGAAGAGATGACTGTGGATGCACTCACCAAGCCATTGTTAAAGCAACATCATAGTTGTCTTCAAACGAACCTCAACATCATATAGCAAAGCACGTGCTGTTGAGAAGGGGTGTTGGGAGGGTCACAGCATGTACTATGCACACTGAACTGTAAATGGCATTGTAGTGGTATACTAGTATCTGTGTGTTTATACTGTATATGCTTGTGTATTCTGCTCAGGAAGGAAGTGTTTTTTCTCTCTGCTCTCTCCTGCAATGCTGTTCTCACACATCCATTCTGTTATCCTATGCAAGTAAAGCTGAATTCCTCAAGATCTCTGTGCCTTATGTTAACACATAACCAACACTCCTTTCCTGACTTTCTCCAGCAACTGCATAACGCGTTCCATGTCCACGTCCATACACTGATAAAGAGAAGTCTTATGGATCCTCGGCAGCAGCCTAGAAAGATAGAACATTTATTTAAGACAATGTGAGATAGATAGATAGATAGATAGATAGATAGATAGATAGATAGATAGATAGATGATATAGTGACACATCTGTGATTTCAGGTTCAGATTCACCAGGAGTGGCTGGTGGCGAGTGTGCTCACCGTTGAAGCTGTGTTGGAGGGATAGGCTGAACACTCTTTGGCCTGCTCCTGTTATCTCTCATCACCAAGTTAGATCAAACCCACAAAAAAATTTAAATAGTAAAAAATAAATAAATAATAAGAAAATGTAAATAAGAAAATTTAAAATGAAATAAAAAATTAAATAATAATAAAAAATTATTACATGTTCAGCATCTTTTCCGCCCAAATGCTCTTTTCCTGGACATTTCAGTGATGTTCTTTTTTTCCTGCCTCTAAATGCCTGTAAACACTTTTGTGTGCATGGACTCATAGGCTAACTTAGAGGGGAATTTAGAGGAAGACCCCCAGCCCCCATCCCCTCAAACTACTGTAAAAACTGTGTTTTTGACATGTGTGTGCCAGTGTACATGAGCCCTTAAGAGCAATGATGAACACAGAGATTTGGTTCCAAAAGAGAGAGAGAGTCCCTTTTAAAATAGTGACAGTTGGGAGATATGTAATAAAATCCCAACTCTGGGGTAAACTTTTTATTTTTTAACAGTCCCCCAGGTGCAGCTCTGGTAGCAGTAAACACCTTTTGTTTTAAGTCACCCCTTCCCCTCCAGAATCTTTCTTGGCCACAATATGTCATCAGTGTTCCAGGTTGTATGATGTATAGTGTAACTTAACCCTGAATATTGAGGACTCTACTGTAAATTCAGGGCATGGCTTAACACCCTCCTTTCACAATGTGTTAGTGTAGAGAAGGGGTCCTCAAACTACGACCCACGGGCCACATGCTGCCCGCCGAGGACATTTATCCGGCCCGCCGGGCAGGGGCGTATCTGCTGCGGGGCAAGCGACTAGGGTTTGGCAGGTTGGGAGAGCTCGGCAGGGCTCGGGCGGGAGGCAGGAGGGCGGGATCAGCAATTCTAGAACAGGAGAAGGTGGGCTCAACTTATGAACCCGCACCACTCACCTGGCCTCTCTGCAGCCAGCCGGCCATCTATTCTGATCAGTGCATGCAACCGTCACAGCCGGAGGGTGGAGCCTAGAGTTGACCATGAAGAGGGGGAGCAAGAGAGGAGACTCTCGCTGCATGTCGGGTACCACAGCCACAGACCCTAGATAAGTGCAATAGATGATCGATCTCCTCCCTCTCTCTTTCCCCCCTCTCTCCTCTCTTCCTCCCCCCTCCTCTCTTTCCCCCCTTCCTCTCTCCCCCCTCCTCTTTTCCCCCGTTCTCCCTCCCCCCTCCTCTCTTTCTCTCCCCCCTCTCTCTCTCTCTCTCCCCCTCCTCTCTCTCCCCCCCTCCTCTCTCTCTCCCCTCCTCCTCTCTCTCTCCCCTCCTTATCTCTCCCTCCCCCCCTCTCTCTTTACATTGTACACAGATCTGACCCAACAAGGTGTCCTGCATTTACCGTATAGTTCGCTCCATAAGACACATTTGGGGGGAAATGTCTGTGCGTCTTATGGAGCGGCCAGCCCAGTATTCCCGCCGCCGTTGTATGTCCGCAGTCTCTGGTCATCTCATGTACTATGTCCGCAGTCTCGGTCATCTCCTGTACTGTGTCCGCATTTGTTCTTAGTTTTTTTTTTTTTGAAACTATAGTCCAGCCCTCCAACGGTCTGAGGGACAGTGAACTGGCCCCCTGTTTAAAAAGTTTGAGGACCCCTGGTGTAGCGAGTGACACTGGTGTCATCACATCAGGACTACTCAGTCTAATGAAGAAGTAAAGATGAAGAAAACCCTGCCTTACAATTTCTGAAAATATACATATTACATCAAAAACAGCACAAAATACTGCTGGTGGGGGCTACTGGGAGGAGGGGGGGTAATTAAGGAGGGAGCGCAGAGCCCGGAGTTGGGCTTTAAGCAGTATTGGATTTGGTAGAAGCTGGTGAGTTGTCAATCATTAGATGCTTTTATGTCAAAGAGGTTATGACAATATGACTTCCCCACTTTATTACCAAGCTCTACTCACATTGCCTTGTATGCTTTGAAGCATTATGTACCAACTAACCTTGTTGGAAGAAACATGTCAAGAAAGAAACAGGAAGGTTGCCATTGCTGAACTCTCCTAAAAATGCTAGTTGCCTTGCTGGCTTTCATGAACATAAGAATAATTGACTTGTTTTGAATCAATGATTCAGAGTCCAGCAGTCATTAGGTAAGCATAGTGGGCAACTAGCATTTACAGAAAAAGGTCAACTAAAGCAGCCTCCTATTTCTCTCACAAGAAAGGTTTATTTTAAGACACAAATGTGGGTATACATAAAAAATGGTTAATAAAGACTGTTAAATCACAACTTTGTATCACTTTTATTTGCAATATCAGTCATTCGCAGGTGGGAAAAACATCTCTGTATATTTCCTTATATTAAAAAAATAATTCACCTAAAATTTCTATTTCAGTTTTTGGTAGGTTCCAGAGTACAAAACGATGTAACAGTTTGTTATATCTGCTGGGTACCTCAATGGTTGGATCCTTGTGCTTGAGTTCAAAAATCTGCGTCTATTATGAGTGACTATCACGTTCATAAAAACACACACAGGGGTTGATTTACTAAAACTGGAGAGTGCAAAGTCTGATGCAGCTCTGCATAGAAACCAGGGCTGGATCTGGTTGGTCTGATGTGGGGGCGCAGTAAAAAATGTCAAGGGGACAGAGGACAGGAGGTCAGCAGGGTGGAGGATAGGGTCAGCAGTTTTCAGGGCAGTGTACAGGGGGTTAGCAGAGCAAAGGATGGGAGGTCAGCAGAAGACTGTATAGGAATTAGTAGGGCAGTGTACAGGGGTCAGTAGGGCAGAGGATAGTGTACAGGAGGCAGCATACAGGGGTCATCAGAGCAGAGGACAGGGGTAACGGCTGGCAGGGCAGAGCCTGGGCACACAGCACATAGCTGAAATAGGATTCCCTTACACACAACCACATTCTGCACAGTGTACAGCTGGCTACTGCAGCTGGCACTTCGACCTGGGAATTTCAAGGAACTGCTACATAGCAGCCAACTACACACAGTGCAGATCATGGCTGTGTAAGGGGACTTCAGCTATGTTCTGTATGGGGAGGAGCTCTGCTGCCTGTGCCCAAGCTGTGTGCAGTGCAGGATGGGAGAAGGAGTTCAGCTACCTGGCATAGCATCTGGGGTGAAAAGGGGGGGGGGGTGCAGGTTTGCCAACTCTCAGCATCTTTTTTATTAATAATACATAAAAAATTTTTTTACTGACAACCTGAAAAAAACGCATGTTGCTGTACTTTGGAATTATGGGCAGAATTGTGGTGACTCTGCCTGCGATTCCAAAGTGCTTGATGTGAACAGTACATATTGCTGTCACCTCGATGCTTAGCTTCATGTTGCAGAGATTTTAACTTGACATGTCATGTTTCAGAGGTGGCACTGCTTCTCAAACTTGCCATTGAAGTCAGTGGGTCTTTGTTGAAGCCACAAGCCAAAGACTGGCTTGCAGTTGTGATGCAGTACTGTCAATGCAAAATTCCCATTTGGCTGAAAAAAAACCTGACATTCAGGAGCCAGCATTGTCTCCTGAATGCCGCAAGCTGCCTCTGCAAAGTGATCCACTGTGGTAGAGACTGCAGTAAGTGTGAAAGAGGCCTTAAGCCACAAAGGGCTCATGCTGACACACTTTTTTCGTGGACATATAGCTTGGTTTGATGCTGTCCTCCTCAACCAGGGAAGTCTTGTGAAAACTACAAAAAGAACAAAACAGGAGAGCGCCAATACCTAGTGCATTACCAACGATTTATTGCTCACAAAACATAGATTCCAAAGGGATACTCGCAGAAGTGGAAAGTTAAATCACATAAAAACTACAACATGCCATAGCAAGGGGAATTGCGTGTGTCCATTCCCCTTGCTGTGGCATCTTGTGGTTTTTATGCGGTTTTACTTTCCACTTCTGTGAGTATCCCTTTTGGCATCTATGTTTTATGAGCAATAAATCATTGCTAATGCACTTGGTGTTTACACCCTCCTGTTTGTTCTTTTTATATACTACAGGAGATGGTCAGAGACTGCAGACATAATATAGGATTCGATCAGAGACTTCAGGCATACTACAGGAGACTGCAGACATAGTACTGGAGAAGATCAGAGATTGTGGTCAGGAGTTGGTTAGAGACTGCAGACATACTACAGGAGATGGTTAGAGACTGCAGATATTCTACAGGAGATGGTCAAAAGTTGTGGACATGATACAAGAGATGGTCAGGGACTGCAGACATGGTACAGGAGATGGTCAGGGACTGTAGACATGGTACAGGAGATGGTCAGGGGCTGCAGACATGGTACAGGAGACGGTCAGGGACTGCAGACATGGTGCAGGAGACGGCCAGGGACTGTAGACATGGTACAGGAGATGGTCAGGGGCTGCAGACATGGTACAGGAGACGGTCAGGGACTGCAGACATGGTACAGGAGACGGTTAGGGACTGCGGACATGGTACAGGAGACGGTCAGGGACTGCAGACATGGTACAGGAGACAGTAAGAGACTGCCGACATGGTACAGGAGATAGTCAGAGACTGGAGACATAGTACAGGAGATGGTCAGATACTGCAGACATACTACAGGATATGGTCAGAGACTGTAGAGATGGTGCAGGAGACAGTCAGGGACTGCAGACATGGTACAGGAGATGGTCAGGGACTGCAGACATGGTACAGGAGATGATCAGGAACTGCGGACATGGTACAGGAGACGGTCAGGGACTGTGAACATGGTACAGGAGACGGTCAGGGACTGCGGACATGGTACAGGAGATGTTAAGAGACTGTGGACATGGTACAGGAGATAGGTAGAGACTGCAGACATAGTACAGGAGATGGTCATAGACTGCAGACATACTACAGGATATGGTCAGAGACTGCAAACATGGTGCAGGAGATGGTCAGGAACTGCAGACATGGTACAGGAGATGGTCAGGGACTGCAGACACGGTACAGGAGATAGTAAGAGACTGTGGACATGGTACAGGAGACGGTCAGGGACTGTAGACATGGTACAGGAGACGGTCAGGGACCGCAGACACGGTACAGGAGATGGTCAGGGACTGCGGACATGGTACAGAAGACGGTCAGGAACTGCTGACATGGTACAGGAGACGGTAAGAGACTGCAGACGTGTTCAGAGACTGGAGACATAGTACAGGAGATGGTCAGAGACTGCAAATCTGATACAGGAGATGGTCAGAAACTGCAGACATACTACAAGTGTATAATAATGGCAGTTCCAAATTCTATCTTTTGAACAGTCAATTGCTCAAGCACAAGTAGGAGGGCAGTAAATGGTTAACAAGCCTGTGAAGCTGCCAGCCTGACTAGGCTGAATCCTGCAAAGGAAACATAAAAGAAAACTATCAAATAAATCATGGAGGGCTCATACAGGACCCTATCATAAACAGCTGAAAGTCATCACTTAGCAATGTGTGACTCACATATAACCCAGGCCGCAGTGTCTCCATGAAGTCCAATGATCAGTGTGTTCACCTATCCGGTGTGCAGCTTGCTAGTGTAAATAAATAAAAAATAACCAAGTGAGACCAAAGTGAGGGAACACATGATCATTAGGCTTCTTGAAGATGCTGCAGCTGACATGTCAGTCTGTGACACATTGTAATATACAGATACTTGTGTAGAGCCCTGTGTGATTTGCTTGCTGTGAATGTTATCAGAACTTCTAGGGAGCTTCCTTCTGCCCCATCCAGCCTCGCTCCGGCCTGCCAGCATCATCTCTTCTGAGTCAAATGTGGCGGGCTGGGAAGGGGGCCTGGTATAGGGCTGTACTGATTGGCTAAGGAGGAGTCGGGAGGCGGAGCAGCTTATCAGCAGTCCCTCCCTCCTGCCCAGATGAGCAGGTTGGTAAACTGCTCATCCAGAATGACAGTGATTTTAGAGACAGTCAGCAACACCGACAGGGCGATTGGTTTTGAGGGGGGGGGGGGAGACAAATTAAATTCGGGGGCGCAGCTCCCCCACATCCAGCCATGAAAGAAACCAATCAGCTTCCAGGTTATTTATCAAAGATTAATTGAACAAGATGAAGTTAGAAGCTGATTGGCTACCATGCACAGCTGCACCAGACTTTGCACTCTTCAGTTTTAGGCCCCATGTACACGAGATGGAAAAAACTTCTGAACGATGGAAACTGACTTCTGGAAAACGTAGGTTAAAAAATGTCTGTTTAGCGCGTTTGTATACCACGTTTATGTGCGTTTGCGTTTAGAAGCGTTTTTTAAAGATAACATCAGGAGACCTTCCCAAATGCCCAGAATGCAGAAGCAGAGAGAGCAGTATGTGTTGAGATGACCTGTCTTTTCTGGTTGTATTCACTATGGATCCCATCATGAGCATAATTCAGCACGTTCTACCATTTTTTCCTTCACGCAAAACCTGGAACTGACTGCGCTGGTATGCTAGGTCCATTTGAATACATGGAAAACGCTTTGCATGCATTTCTGATGATGAAAAAAGGCTCTGGACAGCATTTGGATATGGAACAGTTAAAAAACGCCTCTAAATGGAAACGCTTATAAACGCGGTTAGAAGCGTTTACAAGCATTTGGCGTTTGAAATGCTGATAAAATCTACTCCTGAACGCAACTTTGGTGTGTTCAAAAAAACGACTGTAAACTCAACTGCCTGTAAACGACTATGTGTACATGGACACACAGGAAAACATTAGGGAGAGTTCAGGGGCTGCTGAAAAATACGCAGAAAAGCTCCTGAATGTCAGTTTATCAGCTGCAGTGTACATGAACTAAATCAAGCCCACAGTGACCACATTTGCCAGTTTTTGTAATTTTTGCACATGTATTCCTTTATTCATTGTGCCGTCTGAAACACAGGCACAGATGCCAAAAATACAGCTTGGAACAATCTTGACTGTTATCTGAAAGTGATTATAAATAGGCTGAGCCCTGGAAGGCATACAAATGTAGCAGCACAGAAGCCAGCGATCAAAGTTAACAATGTACTCCACTTAAAGAATTTTATCATCTCAAAATTTGTAAAGACAGCTACTATATCCTGAGGTGATGAATAAATGCATTGTGAAACAATTTTAATCTGTCACTTTCTCATTCAGCTGCATCAAGGCTTGGACATCTGTCCAAAACCACAGATAATCTCTGTGTGCGGCTACATGCAATCAGCAGTGGCTGCTGTCGGCCCACCATTATTTTAAATGGGCTGAGTGGCTGCTGCAGATCGCATATTTCGGTAATTCCAGCAGCAAGAAGTTTGCAGATTCTTACCACAGGATCCAGCGGTCACAACAAACCAAGTGTGTGAAAGGGGCCTTAAAGTGATTGTAAACCTTCACCTTGTAAAACAACTCATTCAGTTTAAAATTGAAATTAAACATGTGTGTATAGATATAGAAGAACATTACAAATACCTTTTTCCCCCCATTTTTTGTTATAAGTGATCAAGCACATACCCTCTGTTCTCAGCTGCATAAGAGCTGGGGGAGGAGAAACAGCAGGACACTAATCTTCCCGGTGGCTGGCTGTGCAGGTGAGGGTGTGTCAGCAGATATCTGATCATTGGAGGAGAGCACACTAGCTAGAGAACTGACCACTCTGTGCTCTTATGCCTAATGCAGTCAGTTTTTCATAGGAAAGCAGGAATACCAGGGATTTTACACAAAGGAAGCCATACAAAGAGAACAGGATACTTTTTCATACAAGTACATGGTACAGCAGGCACATATTAGGAATATGAAGTGCTGGTTTTACACATTCTTTAACCGCTTCTCACACGGTCATTGTACATAAACGGCCAGCCAGGTGGGACAAGCACCATTCAAGTACATCCTGTCAGACTCTGAGGCTGCTCAGCGGTGCGATCTTGTGATGGCTGTGTCCCTGGGTTACAGTGCATCACAGGCCACGACCTGGGTTCTCTGATTGGCCCTCCCAAACATGGCTGTGTCCAATCACAGCCTTCACACAATCTAAACATAGGCACATGCCTCTGTATCAGCTCTCCCTCTGAGCTCAGTGAGGAAGGGGAGAGAGGATCGTTGCAGCTTGGCAGTGATCTGTGTGTAGCGGCTGATTTTCCTGTGCAGCTACACACAGATCACACACAGTGCAGCCATCTCACACCAGTGCACCATGCACCATCTGTTCCTGTCCAGGTGTCCCATCAACATCTGTCACAGTGTACCAGTGCACAAAAACATCTGTCAGAGTACCAATGTCCCATTTACATCTGTCAATAGAGTCCTATAGCAATATCAACATCTGTTAGTATCCCTACTGGACTTCAACATCTGTTGGTATCTCTAGTAGATCGTCAACATCTGTCAGTGGACCATCAATATCTGTCATAGTGTACCAGTGCACAAAAACATCTGTCAGTGTACCAGAGTCCCATCAACATCTGTCAAAGTGTACCAGTGCACAAAAATATCTGTGACAGATTATCAGTGCACAAACCCATCTGTCACAGTGTACCAGTGTCCCATCAACATCTGTCAGTGTACCAGTGCTTTCCAAAATGTGGTAATTTTGTGCGTGTTTTCAATGTGTGATAGGTAGTCAGGAAATTAGATGCGTAATTTATGCATAGTTTATTCTCCTTGAAAGCCCAAAGGTGCTTCTTGGATTTTGGTCCCCTCTCTGTGGTTAGGCTGTGAAAAAATCTCACCTATGTGGTATTCCCTTACTTGGGAGAAGTAGCAGAATGTGTTTTAAGGTGTAAATGCAAATATACCTATGCCACCTGTGAGAAATAAGTTGTTAAAATGACAATTTTGTGGAAAAAACCCCCACAAATTTTATTTAATTTTTTTACTTTGCAAAGGATTGTGGGAAAAATTACAACTGCAAAAAATTCAACATGCCTCTCACTAAATTCCTCACGATCAAAGAGAGACAGAGGGTGCACCAGCCCAACTCATTACCCCAATGATGATTTTATTAATGATAAAAAGAATAAATGTATATTCACAAACACAAGTAAGGTTTGTTATGCAGTATCCAAAATTGGCTCTAATGAAGAGGGGATCACTCCTCGAAATGCATCAGCCTTTTGGAAGGTCTTCACACATTTGGGATTCATACAGGAGACCAGACATTCTTATGTTCATTATGGAGTTTGATATGCCTTTTTACTTGTGTTGTTTGTGAGTATATATCTACTCTTTTTATCTTTAATAAAATCATCATGTCTTCTTTTTGCAGTTTGTTTTCTGGATTTCCCCGGCCTGTTGAGACGGCAGCAAAGACGGTGCTTTTGTTGGATCAGTTGAAGAGCACTCGCTGACTGCTTATCAGTGCTCTTCTTTCAAGAGCAAGGGATTATTATTTTTCTATTATCTAAATACTTCAGGATGTCTGCTTTCCAAAAAGTGTGAGAGCACTGAAAGCTCAAAATTGGCCTGGGCAAGAAGGGGGTTGAAAGTGTCCACTTTTGAGGTGGTTAAAGTGGTAAAAAAAAGAAACTGAGCAGTGTTCTTCAAAGGTAAAGTTCACTCTCAATGGGCTTCTTGGTCTGAGAAATCAACACTTTGCTGCTAGATCTGAAGGTTTTTTAGCTTTATTTAAAAGTAATCAATTATCACCTCAATGGGGAGCAAACCATCAGAAGAATCTTCTCAGACTTTGTGACTGCTAATGCACTACACTTTCTAGGATCATTATCATTTGCCAAAGATCAGAGGGAAGATGTTTAATCACTCATATGATCCAAAATTTTAGTCATGGAAAGGTGATAATGATTCCTTTCAATTGTATGAACTATGAGCTACGTGCAGATAACAAATATCATGTCCGAACCTTGTAAAACTACCAGCTAAATGATTATATGGACCCTGCCCAGTGTCCACCACAGTCATGTGTTTGCACTCTCTGCAATCAGGATGATGAGTGCTGAAGTTGGAAATCGTAACTCCTCCTTAGCCATAGGAACTGACTGCTCCATATAATCCATGGTCACTTTAGAGGCAATAGCTTTTTTCACACCTAGATGGGTACCAAACCAAAAGGTGATTGGCCAAGGGGGGAAGTCTTTCCCACATCTCTACTCCTTATAAAAGGAAGTAACATGTAACTGAACAAGATGGTTAGTCTGGTGCTTGTTCTTGACAAGGTGATTACTGGCTTTCCTCAGTGGGCTTCCACCAATAGGAAAAAAACATACTTCCCAAACAGTAACGTTTACTTAACTTTGAATGAATAAGTCGGCCTACTGTATAGTAAATAAATAATTCACAACCCCCACAGAGACTCTCCTTAGCCCCCTAAACTATCCTGGTGTAGCACCCTCCTAGAGTAGTGTAGATTGTTAGGTAAATTTAGTTAGCTGCTCTATAATCAGTGGAGCAGGGGTTGATTATTCAGGCCTGCTCAGGGTCTCACAGGCTGATGCTCTGATTACTCCCCCCTGTATTCTAGAGGATTCTAGAATTCTAGTTGGAGGAAGAACAGATTAGGCAACCTGAATATTTATGGGGCTCCAATTCCTAGGGAGATATGCCCACTAGGTAGTAGGAGAGCCCATATATGTGTGGGGCCTGAAACATGAGAGCAGAGTTCCTGGGCCTAGACCTGCTGGAGAAGACCCCTGTGCAGGGGCTCTGCCCCGGGGCATGATTACTGGCAGTGCCATCTAGAAGAAACCAAGGTCCCAGTTGAGGCTTCAGCTGGGGGGAGGCGTATTCACAAAGCCTAGTCCTGGAGATCATTTGGGTCTGAAGAAGCTCACTGTTTTTATTTTCATCAGGTGATCCTACCAGTAACACACTTCCTGTAACTTGTTGTTAGCTAGTTTAGCTGAAAACATGCAACAACATTTTGGAATGATTTTTGCAAATTTTAAAAAAGGGATGTTTTTAACATTTAAAGTGTTACTAAACCCACAACAGTAAAATTAGTCTGTATATGCAGTAAAGCATGCGTGTTATACTCACTGTAGAACTTAAGAAGTTAATCCTCTGCTTTGTGTAAAAAAGATGTTTGATCCTGTCTTCTCTGATCCTCCCCTTCTTCCACGTTCCCCATTTCATCTCCTGATAGAACACAGCCTCGGGGACACTCTGCACATGCTCAGTTTGGTGAGTACTGCTAGAGAGTTTTTCCTTTTTCTTGGGAGAGTGCATGTGCTCAGCACAGGGCCAATCAGCACTTTCCAGACAGGCAGTCATGGGTTATGCAGTCCCATAGGGCAGTGAAAGGAGAATGAAAACTCCTCCTACAAGCTTTAACCAGTGCTCAGCTGGACACTGATAGAAGTCAAAAGCAGGGGCGGACTGACAACTCATGGGGCCCCTGGGCAATAGGGGATAATGGGGCCCCTGTGTCCTTGCCCACACTCAAAGCACACCCAAAAAAGCCTATAAAAGGTACCAGGGGTATTTCATGGGGCCCCTTACTGTCCCCGGGCCCTCGGGCAGTGCCGAGTGCTCGAATGGTCAGTCCGCCTTTGGTCACAAGACTGCTCTAACTGCTGATGAAAAAAAGGTATTTAGCAGTTTATATTTACTAAAATAATTACATTTCCATGTTCTGTGTACCATGGGAGATCAGATATAGCGAATATAGGGTCCTGGGTTTAGTAACACTTTAACATATTTTAAAGTGTTACTAAACCCAGGACCCCGCAACACCTATATTTGATCTCCCACGGTACACAGAACATGGAAATGCAATTATTTTAGTAAATATAAATTATTAAATACATTTTCTCATCAACAGTTTTGTGACTTCTATTAGTGGCCAGCTGAGCACTGGTTAAAGCTTGTAGGAGGAGTTTTCATTCTGCTCTGACTGTCCTATGAGGCTGCATAATCCTTGACTCCCTGTCTGGACAGTGCTGATTGGCCCTGTGCAGATCACATGCACCCTCCCAAAAAAAAACAACCTCTCTAGCCATACACACTAAACTGAGCATGTGCAGAGTGACTCCTAGAGGTCTGTACTATCAGCAGATGACTTGGGGACAATAGAAAAAGGGGGGATCTTAGAAGAGAGGGTCAAACAACCTTTTTACACAATGCAGAGGATTAACCCCTTAGGTTCCACAGTGAGTATAACAAGCATGCTTTACTGCATATACAGACTGATTGTACTGTTGTGGGGTTAGTAACACTTTAAACTAAAGCGTACATAGTTCATAGTTAGTTAGGTTAAAAGGAGGTCCATCTCTAATAGAAGGAAAAGAAAATCTCAATATACAAAATCCTATACCCCCAGAGGAATTCTCCTGGATCACCTATCCCTGGTATTGTTACCTATAAATGTTAGCTTCCAGTTAGATTTTGTGCATCCAGCACTTTTTAAAACAATCTACTGAGCTGGCTAGAACTATTTCGTGAGGTAGCCTATTCCACATTTTCACAGCTCTTACTTTGAAGAAGCATTTCTGTATGTGGTGAGTCAATCTTACTTCCTCCAGCCATAAAAGTGCCCCTTGTCCTCTGTAATGACCACATATTAAAAAATATAAAGATGTATTTTATTAGTCAAAATCAACTGAAAATAATTTTAATTTACATATCTGCCTAACTAAATGACATCCTAGACTAGTTTTTATGCTTGCAGCTTTTTTTCCCCTGAAAATGTATAGAATAAATGTCCAAATTCCTGCTTTTTTGTAATGCAGTTTTTTGAATCTTGCAGAACTGGTCCTGGACATTATTGTGGGGTGCAGGGGATAGAAGCGCTGTCTAGTCACAGTTTAAGTTGCTGATTCTCCTGCGTGGGAGCTACTAAACAATTGGTACAAATCACTTGCTAAATCTCCTCCATATTGTTCATGCTTTTTGGGATATTTGCAGAATTATCCCAGTGTTTTCTATTTACTGTTTCATTATTTTAATGCATGTTGTAACTTTATCAAGCACAGCATGCAGCAGACACCACATAAGCAAATAAATACAAACAAATGAAAAGAAAATGACTTGGGTAATTCTTTGGACTACATATTATGAAATCAATTGAATCTTTATTATGATTCATACAGTCTTGGAATCAACAACTGCAGATGTCGCCAAGAGTTAACAGCAGCTACCACAACTGACACCAAAAGAAATATCACAAGACCGCAACAAACAAAATAAACTGTTGGCAGATCTCTCACGATGAATTTTTAAAACATTACAGCGATGGCATTCAATTGCAAGAATTATTATACAAATTTATAATAAATTAGAAGCATCCATCAAAAGCTAAAAGTGGAAGCAACATTATCCATACAAAAATTTAATTTTCCTGTATTTCTACCTCGTCCCACTCTGCTAAAACCAGGGAATGATCCGCCTTTGTGGAACTACAAGCCCCAGCATGCTTATATAACTAGAAATATTAGGCTTCATGCACACGGGTAGATTAAAATACTCCTACGTATGCTGAATCTTGCTGTCAGAAAAATCCAGTTTACAAATTCTTGTTTTGGCATACAACTATGCATGTTTATGTGCATTTACAGGTGGCTAGTGTTTAGAAGTGTATGCGCATAAATTTATTCCATCAGCTTAAAAAATCATTTATTCTACCCAGTAGGAGGTATTTTGCATATTCGTGCACATATGTTCACAAACTATGTCAGTAAGCGCCTCCAAAAACAAAGGTTTGGGGCATTTTTTATGCCTCTAAACACTGTACTAAAATACAAATCTAAATGCCATAATATGCATCTACACATTGGCTAAAATAGAGCTACATCCACAGACATAAAAAAAACCTGTGCGGTGAGAGGCATTTTACTGCATTGTAGCAAATGCTTCCTGTGTGTCCCATTCACACTGCAATGCAGCCTGGAGCTGTGCTGCAGCATGGTGCGATAAAATGCAGACATGCTCAGGGGTGGACTGACAACTCACGGGGCCCCCGGGCAATAGGGGACCATGGGGCCCCTGTGTCCTTGCCCACATGCAAACCACACCCAAAAAAGCCTGTTAAAAGGTACCAGGGCATCTCATGGGGCCCCCTTCTGACCCCGGGCCCTCGGGCAGTGCCAGAGTTCCCAAATGGTCAGTCCACCCCTGGAATACTGCATTTGCTATGCGATCACATGATCACAATGCTGACAATCTGTTATGAATTAATTTCATTTATAACAGTTGTGATTCCTATAATGATGCTGTGATTGGCCCACAGCACCCTGTACCATGTGATTAGCTCAGGGCTTGATAAATCACAGTGTGCAAAGAAACAAACAGAGGGTAGCCAGGCCTAGTGCATTACCTTCTAAAAATGAGATTTATTGAATAAAAACTAGTATACTCACAAAAGAATAAAATCAAAAGGCACATCATAAAAAAGACAGAATGGTCCAATCTCCCTAGATGGTGGCTGTTTGGGGACTGTAGGCCTCCAAAATGGTCCAATCTCCCTAGATAGTGGCTGTTAGGGGACTGTAGGCCTCCAAAATCTGACGCGTTTCGAGGCAGAACCTCTTCCTCGTTCGCGTTTCGAGGCAGAACCTCTTCCTCTTCCTTGTCTGAGGAAGAGGTTCTGCCTCAAAACATGTAAACCATTTGGAAGCCTACACTCCCCCAACAGCCACCATCTATGGAGATTGGACTATGCTGTCTTGTTTGTGATGTGCCTTTGATTTTATTCTTTTG
Source organism: Staurois parvus (assembly GCF_062004578.1). Taxonomy (NCBI): domain Eukaryota; kingdom Metazoa; phylum Chordata; class Amphibia; order Anura; family Ranidae; genus Staurois; species Staurois parvus. The sequence goes on along the minus strand of NW_028318490.1, from coordinate 4,012,800 downwards.
TGAGTATACTACTTTTATTCAATAAATTTCATTTTTAGAAAGTAATGCAATAGGCCCGTGCACCTTCTGTTTCTTTGCACACAGCTTCTTTGGATTTCCCTAGTCTGTTGAGGGCAGCAAGGCTTGCATTCCCAAAAAGTACTCCATGTGGGGTTACTGACATTGTGGAGTTCAGCGTCCAGCGCAGGAGTTTCAGCATTCATTTGCTCATGCTTTTTTATTTTACTTGATAAATCACATGGCGATTAGAAATTGCATCCTGGCACCTGGGATTTGGTCATTGACAGGTGCCTCAGCTGCCATTACAGGGTGGGCTGCAGGTCTTGGCTGGGAAGGTGAAGGTGGCCTCGTAGGCCCTCTGGACACAACAGATTACTGCTCGGCACTGCCATCATTATGGGGAACGTGAATAGGGATGAAGACTAACCTGGGATAGAGTAGGAAGAGAGCAGCATGGCAGTTGCTGACACCGCAGGAGGAGTGAACGGCTAGCAGAGTGCAGTCCAGCTGGGGATCCCCGGCGGCTGCCCTCCCTGGGGTATTGCTGAAGATGGCCCAGCTGAGGGAGGCGGGGGCCAGGCTCAGGGATGTGGGGGTTTCCCAGAACCAGAGCACCCTGCTCTACTAGCTGGAGGAGAAGCTGAGCGGGGGAGAGGAGGTAATCCTGCATGCTTGACCTGGGGACACACTGCACATGGCAAAATAGTTATTTATCAATTGGATGCAGAATTTATAAATCTCTGTTTTATATTTTTTCCCTTTTATTGTTTAATATAGTCTATATTTTCCCATAGTAGGCTTGTTGAGCCTAGTAGTCCTACTGACTACCTCCTGGCTCAACAATTTCCATGTTGCCACACTAACCAGAACCCGCATCCTGGCGCCTGGGCCCCTGACAGCCCACAATGCTCTGCGCTCCCCCACCCTGCATCCTATCCTCGGCTGGCAGTCTCTCTTGCCCCACAGAATGGAGCCCAGCCCGGACCCCCAGAGGCCAGGCAGAGCCCCCCCAGTGAACACCTCTCTTGGGCAAAGAATACTCCCAAACTCCCCGCACAGCCCCACGAAAGCCAGCCCCCTAGAGGACACCGCAGGCCTGCCCCCACTCCATGGCCATACATCCCCCCCCCACAGAGCCAATGGAGCAGAGGATGCAGCCACAGTGCCGCACGCTGGCGCCCATCACCTTAACGGTGGTAGCCACCAATACATGCAGCTCCCCCCCAGAGGAGCACTGCTTGCAGACTGAAGCCACCAAGTCCCACCACCTGTGGGACACCATACAGCCCCACCCCCAGCTTGGTGCTGACCCCCCCCCCACCAACCACAGCAACCAGGCGAACACAGGCTCAGCTACCCCTCTTGGCACCAGATCCTCTCCACTGACACCATCTGGAGGAGCTGGACAGATGAGAGCTGGGAGGACAGGTACCTGTACGGCTGCATCCTTCCCATGACACTGCCTCCACCTGTGCCGCTGCCCCCCCTCCTAACCTGCTGCCCCCCACCTGTCATGCTGTCTCTGCCCACCTGGCTCCTAACTTTTTTATTTGGCTCCTAGATTACTATGGTGACACTGAACTATTCTGATGAAAGTACGTAAAAAAAAAAAAGTTAAAAAGAAAGAAAATGTTTTAAAAATTGCTTTTATTTTTTACATACTGTCACCAGACTGTATACCTGATCACTGCCACACTAGTCACATGATAACGGTGTACTGCACTGGTGATAGTATGTAAACAAAATTGTAAAAAAAAAAAAAACACATTTTATTTAACTTGTTGCAAAAAAAATACAATTTCAAAAAACTTGCCATCACTCTTACTAAATATCTACTTTCCAACAAGGAGTCTTTTGGGGGATATTTGTAATGTCCTGGCATTTTGGGGCCTCAAGAAATGAGATAAGCTATCAGTACATCAGGACTGATCAATTTTCAAACATGTATACATATCATACTTTGTAGACTGATTTGGATTATTTTTTACCAAAGAAATGTAGCAGAATAAATTTATAAAGAAAGATTAATTATTTGCAAAATTGTATAACAGAAATGAAGAAAAAAGTGTTTTTTTTCAATATTTTCTGTATATTTTCATTTATATAGCAAAAAATAAAAATACTAACAAAAGAAAGCTCTTTGTACCCAAATTAAATTTATATAATCATTTCTCAGTGTTGCGTGACCTTGCAATTGCCAGTTAAAGTAGCACAGTGCTGAATAGCAAAAATGCCCTAATCATGATGGAGGTAAAACCTTCCGGAGGTCAAGTGGTTAAATCACTTAAGAAAATTTCAGTTACATCAAAACAAAAGCTGTCTAAAAGGAATTGTAATGGCTTACGTTTTTTTTTTACCTTAACACATTCTAGGCATTACGGGAAAAACCTTCCATGGTCAGCTCTCCTTCATCCCCCCAAAAACGTACCTGAGCCCAATCTCAAGACTGTGCGAGAGAGAAGTGGTGCTGCTCTTTCTCTCCTCACTGGACATGGGGGCAGCAGCGGGAGCTGCAATGCCTGAGTGGTGAAATCACCCAAAGGCCTACTATGGGGCATCTGTTGATGGCTGTCCCTCCTCTACCCTGAAGCCAGTGCTGGGAGCCAGTCATGTGACCAGAGTGCCCAGGAAATAGGTAAGTACACACATCTTTCTTCTACTGGGTAGTTAGTATATGGCTTAAAATGAGGGTGGGCAGCAGGTTTACATTTAGATAGGATTTGACTGGACTTCTATTTAAAGAAAGCAGCAACATCCTGAGTTGAAAAACCTGCTCCCTGCCAGCCATGCTGTGGAACAGGACCCTTGCTCTCTGGGTGGAAGCAATAGGTCTCTATGAAGAGGTCTGCCATACCCCATAATGAGCCAGACTTACAGCTCTGCAATCAACAAAGCTCAAGTTCCCTGCTGAATGGAGAGCTCTAGGTGTGACTTGGTGGTTGGTGCATCAGACCTCTGTGAGATACATTAGCCTTTTGCACAGAGAGTAAGGGTCATTCTCCACAGCATGCTAACAGGCTTTTATACTCAGGCTGTGGCTGCTTTCTGGAAGAAAACAAACTGAAGCTTTGCACAACTTTTGTTTTGAGATATCTGGAACATATTTAGCAGATATCAACTGAAAGTTCTGTTGGGTTTTTAGGAAGCACAAAAAAACCCCTAGTCAGCGGGGTGTATATGGGCAAAAAACCTTTGGACAACATGGACATTAGGGATCACAAAAAACAATAGATGCAAGGGAGGGTACAATAAAAAGGTAAAATTTGGAGAAATATGGTCATAAATATAATTAAGGAGACAAGCACAGAAAATACTCTTGATCAGAGAAAATGCCACATGTCACTTAGCATGGGAGAACTGACAAACTAATCCACTAGGCCCCACACATTTGATAGTCCTGGATAGGGCTCCCTAGTTTGGAGATTCTATAGTGCCTTGGGTGGGACGGAATCTCCAACCCAGTGTCCGGGTTTTGTGGAGGAACAGCAGGTTGTGTGCCCAGGTGCACACAGCCCTTATAGGAGAGGTTTAAGAATACCTCAGGGCTCCACCCAAGAGAGACAGGAGGTCTCCTACAGGAGTCAGAGAGGCTGCAGGTGGTAGCCAGAGTATGAAGATCTGCAAGAGACAGCTAATGGCATTGTGTACATTTTGCTGGAGAAGAATCCCTGCGTAGAAAATATTGTGTTTTGGACTTTCCTTTTAATAAAAGTGGGCTACCAAGCCCTGAAAAATAGTTCCTGACTGGTGTGAACTCACTTGCAAACGCATCTACCACTGAGCTAAACATCCCCAAATATTACTATATATATATATATATATATATAATGATGATGTCCTACACTGAGCAGCAGGGTCACTTTCGTAGAGCCCGCTGTGGAACAGAATTCTACAGTGAACTGGGCCTGGAACCAAGCCTGTGCAAAGCCTTATGAATTAAGTGTGGTGGCTTCCCTCTTTGCCTTCTTGGCTGAACATGAGTAAGAAGCAAAGATTGGTATGAGGAGCTGGTGGAAGACAATCAGCACTTAGCGCTATTTCCCTCAAAATGTCTCTGTAGTCAGTGTCGAGACAGGTGTCACTGACAGGATTTGAGAAGCCAGAATTATCTCAACCAAAGGTGAAGTGAGACTAGTGCGAACAGTGGTCAAAATGTGATCTGGAGGTATCACAGGAGTAGGAACAGACTCCATTTTGGTAGAGGAGGAAAACTGCCACGATAATTCATATGCTCATATATTCTTCATACTGGCCAAGAGTGAGACTATGAAATTGAAGCTTGACAGAAAAAGGGCCCAATGAGCTCTTTTAGGAGATAAGCATTTAGCCTCAGGCAAGAATGTGAGGTCAGTCAAAAGGAGGACTGGCACAGTAGTACCCTCGAGGAGATGCCTCCATTCTTTAAGAGCTAAAATGAGGGCCAATAATTCTCTATCCCCAATTTCGTAATTGCATTTTGCTGGAGACAAATACACTGTAAGCATGCTTTCTTATCAATTCAGACCAGACTATTCACTTAACCAGTAACTTCTTTCTTCTTATAAATAAAGTAGTTTAACTTACAGTTATTTAAGTAATTCAGCGACAATTAATTTAGGACAACATCCAAATATAACTTTACAGTCTCCTTCTCTAATAGTCTCCCATACCAACTTTGGCTGTGCTATGTAGTGCTGTACATACCTTTTCAAAGATTACTTGCATTCCCACGTTATAACACTGAAAATCCAGGTCTCACAACCAATCCCAGGGCCCCACTAAGGGGGAACTTCACCATGCAGTCCAGAGAACATCCCTGCAGTATCCTCACTAACTGCCTCCCGTCCTCAATCAGACCATGAGGTCCCGTCTCCTCCTGTGTATATCACCTGCATATAACACACATCACAACACTAAGCATTTTAACCCCACCAACACCAGATAATAACCCTTTGTTTATAGAAACACAAATGGAGACATGACTGGAAGGGCTTTCTTGGTTTGAGAACCATCATGAAAGAAGAAGGCACGAGCATGTGACCGGGGAAAACAGAAGCACCTGGTTAGACCCATTCATATGATCTTGCTGTTGTTGTCATATATGGCTCAGCCTGTTTTAATAAATGACCCTATGGTAAGTTATGTTTTGTAGTACTACTATGATATATTTTATCTTGTGTGTCAAACTGATACTATGAACATAGAGTAGTGCATAGTTGGTAAATCCTATCTATAGTATTGATTTTATGGTACACAAGTCAGTAGAAGAATGTTCTGGCACACAACCAAACTCAGTGCTTATTAAAAGGCAATAAATATAATGTTACCTACTGAATTTACAAATGCAGGTGGGAATACTTCCCCTGGTCCTATAAGAGTAGACTCTAGCTTCTGCTGTATAAATTCTGATACAAAACTTCCACATTAGGAATGAATTGAGTATCAGAAGCACTGAACACTTGACAAATCATGGTTGGATCCATATGAAGCAGCCAACTCCAGCCTAAACCTATCTTTTTAAATTTGCTTGGAGTGGTGAATGTTTAGAATTCCCATCAGATTTTTATTGCTGTCAGTGTCCCTATTGAGAAGATCTCCGCTCATTTCTGTCTAAATAAGGTTTGTCAAGCAGAAAAGGAAGTTGAAAGACAGCAATAAATATATTTTTTTGTAGAGTGGGCTAGGATTAGAACCTTTTCTAGGATTTAATTTCTGTCTGTGTCTGCACTTTCTGTCTAGATGATGAGTGTCAGACAGAACAGGATGTAAGTGAAAATCTCTCCAATGGGGATAGAAAACAGACAGATTCTAGACCGGGCATTCCCAAGCAGGAAATGGAACCCCAGGGCTCTGTGAGAAGTCCCTAGGAATTCTGCTACAATTCAACATTGAAGAAGATTTATGTTCGCCCCCATGGTGCTTTAAATAATGTGTTGTTGACTGAGTATGATGGAGTGCATTGCTACCCGATGGTACTAAAGTTCTGGTTCCTGATCTCAAAGGAGAGAGCAGTGGTTTACAAAGCCAGCAGCATGTGGTGGCAGGATTACTCTAGGTAAGTAATTATGAAGAAAAGTGTCAAACTCTTACCATTTACTAGTGTTACATAATATTTTATTTGCTGATGGAGGCAGAGAGTTCATTTCTGAGACACACGTTACCGAGAAGAAGTCTCCGCTATGTGGACATAGAGCATCAGGGCATGTGTGGGTTTGATGTGGCCCTGCATACACCTTTAATTCAGCTTCCGTTATGAGTAAAGGTTCCATTTATCTCGAGAAGTAGTGAAATCACCCTAAATGGAATTGTGCTATTCTTAAAGGTATTAGGCGCCACACTTATCATTTTTTTATGCTCCTATGTAAATTTTCAGCTTAAAGTATCATTAAACCGTCTGTGAAAAACGTTTATCACATTTTATACAGTATAACAGAGTGTGCATACTCACAAAACCACTAAAGTGTTTGTTTTGTGTAGAGTAAAATATACTTGGTTGATCTTACCTTCAGGTGTTCCTTCCATCTTCTCCATGTCCCCATTAAAGCCTGAGATTGTGTAGACCAGCTGTTGTCATCCCCTGAGCATGCTCCAGTTTCAGTTCCCTTCCAAGCTCTTCATTTCCTCCCTTTTCTTATCAGCTCACGTGAGTATAGAGTCACATGTGTGGGTGGTAAATGGCACTCCCATCCCTCTCTCCTGCCCCATGTCCTCCTATTGCTAAACACTATGGGGGCAAGATATACAGTAGTATGCTGATTGATTGCATTCACTAAGAAAGTCACAAAAAAGCTTAGTTTTAATATAAACCAGTTCTAAATATATATTAAAAAAAATAAAAAAATATTGGATGCAGAGCACAGTCTGAATAAAATGAAAGCTAGTCTTACCCCCGGTTCACATACTGTATATGCATATACCTCGGTTCCCAGTACGGTTGCATTTTCCAGTGTGGGTGGAGTGCCATTAGAACTAGTGCCACCTGTTGGTCTGCATTCCTCTGTGCACGGGTTTTCCTGCGGATCCGCAGCAGCACCACTCGCACAGATGTGAACCTATGGTTAATCATCTTTGTCTCCACCTACACCATATTAAAGCGCAACAAAATACACATTTGATGTTCAATGAAGATTCGTAGGGTGCTGTAAAACAGTTTTTTGGATATTTATAATTTAATTTGAATTGCTCCTCTAAGACCTGGTCCACTCTATCCCGCACACTGTTGGATGGTTGCAGGTGCAGGAATTGCACCTGTTCCCGCACCCGCAACCACCTGAAGCCACATTGCATTTTTCTTGTGCGACATGCAGGGGAGCCAATCATTCTGGCAGGCGCCCCTATGTATCTCATCTGATAGAACGATCGCGGGTGCTGAAACCACACGGAAACTGCATGGTCAAAGAGACCATGGGGTTCCCCTGCAGATGCGTTTTGGAAAAAGTGCATGAACCCTTTCCTTGCATGAAACACAGGCACAGCAGTCCATTCAAACAGTTTTTTTTAGTCATGTAACTGCCACAGCACCAATCAGGGCTGTACAGATACAGACTTATACTGTAGAGAGCATACATCCGTAGAGCAATAGAAGCCCGTCCCAAAGATCTTTCTCTGCAGATGCCAAAGAAAAGGGAAAGACCATGTGACCACACAACAGCGCTGCAGAAATAAGCTACTTAGAAAAAAAAAAATAAAATACAGATATACAGGTGAAACTCAAAAAATTTGAATATCGTGCAAAAGTTCATTTATTTCAGTAAAAAGTAAAAACTTAAAAGGTGAAACTAATATATGAGATAGACTCATTACATGCAAAGCAAGATAGTTCAAGCCGTGATTTGTCATAATTGTGATGATTATGGCTTACAACTCATGAAAACCCCAAATCCACAATCTCAGAAAATTAGAATATTACCTGCAATCAATAAAACAAGGATTGTACATAGAAAAATATCGGACCTCTGAAAAGTGTAAGCATGCATATGTACTTAGTACTTAGTTTGGGACCCTTTTGCAGAAATTACTGCCTCAATGCGGCGTGGCATGGAAGCTATCAGCCTGTGGCACTGCTGAGGTGTTATGGAAGACCAGGATGCTTCAATAGCGTCCTTCAGCTCTTCTGCATTGTTTGGTCTCATGTCTCTCATCTTTCTCTTGGCAATGCCCCATAGATTCTCTATGGGGTTCAGGTCAGGCGAGTTTGCTGGCCAATTAAGCACAGTAATCCCACGGTCATTGAACTAGGTTTTGGTACTTTTGGCAGTGTGGGCAGGTGCCAAGTCCTCCTGGAAAATGAAGTCAGCATCCTCATAAAGCTCGTCTGCGGAAGGAAGCATGAAGCGCTCCAAAATCTCCTGATAGACGGCAGCGTTGACCCTGGACTTAATGAAGCACAGTGGACCAACACCAACAGATGACATGGCTCCCCAAATCAACACAGACTGTGGAAACTTCACCCTGGACTTCAAGCATCTTGCAGTGTGTGCCTCTCCATTCTTCCTCCATACTCTGGGTCCTTGGTTTCCAAATGAGATGCAAAAGTTGCTCTCATCAGAAAAGAGGACTTTGGACCACTGAGCAACAGACCAGGTCTGTTTTTCTTTAGCCCAGGTATGACGCTTCTGACGTTGTTTGTTGTTCAGGAGCGGCTTGACAAGAGGAATACGACATTTGAAGCTCATGTCCAGGATCCGTCTGTGTGAGGTGGCCTTGATGCACTGACTCCAGCCTCAGTCCACTCCTTGTGAAAGTCCCCAACACTTTTGAATGGCCTTTTCCTGACAATCCTCTCCAGGCTGCGGTCATCCCTGCTGCTTGTGCACCTTTTTCTTCCACACTTTTCCCTTCCACATAACTTTCTATTAATGTGCTTTGATACAGCACTTTGGGAACATCCAGTGCCCGAGAGCCATGGTCAGTCCGCCCCTGGGTGGAGGAGATGATTCCTTCAACTCCTCCTCCTCCATTCATATAATAAGCCGAGTTCTAAAAATAATGGTGGGGGGGGGGTGGAAGCAGGAGAGGTGGATGGTGCAACTTTTCTGAGTAGCAGTAGCTTGTTAACCTGCACAGCACTGGAAGACCCCACTTAGGGCAGTATCCGGTGTTTGTGAAGGTAGCACAGCAGGAAGGTTTTAGAAGCAGCCACCTGCAGGTAATGGGATATACAACATTACACCTAACTAATGTGACTAATGCTGTATTCCCAAAAAACTAAACTTCAGCTTTAAGTTAGATATCTAGCATGCAGTGCTTTGTCTGTGTTATATATTAACCCCTTGACGATGACCGCACGCAAATTAGTGGTCTGGGCTTTTTTCATGGGACCGCTAATTTGTATACCTGTCTTTCTGCTGGGAGCACGCCGCACGGCACATTTCCAGCACAGAGACCAGGGTGTACTGAGAGCCCCGGGTCCCATTCTAACGATCAGGACCTTGAACTCCCGATTCCAGGTCACCTGATCGCTGTAAAAGCCTCTGATTGGCTATCACAGTGATCAGTCACTGTGAACCCCGCCCTCCTTGTTTTCTCTCTCTGTCCTTTCAGAGAGAAAAAAAAGCAAGTGTGTGTAAAAAATAAATAAATATAATACAAAAATAAACCAAAATACCTAGATCAAGGTTTGACCTAGGTCTGGGCCAGGGTTAGTGTTTGGGTCAAGGTCAAAGTTAAAATTTTTACATTAGTATCAGAGTCAGTTAGTGGCAGGTCAAGAAAAAGCACATTGCGCACTATTGTTTCTGGGCTATACTATGGGTACCAACAACAGACACATATGTGGTATCACTGCGATCGTCAGGAGAAAGAGAAATATTTTCTTTGGTGAAGGGATATGGTAGTAGCAAGAAAAATACAGCTAAATTAAATAAAAATGTTTTTTTTTTACTATTTTGGGCCAGATTTCCTTTGGTAATAAAAAAAAAATCTCACACTTTCACTCTCTGTGTTTGCTGTTAGGACTCATTCACATTGGCAATTAGCACACCCTACATTTTCCACCAGCAAGAATCTGTGGATTCCTGCGTCTGGAATGACAGCTGTGTGCAAATAGCTGCTTGTGGCATTCTGTGTGCATTCAGCCACAATCATCGCAGGTAATCGCTGACTGTGGGAAGAGTCACAAGTGACTGCAGCTGTCGTCAGTCTGTCATTGCATTGTATGGAATGAGAAGCCACAGCTTTTCGCACACACCTGTCATTCCAAATGCAGAAACCCACAGATTTTTGTCGCTGGAGATTGCAGGGTCTGCGGATCGTCCATATGAATGGATCTACAGCTCACTTATCATGCTGCTAATGTACTGTAAGCTGTAGATCAAAAAATAATTTCAGCATTTCCCGAAAATCTCAGACTTTATTTCAAAAGGTTCCTTCAAGTTGGGAAAAAAATTTGTGAAAAAGCTGTTCTAGACCTTTACTACTACTCTATCTAAAACAAATCTTTTTGGCTGAAGTTTTAACTGGGGTGTTATATATATATATATATATATATATATATATATATATATATACTGGAGTAAAAGCAACATGGGTGTTTGTTGTTTGCTATACTGATTACCGAGTTAGTACATTTTGCAATAATTTTATACACTCTTTTATTTTAAAATATTGGGTAAAGCATGTTCCTTCATTTCTCTCTATTCTGTACACCAGTGTTTCTTAACCTTTTTTCAGTCAAGGCACCGTTTAAAATTATGGACAGTCCCGAAGCACCCTTTAAAATTATAGAGAGTTTTGAGGCACCCCAATCTAAAATGTGAAAAACTATTCTAATAGTTGTATATAATGCAGCAACACCCACACATGTAGAACACCCAACATTAGCGGTGATTTATTCTTCCAAAGCAAATACATTTTTGCACACTCGTACTGACTAGTATTCCAATGTTTCTCTTCTCCCTCAGTTTTTATCCATCACTGAACTAATGTGACCCCCAGCACTGACGGAGAGTGGAAGGGGAGGGTCAAACTAGGATGCCGTGCAGGCAGCTGACATCCTCCTTAGTCCTTATCAACTAATGATGTCATTGGCTGTCAGGACGCCGATGGAGAGAAGGTTGTAATGGTGCACAATGAAAACCTGTGGCTTCGTGTAACTTAAAGGAAGGATTGTTCCACCCACTGACTGGTATACAAGTTTTGGGCAATTTCTAGACATTTTGCTAAGGCGCCCCTGAAGAGACCTCAAAGCACCCCAGGGTGCCTGGGCACCCTGGTTGAGAAAGGCTGCTGTACACCACAAAAACACCACAAAAAGCTTCTGGTGCTACATAATTCATAAACATTTCATTTCCTTGATCGCTCTATGTATGTCTATGTAGTCTTTTAACAGAATAGGTAATCAGCTGAATAATTAGAGAGGGAGTAAGACTCCATTTACACTTGTGTGACTTGTCATGTGACTTTGGACACATAAACTCGCATGACAAGTCGCAGCCCATTGTTTTCATTGGCACCTGTTTGGATCTTTGTGACTTTGAAAAGATTCCTGCACTACTTTGATGTGACTTTGCTGTGACTTAGGGCCAGAGAGTGTAAAGTTGGATCAAAGTCACACTCAAAGTAACATCAAAGTCGCACTCCAAAGTTGCGCTGGAAATTGTGCAACTTTGGAGTCACACAAGTGTGAATGGAGTCTTATTGTAACTTATTGTGCCATTAAGTAAACAAGAGTAGAAGTAATAACACAAAAAAGGTTCTCCACCAAGCATCCTTTACCTCTTCCTTTTTTCTTCCCTTTTATTTTCCTATCTCTATTCTCACTCCTTTCTCTCTACTTCATTTCTCTTTCCTTTTCAAGCCCCTGCTTTGGTTTTGGACACAGTTAACAAAGGGCCATGAGGGTTATATCCCCTTATGGCCTGTTGAACATTTGAGGGCGATTGCCCCTTTATACAGGTCGTGGTGGTCTATGACACCAGACCTGACAAACAGCTTTACATTAGATTTAGTTTTTTCTGTTATCTTATAGTTGCAGGTCTTCCATCTATAGGTCCCTAGGGACCCCTTTGTTCACCAGCAACAGATAATTGTTTGAAATATTGTATTTTGTGCATTGCCTGTTTCAGTTCAAAAGGGCTGCAGTTTATATGGGGGGGGACAAAAATGGATGTATATTTTTCTGTACTGGCTTGTAACTTCTTTCTTATGGAAAAAATGAATAAATACTATTGAAAAGAAAATAAAGTGAATAAATCATGGACAACAAAATGCAGCTAGAAGCCTTTCATGTTTTTCATGTATAAGATGCTTAATCACAGGGTGCCCTAAGCAGAAGCACCAGACATAAATATATGCAAAAATGAGAAAGTATTTACAGCTAATATATAATTGGGGAGATTTATCATTTCAGTGCACAGCAAGGCAATAGAAAAATGGATTGGAGGTACATTTGATAAGACAGATTAACCTCAATATTGCAGCTTGATTCTTAAATTCCTCATTGTTGCTCCAGAAGTATTTCTTTGGCAATATACATTGTGACTCTCACTGCAGAAGCTAAAAGCCAGTAGAGGGAGAGGAGGAGAGGCTGGCTTTCAACTGCTGAAGGGGGGCCACACAGGAGGATCGGTTTCAATAACTGGCCCCATGCTGTACTGATCACCCTCCCTGTGCACAATCTGATTCCCGCTATTTGTCAGCTGAGCTGATGGGGCCTGGACCCAGTGGTCTAGAGGTACCCCTTTATTTGCAGCCGTGGAGGCAGATGCTGGATCCAGGATTCAAAGCCATTCAAAGCAATATGCTTACAGTGAAGCACAGGGACACAGCACTATGTAAAACAGCACACAGTTAACCCTATGATCGCCCCTCATGTTAACCCCTTCCTCCCCAGTGCCATTAGTACAGTGTCAGTGCTTTTTTTTTAGCACTGATCACTGTATTGGTGTCACTGGGGATGTCATTGACACTAAGTCAATTCCCTTCAGGGTCAGAATGCCTGTCGCAGTCCAGCTATAAGTTGCTGATTGCTGAAATTACTAGGTAAACAAAATAAATAAATAACTTTCACGTAAACCAATTAATTTACACGTATTGGGATTTATTTTTTAGCAAAGACATGTATCAGAATAAATTTTGGCCTAAATTTATGATGAAATTAGATTTTTTAATTTTTTTACTGGACATGTTTAATAGCAAAAAGTCAAAAATATTGTTTTTTTCTCAAAATTGTCAGTATTTTTTTGTTTATAGAGCAAAAAATAAAAATGCACAGGTGATCAAATACCACCAAAAGAAAGCTCAATTCGTGGGAAAAAAAGGACGTAAATTTAATTTGGGTGCAGCTGTCATGTACCTGCTTGGGGAGCCTGATGTGGAGAGGAGGTGTCTTCTTACTACTATCGCTCGAAGCCCCTGATAGTGGGAACAGAGGGCGCAGAGCAAAGAGTGGCACGAGTGCCAGGTAGGTCTGGAGCTGGGGGCAGGTAGGTGAAGACCCAGGAGATCCGGATGCAGGCCAGGTGCGGATGCAGAAACATAGGTGCAGCAGCAGGCATTTATGGCGGCAATCAGGATGCATACTGGGAACGGACACAGGAGTGTGGATGCGGCAGCAAGCAGGTATGGCGGTGACTAGGATGCAGGCTGGGTGCAGATACAGGTAAGTAGGTGCAGCAGAGTCAGACAAGCCTGGTCAGGATCAAACGAGCAAATCAAGTACAAGGGAGCAGGCAAGCGGATAGTCAGGGATAAGCCGGGGTCGGTGCAGGTGGAGTTCTTTCTTAGTCAGGTCAGATCAGGATACAGGCAACAGAATCAGGTATGAAGTGCAGAACGTTATAGAGCAGAAGGCATTGATTACACTGTATTGCAGGTTTAAATAGCCTGCCTTGCGATGACATGTATGCTACTGCGCATGCACGCACTCGCACACTCCTGCGCATGCGCGCCCACACGCTCCCGCGCATGTCCACTCACACCGCCGCGACCCAAGGGGATCCAGCGCCATTGCAAGACTGCACGGAGGGATCCCTGACAGCAGCATTGCATGATCGCGCAATTGTCAGTTAAAGTAACAGCACCGTAACGCAAAAAATGGCCTGGTCAGGAAAGGGGGTAAATCCTCAGGAGGGCAAGTGGTTAAAAAACATTTTTCAGCATGTACAGAAAATACATATTGATCTTTTTTAGAAATGCAGTGTCCTTGTATCTTTTTGTGAACTGAAAACACAATCTTATCTTCCTTACAAGCTATCTTCTGTATATTAGATGTCCCCCTGCTCCCTATGTAATAGAGATAAAGAGAGGAGGACATATTAGTAGTCCAGATGGGGAAAGCAGGTGGCAACCATGGCTCCCTTCATAAAAACCATGAAGAAGTGAGCCTAGCCACCCTAGGACAAGCAGTATGTTTTTTGCAGGACCACCAGGTTAAAAAAGGAACGAAAAAGCCTGATAAAAGAAAACTAATGCAAAAAAACAAATGACCACCAAACTCTTACCAGTCTCTAACAGTAAATATCACATTGACTCTTTTCTCCCCTTCAACAAATGAGCACCATGGTCATTGTCTACTGCTTACTGCCATGTGCCCGGCTTTGTTCCCTTTCTAAATTTGATTATAAAAAGATCCCCTTATGTGTCCGTGTCTGAAAGAAGAGTCATTTTATTCTTCTGCAGATTATACACCAGCTATGAGCCTTGCAAAAACAGTGTGGCCTACCCTTGCACCAGCTTTACATGGTGAGGTTGAAAAAAAGACCATTGACAATATCCATTGAGCTAAAGAATATGTCAATGTCCTTGAAATAAAGAGAACAGCACCTGCTCATGTGCTAGAAATGCACTCGGATCCTAATATTCAGCTGTGTACTCACATGTCTTTTTTAGGGCTAAAATAGCAAACAATAGTGTCAGCCCTGTCTTGCTGGCTGTTGTTATACTACTGATTTCTTCCCTTCTTCTCATCTTCACAACATAGTGAGTTATTCTTTTTGTAGTCCAATATTAGAACTAGGAGGACTTATTGAGATAGTATAAAAAGTATGCACAAGATCTGAACTTCTGACTCAATCATCTGATTTTTTTTTGTACTTATCCAACAACAATAACAAAAAGCTTACAATGGCATATTTAAAACATCTGTGGCACTACCCCATTAGGATTCGCTAGAAGATTTGGGTCCCCTATAGTCCTGCACAGCCAGGCATCACACATCTTCACAAAAGCGTGCATACAGAGTCAGAAATCAGTTTTTGAGCTTTGGTTTTGTTTTATTTAGGGGATTTGAACTGGGATAGGGTTAGGGGTGTACAGGATGCCCATGGATACTGATAAACTGAGGACAGCTTCCTGAAACTATTTACAAACCTTCACTGCAACACACTCTCTGTTGGAGAGCTAGTCAGCCTCTCCTTAGTGTACCAACCCAGACCCTAGATGAACCTCTCCTCTTCACCCAGTAATCTGGAGGTATCCCTGAACACAGGATCCAGTTCCTGACACTTTAAGAGATGAACAGTCACTGATAGGTGGCTAATCTAGTTTTCCACCAGAGTGCTCCTTCCCCTATCCGCCCAGGGGGTACAGCTGACTCACTCAGATCCTCTCCTGTACCGCTTGTGGGTTGGTGGCTGTTACCAGGCGTATCAGCTGGGCCGCTCCATCCCTGCCATACAGATGGTCCTCTCTCAGGGGGCTGGTGGGCTACAAACTTTCCTCCTTTTCAGCTTCAGGCCTGCAGGTAGGCCCAATCTCACTGAGCCTCCTTGCAGCCTCCTTTCTTCAGCCTCACATCTTCCTCACTATATTCCACCTGAACGGTCCTGCAACTGAGCAGGCTCCATCGCTTTTAAGGGTGTCTCAGCCCCTTGCCAACCCTTCTGTTGGGTATTGCCTAGGATCCCTCAAGAGTGCAAGCCATCCTCAGATCTGCCCACTGCCTCTACACCTTCCTCCTAAGCTCTAGAGCAGGGGGAAATTCCAGAGGGGCTGGCCTGTAGAGCCTCTCAACTCTTGACCACAATTTGGCCTTCTGGCTATTCTCTCTATCAATTGAACACTAGCTCCCCTTAGCTAACTAAGAGGGCACTACACATCAAAAGGACACTTTAGGCTCCATCAGGGCATATAAAAAGTATAGTCCCCCACTTGCTGGATGCTGCTAAGAGACTAATCCCATTTTTTTGGAAAAAAACACAGACACCTACTTTAGAACGTTGGGTGAAAAAGGTTAATGAAATCATGGAATCTGAGAAATGGGTCCACATTTCTAGCAATAGACTGGAAAAGTTTTATGTTAAGTGGGAACCTTAAATGAATTATATTAACAATATAGAGAATAAGAGCTAAAAAGTTATGTATCTTGAGAAAGGGGGGCAACTTCTGCTTATTACGTACTTGGGATAATCTATTCCACCTATGTCAGAGATCTTTGGACCACCCCACTTGTGTGCTTTCTCCTTTTTTTTCTCTTCAGGATGTAATTTACAGTTACATGCCTTGAGATTTAGGTATAATATTGTATTTTGGGTGGGGGCTCGCAACTCTGTATGGTTTGTACAGTTTGTATTTTGATAAGGTAAATAAAGATTCTAAAAAAACATTAAAAGGGAACAAATATGAGAAGTTCTGTGTTAGTTTACGTATGCTTTAAAAATAGAAAAAAAAAATCACAATTGATTCTGAGGCAAAATACCATAAAGGGTTCCAGTTTGCTCAGCAGGGGAAAAAATCCTTGTAATCCAAAGGCAATTAGATACTATCTGGATTGACTTTCTACAATGATATTTTCTGATTATAGTAGTAACCATTTTTTTGTGCTTTTAGAAACACAGCCAGTCCTTTTTTGAAACAATCTACTGAGTGAGCTAAAACCTGTTTCTGTACAAAACTATTCTATTTTTTCACAGCACTTACAGTAATCCTCTCCATATGTGGAGATTAAACCTCGTTTCTTCAGAGTGCTGTTGTTTTCAAATAGGCATTAAAAAATTTAATTTAAACACTTCTTAGGTCATTCAATACATCAAGGCAAACGAAATAAGCCTAAAAATAAAATGTTTAATTTTCTTTCTAGTATGAGCTTTACTAGCATCCTCAGCTGATGACCACTTCAAGTTTACTGCTTTTGGTTGATTAAGAGTTCTGCTATATCTTTACAGAATGGATTAGACATATCATAGAAAGAGAAGACAATCCTTTTAGATGTACCTACTCTTGACAGCTACCAATACACTAGTCTCCCAATAACACCATATTAGGACACATTCCAGGGAATTCATAAAGGGTGTTGTAAACCCCATTCATGTACAGTACCTGTCAGAAATATGTACAGGCAGTCCCCAAGTTACAAACATCCAACTTACATACTTAACCCCTAGACGCTGAGCGCACACAAATATGTGGCCTCTTGGCGTCTGGGTCTTAATGCCGAGCGGACACATATTTGCATACCATTTGAAAATACATACATATGAGCTGAAAGCGTGCGCCCTGTGCGCTCCCAGCACATGTCCGTGACTCACGGAAAGGTTCTGATCTCCCCTTTCAATCGGGACCTTTTACGATCATGTGACCCCCGAGACAGCGAATCATAGCGGTCACATGACCCTAAAACCCTGCCTCTCCTCTCGGCTTCTGAAACCTCTTAAAGGGCAGGGAGGAACCTTTGCCAAGGGGTTAAGAATGGAGGGAGCGTGACATCACGCTGGTTCCAGAAACCGCCAGACAGCCATATTGCTGCTCACTGCATGCTGCCACCTACTGTCCCGCGGACCTGTTAGCAATCCCACAACACTGCATGGCCAGTTAACTCTTCCCTATGCTATCTAAAATATTAAAATATTTTTTGGCTGAAGTTACACTTAAAAAATATACCTGTTCCAACTTACAAATTCAACTTAAGAACAAACCTATCTTGTTTGTAACCTGGGGACTGCCTGTATATAAATTTGCCAATACCAGAACTGAGGGAGAAGTGTCCATACTGAACTCTCCTTCATCAGTGTGCTCCTCCCTTCCCGGGCTTCCGCTCCATCAGGTGGTCAAGCACATGGCTGGGGGGTTTTAAACTAGATGTGGGCTGAACCTGATGGGGAACTGAGAGACTAGTTTTGATTGACAGAGGATGGTTTTACTTTTGATTGACAGGGGGTGGCAGTGGACGGATCCATAGCCGATATTCTGTCAATCACAAGCAAGGCAGACCTGATAGGGAACTAGACTCAGAGTTCCCCATCAGGCTCCACCAAAGCAGCAGGCACAGCGGCCATAAATTGAGTTTTTGGATGGGCAGAGCCTGACTATGAACTCCAAGACTAGTTCCCCATCAGGTCAGTCTTGCCTGTAATTGACAACAGATGGCATTGGGTGGGTACCAAAATTGCTACTGAACTTAAAAGTGGCTATGGATCCATCCATTTCCATCTGATGTCAATAACAGGCAAAGCAGACCTGATGGAGAACTAACTCCCCATTAGTGTCCACTGTTTACTGTGACTTACCTCATTGGTTGCTAGGGCATGGCAACCTTTGTCCCAGCAACCAATGCCGTAAATGTAAAACACAAATGGTTTAATAAAGTATTGAATGCAGAACACCCCCCTCCTCCTGAGCACTAAGCTTGAGTTGGTCTTAATTACCACCAGTTTGCTTAATTGTGAACTGGTGGTAATTCTTTTATCGAAAAAGAATTCTCCTGCGCTCTGGGACTCAGACAGGTGGCAGACAGATGGAACCAGGCCTGAAGGAATCGTCCACCAATGCATAAAGGGCTGTGCGGCTCCAAACCAAGGCTGGGGAAGCCCAATCAGCACTGCAGAATGCGCTTCTTGTTTTTTATTTCATTCTGCAGTGGTAATTCTTTTATAACCTGTGGCATCCTAAAAGTGGTGGTAATAAGAACTACCTGAATCTGGTGCATGTGTCAGTGCCTGCATTGAAATTGGCACAAGGTTTTCATGAATTAGGTGCAGGCCGTATTAAAGAGGCCATACTACCAGGAAAATTATATTACTACTTTATTCAATTCCTCTGACTGTGTTATTATAATAATATAAAAAAAATACTATTTTGCATTTAAATACACATCTTAAAAACAGTACTAGTTTGAAAAGCTTTAATTGAGACACACAAAATAACATCTCATGATGATCCAAGACCCCTTATGTCTTATAACGGAAAATGAGGCAATCTTACCTCCTTGAGTTTTCTACCCTATTGAAGAAAAAATTGTTGTCAGGGCTGCAAAGTACTAGTATTGATTCAATCAAGTATGTGGGACAACTTAATCGGGTTTTAGCTTCGGGGCTGGATTTACACAGGGTGTGCCTATGAGTGGCAGAGGCAAGGAAGCAGCTCTTCTCTGTATAACTATGCACACATTTTTCATCATCATCAGTAGAACTATGGTCAGCTTTTAGAAGCTTATTTACATATATTATGTTACAATATTTTGAGCCAGATTAACCACTTGCCCTCCAGAAGATTACCCCCCTTCCTGACCTGGCAATTTTTTTGCTATACGGCACTGCGCTATTTCAACTGGTAATGTCATGCAATGCTGTACCCAAACAAAAATGATGTCCTTTTTTCATACAAATAAAGCTTTCTTTTGGTGGTATTTGATCCCCAAGGGGTTTTTTATTTTTTTGTGATATAAACGAAAAAAGACCAGAAATTAAAAAAAAGAATATTTTTAACTTTCTGTTATAAAAATATATTTTATTGTTTTATTGTTATCACAGGGAATTAAAATATCCCCTGTGATAGCAATAGGCAGTGACAGATATTCTTTTCTGAGAAATCTGGGTTCAATTAGACTCTAGATGTCTCCTCTGCCCTTAAAGCCTCTGATCACACCAAGATTGGTGTGATAAGATGATTTGCCAAATTTAAAATTACGCTGTTTACATCCGGCGAAACGGATATGATGAAATGCTTGTAGCTCCCGATCTCTTAGACCAGGGGTCTCCAAACTTTCTAAACAAAGGGCCAGTTTATTGTCCTTCATACTTTAGGGGGGCCAGACTGTGGCCAGCGGGAGTGGAAATGTTCCTGGCATCAGAGTAAACATTTCCACATTTGGTATTAGAGGGAGGAACAGTGTCCTATCATTGGGAGGAAGAGTGCCTCATTACTGCTGTCAATGAGAGAAATGGTGCCCCACTGTTGGTGTCAGTTGGTAGAAAAGTGTCATGTAACAGTGGGAGGAACAGTGCCCCAAGGGCCAGATAAAGGCAAGCAAAGGGCCACATCCGGCCCTAGGGCCACAGTTTGGAGATCACTGTCTTAGACCATAGAGATAATTGGAGACATTTCAGTCTCCGATCAGCTGTATTGTCAGCCAGTGGAACTGCCAGCTGCATTTTTGGGAAGCCCAAGAAAACGGGAGGGGGTGAGAGAGTCCCTTCCTGCTGCTTGTAAAAATGACCCAGCAGCTAATTAGCTGCTAGGATTGTTTTTTACATGAAAACTGACCGCCAGGTGAAAAAAATTATACCAGGATGATGCCTGTAGCTGCAGGCATCATCCTGGTATAACCACTCAAAGTGAAGTTAAGTACCAGTATGTTGCTGGTCCATGTTGGGCATATATGTTATAGCAAAGACCATTGAAAAATTATTTAGGCTTGATGCACACTGGGCGTTTTAATAACGCTGGTAACCTTAGCTGTGTAAAGCTAAAAACGTTTGTTTAGCGATTTTGCATTAGCGTTTAGCTCCGTTTTTCTGCATTTTTTTCAAGTTTGCGTTTTTTAAGTGTTTTTTACCAAAATATTTTTTTACAAAAAAGTCCAAAAACTCCGGTTTGACGCATTTTGCAGCGTTTTTCAGCATTAGAGTGTTTTTACAGCTAGAAAACTCCTCTAGAAACCCACTAGTTGTGGATTTTTTTCCAGCCAAAAAACACCCCTGTCAAAAACGTTGAATACAGTCTATGTGTGCATGAACACATAGGATAACATGCTAGCGAGTTTACTAGCTTTAGAAAAAAATCGCCAAAAACAGCCACGGTAAAAACGTCCAGTGTGCATGAGGACCTATACTGACACTGTAGTAATGGCACTGGCTGGGTGACGGGGTGATCAAAGGGTTAATAGGGGCGATCAAAGAGTTAAATGTGCTAATCTAACATGTGCATGTAAAATGTAGTGCTTTTACTCGGTGCCGTGCTTTTACTCAGTGTTCGTTCTTCTCTCTCTGGACATCATAGGGGCAGCAGGGGGCACATGCACACCAAAAATAGAAAGCAATGTAAGATTACATCGCTTTGCCCAGAGCAATTATTGGCATGCAGGTGCCAAGTAGTAAAAAAAATTACAAATTGCAAAAAAAATTTCTCTCATTCTTTTTTAAAATATTATTTTTCTTTTTTTACTATTTTTACCATAGTAACACTGTACTACTCTGGGGGGGGGGGGGGTGATCAGGGATTTCTTTTTTTTACACTTTGCATTGCATGAGCAATGAAAATCATTGGTCTGCAATACAAAGCTTGGCTTGAACTGTCAGGAATGCGTTAAGGTTATGAAAGTTCAACATAATAGTGATCTGTGATTGGCTCCAGCTTGTCACATGGTATGGGGTTCTGTGATTGGCCCCATGTATCATGTGAGAGCTGTGGACCAATCACAGCTCTCCAGGAACAGATGCAAAGCTTTTGTGAATTAGATTGATTCATAAAAGCTTTGTTGTCATTGCGATCATGTGATCACCGGGTCTTAATGACCGGGATTCTCATTCTGCTGTGTCCGGTGAACACAGTAGCCATCCCAAGCAGTGTGCCTGAGCTTACAGGGAGGAAGACTGTAAGCAAAACAGTCTTCCTCCCTGTCAGTGATTGTCGGTAATCACCAGGCGCCGGTGGGTAATCACCGGCCGGGACACAGTGATTGACATCCGCGGACGCAAATAGTGATACGCAATAGTAAATAGTGATATGTGATTTTGCGCACCCGTGCCGCCAGGTAGCAGTATATCTGATATGGTGGCGGGAAAGCTAAGTTAAGGTAGCTCATTCATTTAAATGCATAATGCACCAAAACACATAAAAAAGACGCATGTAGTATTTTTGGCAGTGCAGCTTAATTTCCAAGCATTGCAACACACATACATTTGCAAGATGCGCTACAGTGCCATTCAGAATGCGTTTTACCAGAACTAGATAGTGTTAATGGACGACGGAGAGAGGTTAATTCACCTTGGCAGCAAAAAATCAATTCCGCGGCCATTTGTGAGCTGCCAGTATAAGCTGGCAAATACCATGCAAAAATACTCTCCCCCCTAGTTTCCCATGTTTTTTTTGGGGGGGGGGTTTGCCTATTAGCCCATAAAATAGGCAGAATTTAGGATTTGTCACCCTTAATGAGCCAATTATGGGCAGATTTATTAATTCCTCATAAAAGTATTCTGGTGGATAAATGTTTGTTTTACTGGAAAAAGCACAGAAAACATAATCCCTTAATAGACATGTTAATAGTGTAACATTCAAACATGCTCCCCACAGCGGCAGCACTTGACCGAGGTGCTGTCCAGGGCGGTGCGTCTCCTGCAGCCAAAGCAGATCAGGCACAGTCTCTCAACTCCCTCTATCAGGCTGAGGGTGAAACCCTGATGCTCTATACCAGGCATGTCCAAAGTCCGGCCCGCGGGCCATTTATGGCCCGGGGGTCGGTTTAATATGGTTCTCCAACAGCCCTCCCTGCTCTGTGTATTGTGGCCCTCCCACGGCCCTCCCTTCTATGGCAGACAGTCTTCTGCTTGAGAGTAGAGGGCAGTGCGCATGCCTGACTGCGGCGCGTTCTCCCTGGTCTGTGTAAATGCGGCTGTCGCACAGCCCTCCCTTCTGTGGCAGACAGTCTTCTGCTTAAGAGCAGTGCGCATGCGTGACTGCGCCGCGCTGGGAACGACAGAGGGCGGTGACGTCAGGGCCGGGCTTCCAGCGTGAAGTGTGTTTCTCTTCCCCTCCCGGCTGCCGAGCAGAGACTTCAGCTCCAGCTACCTTTTTCACCCTTCACATTAGTGCAGGTAAGTTTTTTTTAAATTTATTTTCAATACATTGTGAAAACTCAGCTGTCAGTTGATCTTAATGTTATGAAATGAAAAGTATGTCGTTTGCAATTAACTTGGCATAAAATAATTTATTTGCATTTAATTGTAATGGTTCAAAAAATGTTCGGCCCTCCACCATGTTCACTTCATCCAATCTGGCCCTCTTTGAAAAAAGTTTGGACACCCCTGCTCTATACGCACTGCACCAGGGTCATAGCTGGCATCTCTGGTAACAAAAACTTAAGAAACACTTGTACACTGTCCTCCAACTTACTCCTCGCTCTCACTCTACACTGGGTGTACTGGGTGTACTTAAAGTGTTACTAAACCCAGGACCCTGCATTCACTATATCTGGTCTCCCCGGACCCTGCATCCACTACATCTGGTCTCCCACAGTACACACAACATGGAAATTCAATTATTTAAGTAAATATAAACTGCTAAATACCTTTTCTCATCAGCAGTTAGAGCAGTCTTGTGACTTCTATCAGTGTTCAGCACTAGCTAGAGCTTGTAGGAGGAGTTTTCTTTCTGTTCTAGTAGGATGCAAAACCCCTGACTTCTGTCTGACCATTGCTGATTGGCCCTGTGCTGATCACATGCACTCTCCCAAGAAAAAAAAACCTCTCTAGCATTACACACCAAACTGAGCATGTGCAAATGTCTTATCTTCAGACTGTCTTATCAGGAGATATGAGGCGGTCGCTTGAAAAAGGAGAGGTACAGAGAAGACAGGATCAAATGGCATTTTTACACAATGCAGAGGATTATCCCCCTAGGTTCCACAGTGAGTATAACAAGCATGCTTTACTGCATATACAGACTGATTTTACTGTTGTGGGTTTAGTAACACTTTAAGGGCGTGGCCACGCATCTCACTCAGACTTGTTGGCGCCAACTGTTTTGCAGGTTTTTTCCCACATTTGTGTTAACCCCTGCTTAGCTGAGCAGGAGTGTACTGACTGGGTTGCAGGCTCAAGAAGCACTGTTTCCTGGCAGGAACTCAAGAATAGTTAAGTGACATTTGCAGAACTTGTCTTGCTTTAACCAGTTGCCTTCGTCCATACGATGTCCTTCCCAGAACGCCATGGAATGCCCGCAGGGCTGCGATGTGGCAAGATCTGTATCTCGGACATGGCCCATTACAGATCTGTGTACCGGTCTCATTGCCAGTACCATGTGACCTGCTGTGACCAATCACAGCAGGTCACATGAAAGTTGTATACAATGGATGGCTTCCTTTCATGCCATCCATTGTATACAAGTGTGTCTAGCTGTGAATGGTCACAGCGATTACATGCACAGGCTGGTCCAATCACAGCCCATCTGTGTCATGTGATTAGCCATGGTCAATCACAGCTAATCACAACCAAAAAAACCTGAATGAATCAATGTCATTCAGTTAAATGCTTGCTTATAGCAAAGAAATTCTTTGCTATAATCAATCAAATTGTGTAAAAAAAAAACCCAAAAAACTTATCACTTCCCCAAAGTAGTACAATGGTAACATTATACTACTTTGGTCATAGTGCAATATGAAAAGAAATCTTAAAAAAGAGTAAAAATGTAATAAACAAAAATTAAAAAATAAAAAAAATTTAAAAAAAATTATCATTTTTTTTTGTACTGTCAGCAGTTAGTGTCCCTGATCACTGCCACACAGTTATATGATGACGCTGTACTGCACTGGTGACAGTATGTAAAAAAAAAAATTGTGAAAAATTTTTTTTTTTATTTCTTTGTTTTCTGAAAAATTTTGACAAAAAAAATGACAACTTCAAAAAACTCGCCATGCCTCTTATGAAATACGTTGGACTGTCTACTTTGCAAAAAGGGGTCATTTGGGGGATATCTGTACTGTTCTGACATTTTTGGGCCTCAAGAAATTAGATTGGCTGTCAGTACTTCAGGATTGATCAATTTTCAGATATATTCTGAACTCTATAACTTTCCTACAAACTAAATAATAAATACTGATTTGGGTTATTTTCACTAAAAAAAAGTAGCAGAATACATCTTGGCCTAAATTTATGAAGAACAATTATTTAGTTGCAAACTTTTATAACAGAAACAAAGAAAAACTTTTCTTTTTCAAAACTTTCGGTCTTTTTTTGTTAATTTAACAAAAAATAAAAACCCCAGCGGTGATTAAATACCACCAAAAGAAAGCTCTAGTTGTGTGAACAAAATGATAAAAATTTCTCCTCCTCCCCGAACAAATTACCATGCACTGAAATCCCCCCTCCCAGCACAAATCTTTGACCCCCATCTCCCCTCCCAGCTCAAATCATCTCACCCCCAAATATCTTCTAGCACAAATCCCCCACCCCATATTCCCCCACCAGCACAAATCCTCCCCCAGCACAATCCCCCCAACACAAATCCCCCTAATTCCCTCTCCTAACACAAATCCTCCCCCAAAAAATGTCTCTACCTAACACAAATCCTACCTCCCTTTTTCCTAACCCCCTTTCCAGTACAAATCCACCCTCCTAGCACAAATCTCCCATCCCAGTTCAAATGCCCCCAAATGGCCCCTTCTAAGCACACATTCCCCCCCCCCAAATTTACCCATGAGTACAAATCCCCCCCAAATCCCTCTTCTAGCACAACTCCCCCCCAATTCCCCTACTAGCACAAATCCCCACATCCCCAACATCCTTACTAACACAAATCCTCTCCCCATCCCCCTTTCTAACACAATTCTCCCCCCGCAAAAAAATCTCTTGGTAGCTCAAATCCACCTCTTCCTTCCCAAATTCCCCCTCCCAGCACAAATCACTCTTCTGACCACACCCATCAGCAAATCACCCACTGCAAAACCCCCCATCCCCCCTCCAACCTCCCATATAGCATTAATCCTCTTCTCCTTCCTCCTCCTAGTGCACTCTCATCCCTAGATCAAATGTTCCTTACTATACCCACCTTCCCCATGTCACCAGGGCAATTCTCCCCTCCTTCAAATAAACACACCTCAGAAACAGGGCAGCAAAGGGCTGTATGATGTCCTTCCTCCCAGGCACCTCCTCATCTTTTTAACACTTTTGCCAGGTAGCTAGGAAGGAGATATGCCGACCTCTGCAGGGATATGAATTTGTGGCTCAGGGACAGCACTGACTATCAGATTGGGACTTTACAGAGTTTGCTTATCCACCCCCTACCCACATTCTTTGCTGGGAGAAGATGAGGGCAGGTAATCAAACCTTGCACAGTCCTGATATGACAGCCCTGATCTAGGAGCACTACAGTGGCAGGAGGAGGAGCTGATGGGGAGAGAGAGCACAGCCTGCACCTCCTCCCAGCTCTCTTCTGCTCTCCAGATTCAGCGTGCCACTTTCACCACTAAGCTGACAGGAGTAGTGATGCTGTTGTCACTACTCCTGTCAGCTTGTAGTGGCAGGAACTCTCAATGCTGCACCCCCTCACCTAACATGATACCAGCGCCCAGGGCAGCTGCCCCTCCTGCCCCAATCTTGTCCTGGCCCTGCCTGAGGGTGGGATAGGACTTTCCTTAAAAGGTAGTTGTCAATTCACATAGATCTGTCTTGATATGAAAGACAATAAAAAGACAGTACACGAGTTAAAAGGAAGCTTCGACAACTGCTTGATTATAACCACAAGCTCCCAAAACCAGGGCATTAGGTATGCAAGTATGCACACGTGTTGCATTCATGGATGATGGGGCTCATCCATAAAAACTGCATATTCAGCAATGATGTACAATATCAGGGAGACAGAAACATAGACTACAAATAGGTTGAAGACAGCTGCTAAGGGCAAGCTATTTAAATTTCCAAAGCAAAATCAAACTGATTTAAGCTTTAACCATATATAGAATCTTGCTGAGATTGCCTGAGTCTGCTGCTAAAGAAAAAAGAAAATAATTTCATCTTCAGTGATGTAACATTATATTAATCACATTTTCAGAGATGACATCTGCTCTGCATGCTCCACTACTGCAATAGAAACAAATCAGGCTTTGAAATGATGCCGACATTCCTGTTATCATATAATACTACTGGAAGTCCTTGGGGCTGGGTGATCTGTCTTCATCAAAGAAGCATGAAATAGCTAAAAGCATAATTAATGTAAATCCCCGAGGTCTGATGATCATCTTGTCTTCATTCACAGATAGGCAAGTATATTTCAGAGATGCTAACAAAACCAAAAGCTATATCAATATGGTAAATAGTTATGAGCAGCCTGGACAATCTGCTAGAAATAAGACTGAAAAAAAAAACCATAATCTGGGAAATTGTTAGAAAGACAATGAACAGCAACCACTAGCGTAATTTCTTTCACTTTGCTACTGACTTTATTACTGTAAACTATAACTATACCCCTATGCATATATAAATACACATAGAATATACATATACTATAATGTATATAAATACTGACTAACAGGGTGCTGTCATGCATACACTCTCAGCCTCACCCCTTATAAACACACACACACATCAGCAGATACCGTGTGTTTCCAGTCAATCATCATTCACGGCATCCACTATTGTGATTCTGACCTTTAAAAAATGTCTGTATCCACTTACTTTCACGCCTAAACAGAAATGTAAGAAAGTTTATAGTACAGTATTCTTTATAAAGAGGCAGATTACTCCTAGGTTCCAGTTAAAGCATTTAGAGACTCAGCTTAATGATTTTAAATATTGCTTTAATTTATTTATTTATCGAGTTTATATAGCGCCAAAGGGTTTGCTCAGCGCTGTACAATAGAGGGGGGGACAATACATGAAACAGTACAGTAACATCAAACAGCACACAAGGGGTAAGAGGGCCCTACTCTTTCGAGCTTACAATCTAGGAATGAAAAAGAAAGGAGGAGGGAGAGGAGGAGAAACGGGGCTTTCAGCTGCTGCAGGAAAATACAGCTGATCAGGTCTAGTAAATTCTGCAAATACATACGTAAACCACAGAGCCACGTCATGGCACCCTGATAATCTGTGGTCCTAACTCTACAATTTGAGAGCCCCCATAATAGAGGCACATGCATTTAATGGATAGATCAAGGGCAGGTGAACCTGAGGGAGCCACCCCTCTTAAAGGCAAAGGAGTGCACTGGTCCTAGTGCATGTTGGAGTTTTGGTACGTGGGTGCACTAGGACCCTGGTTGCCATTGTGCTACATGCTGGGGTCCAGTGCACTCCTTTGCCTTTAAGAGGGGTGGCTCCCTCAGGTTCACCTGCCCTTGATCTATCCATTAAATGCATGTGCCTCTATTATGGGGACTCTCAAATTGTAGAGTTAGGACCACAGATTATCAGGGTGCCGTGACGTCGCTCTGTGGCTTACATATGTATTTGCAAATGTGTGCTAACTAAACCCCTGTTTTAAACGCATACTGTTAGACAGGTTAATTCGGTTGTTAGCAAGCTGGCTGGCAAGTTGTCCAAGAACATTGTTCTCTCCCCTTTATTCACTAGTAAATTCTGCCCCTGTTTCTTTTGCCACCCAAGCCCCCTGAAGCATGAGTGGGGTTGCCATTGTGACCCCTGCAACCTCTATTGCTATGCCCATGCAAAGTAGACACAGGTAACAGTAAAATGAAAGGGTTTTAAAAAGTGAAAAATACTTAAATGGTATTAAACCCAAAACCAAAAATGCAATATATTGCAGCTTACCAATCATTAGATGTGGTGGCTGTATTAGTTTTCTTTTTTAGGTTTTTTTTTTTTCTCTGGTGATCTAGCAAGTAACACTCCCACTGTAATATATAAACACCACTCTGGATGAATGAGCTCAGGGGGCAGATTTGGACAGCAGCATTGTCAGTCTGGGGGCAGGGGAGTGATAGATGTACTAGCAGATTTAAATACAGTAACATATTGAAGCTGAACGCCAGCTAACACTTTATAATCAGCTATAGGAGACATTTTTTTCTCTTTGGGATGAAGGTTTTACATATTAAATAAAAGTTGATCATTTTAGGCACCCTTGCCAGTGTTAAGTGTCTGACTCATTCCAGTAACTGCAAGAGAGCTTTTCTGTTAAAAACAATACACTTAATGGTTGGATAATCAGGTGAAAATGGAAGAAAGAAAACCTAGAAAAAGGAAACTAATGCAGCCATCACATTTAAGAATAGGTAAACTGCAATATAATAAATGTTTGCTTTTGGGTATAATACTGTCTTAAGCAGATTCCACTTGGCCTCGGTACAGTGCATAGTTCAGATTACTGGAAAATTAAGTCCAAGGAGAAACTAGCCCTCCTAATGTGATTCAAAGTGAAAGTAATCTTCAAGGCCCTTTGCACACAGGGCTTCTAGCTGCTGTGCATGCAATCCCAGCATTTTAGTGCACCCAGCAGGCACAGGTGCAGCATCCAGTTCAGTTGTCTTTAGCCTGTCAAAGTCTGTGACAGGCTGAAATATGCTGTATCTGGACAGGGCTGAACGCTGTATTAAGTGGTACTTGCAACAGGGACCTTTGATTTCAGCTTTCATCCCTGAACGCATAGGGCCCTAAATGCACCTACCACTTGATACAGTGTTCGGCCACTTCCAGCCCCAGCATTTTTCAGCCTGTCTCTTTTGTCTCTGGAGAGGGTGTTGCACAATCAAAGGGTCTGAGCAGTGTGTTGTAATTGTGCTGGAGTGTTTTATCAGGATCAGAGGACACAGCTTTAACCACTTCCCATCCGGTCCATGTATATAAACGACCGGACGGGGGCAGTGCAGGAGCGGGTTGCCGTTCATAAACGGTGCCCGCCATTTTGGACTGTGCACGCTCCCTGAGAGCACGTGGCACCGCGATCCAGTGCCCACTGTGTCATCCGGACACAGCGGAACACCAGTCGCTGTACGGGACCTCTGTGTGAGGTCCCGATCATGTGATCACTGATTGGCCAATCAGTGATTACATGAATAATAGTAAGCAAGATGTCAGTTCTGACATCATTGCTTACTACGTGTGAAATCTGTGAATGATCACAGAGATCACATGGTACAAGGCTATATACAACAGCCTTGTACCATGTGACAAGCTGTGACCAATCACAGCTCACACAGTATTTCTCAATGGCTGCAAGAATGCAGCCAGAGAGGAGAAATGATTGCTTTTACAGCCTTTATGGGCGTAAAAGCAATCAGTGTAAAAAAAAAGAAAAAAATCTTCATCACCCCCCACAAGTAGTACAGTGTCACTATGGTGACATTGTACTGCTAGGGTGACAGCATGTTAAAAAAAAAACAAAGAAATAAATATAAAAAATAAAATAATAATGTAAAAAAACTTTTTTGAAAAATTATAATTTTTGGTTGTAAACTAATTTGGGTTATTTTTTTTTTACTAATAAGATAACTGAATAAATGTTGGCCAAGATTTATGAAGATAGATTATTTATTTGCAAAATAAAATACACTTTTTTAAAAACAATTTTGGACTTTTTAATTTATATAGCAAAAAAAAAAAAAATCCCAGTGGTGAATAAATACCACCAAAATAAAGTTTTATCTGTCTCAAAAAAATGCTAAAAAATTCATATCGGTACAGTGTTGCATGACCGCGCAATTGTCATTTAAAGTGTGACAGCACTGAAAGCTGAAAATTGTCCTGGATAGGAAGGGGGTAAAAGTTTCCGGACATGAAGTGGTTAATGCCATCTCTCCGGGGTACAACTTTTTTCCATATGACAAGTAGTGATGGTCTGAATACCCCCCTGTTCAGTTCGCAGTCAAATGTTCGGTAGGTTCGAATGTTCAACTGCGAACTGAACACTGGGTTATTCAGACCATCACTACTTGTCATATGGAAAAAAGTTGTACCCAGGAGAGATGGCATTAACCACTTCATGTCCGGAAACTTTTACCCCCTTCCTATCCAGGCCAATTTTCAGCTTTCAGTGCTGTCACACTTCGAACAGGGACACTTTACTGAGTGGTATCTTACCTCATCTGAGTATGTGGTAAGATACCGCTCAGTTACTAAAATACCGCATAGGTTATATTATAAGTCATTAATTAAAATATTATATAAGTTATATTATAAGTCATGCGGTATTTTAGTACTGAAACATTCATTCATGTTTCAGCTGTCAGCGGGGTTCCCCACTGACAGCTGAATGTCAAAAGAATTATCAGCATTGCCCAACAATGGAAAAAACTAACAAAAAAAACGACATGGGGCTCCCCTCCCATCCATACCAAGCCCTTTGGGTCTGGTATAGATTTTGAGGGGAACGCCCACGACAACATTTTTTTAAAAATGGTGTGGGGGTCCACCACAAAATCCATACCAGACTCTTATCCAAGCATGCAGCCCAGCAGGTCAGGAAAGGAGGGGGGAACGAGCAAGCGCCCCCCCCCGAACCAGGCCACATGCCCTTAACATAAGGGGGTGCTTTTGGACTCCTTCCCACAACAAGGGGGTCCCCAGATCCTGCCCCCCCTTATGTGGATGAGTATGCGGTACATGGTTACCGCTACCCATTCACAAAAGAAAACTATAGTGTAAAAAAAGACAGGAGACATTCTTTATTCAAAATAAAAATTAGAAAAATGTCCCTTGAAGTAGATCTGCCTGGCCACCATCGCCGACCCGAAAAAAGGAATAAAAAAACGCTCCGCCCTGTCGACTCTGGCTCCCACCGTCTGACAGCTGCAAAGTGATGACAGTTTTCAAATTGGGTGATGACATCACAAACTGTCGTCAGGTGCAATGCTTTGGCCAATCACAATGCATTGTTATGGCGCAGTGCATTGTGGGGCGTGGCGAGCGAAAAGCGCGCCGAATGCCTGTACCGTTCGTGTGTTCACCAAACACCCCTTATAAACTCGACTCAGACATGCAGCCCATCATTAGTGACAAGGTTTCAAAGTCCAGAAACTAGCATATTGCTTAGCAGAATGAAATTATGATTTGACAGATACCAAATATGACATAGCTATGTTGTATGTTTTTCCTCTAAGGTCTAATGTCTTATTAACCTTCTGGACCTTGTAAAATTGGTGTTTTTGGTGTCTGAGTGTTAAGGTAATTCCATTACGGTAAGAGTTTAAGATTTATAGAATATAAATGCAAGTTACAAATTTGAGGTGTGTTTTCTGCTTTGTGCTCTTTAGCCTGGGTTCACACTTCTGCAGTGCATCATATCGCATGTGACCACACCACATTCCTATGCAAATCACATGTGAATTTTGTGTGGTGCGATTTGAGCCATACATTTTGTAAGAAGGGTCTTTATTATTGTGTTTTAACAAACAAAATGCTGTATATTCAATTGAAGGAAAAACAATACAAGACATACAAAGTATTACAGATATACATACAAGACGCCTGCACAGCCTACCTAAACTTCCTAGAAAATGAGCATGAACAATAGTCTGGGTACAATAGGAATACACTAAATGTTATTTAAGCTCAGGTTATAGTAGCTTCATGAACTCCATAGGCAACCAGGACCCCAGGCTCCATGAGCAAATGCAGGAAATCGGGCGTTAATGTCATTCCCAGGTGAAACACTTCCTATGGCCCTGTAAAGTCCCCTCTGGCACAAACCTTCTTTGTTGTTATTTTGTTATGGAGTCCTCCAAAAAAATACTTCTGCTTCTTTGTCTTCAGCACATGGCTTTGTTCAAGTCCTTGAATTCCTTGTTACATATTCTGTTATATTCTTTGTAACATTTAAACGATGATAATGTTCCTTTATTTTTATATTTTTTAAAAGCTCTTTTTTTTATTATTTGTAGCTTTTATAACTTTGGACTTGTGTTACATAGATTTTATTTTTAGCCTTTTATTCTTATTGCCCATGGGAATATATTTTGTAGTGTATTCACATACAGTATTTTTGAAGAATTTCCATTTGTGTTCTGTGTTCTTCAATGCCAATATTCCCTCCCAATCTAAGTCTTGGAAAGCAGCCCTCATCCTTGGAAAATTTGCTCTCTTAAAGTTAACTGTTATTATCTTTCCAGTATGTGTTTGTTGTTTACAGCTAACATTAAATGAAATCAAGTTATGGTCACTTCTACCCAGATGTTCTTTTATAGGAACATTCATAATAAGTTCTGCTTGTTTTGCGATTACCAGGTCCAGCAGAGCATCATTCCTAGTCGGGCCTCTATGAACTGTACCAATTAATATCAGGGAAGTTAAACTCCCCATTATTTTCATCGTCTTAACCCTTGCAGCCCTTTCCATCTGTGCAAGGAGCTGAGTCTCCACCTCCTCATTAACTCTCGGTGGCCTGTGACAAACGCCAATGATTAACTTTGTTCTATGCACATCCATATGCAGTTCCACCCATAATGCTCTTATGCCTCTTTCACACTCACTTTGAGATAACTTCTCACATAGAGACTGACACCGTCACCTTTGTATTTTACCCTGTCTCTCTGAAAAAGAGTATATCCAGGAATATTAATAGCCCAGTTGTGTGAGGAATGAAGCCAATATTCAGCAATACAAATTAAATCATAGTTCTCTTCATGCACCAAAGCTTCCAACTCGCCTATTATGCTTGGCAGACTCCTGGCATTTGATTCATTGTCACATTTTGCTCGTTTTTGTATATCATTGTTAGTAGTACAAATACTACTATCATTTTCAATAGTTGTTTGTAACATGGGAACCTTCTTATCACCTGCCATAACCCTTCCCACATCTATCCTTATTACACTCTCCATTATTGTCTGACCCCTAACTGACCTCTCTGCCCTATTGAATTCTAGTTCATCCTCCCCCCTCAATTCTAGTTTAAGTACTCCTCCAGACTTCCCATAAACCTCTTCCCAAGCACAGCAGACCCCCTTCTGTTTAGATGCAAGCCATCTTTAGTGTATAGGTTGTACCCCATGAAAAGTCAGCCCAGTGCTCTAGAAACCCGAATCCTTCTCTCTTACACAAAGTCTTTAGCCATGTATTCAGAACCCCTGTTTTCCTGTGTTGCGCATGGTACAGGCAATATTTCAAATAATATCACTTTGGAGGTCCTTCCCTTGCAGCCTAATTCTTTAAATTGATTTTTAAGGAGCCTCCGCCTTCCATGTATTCCATCATTGGTTCCAAGGTGGACCAAGACAGCTGGGTCATGCCCAGACCTTCCCAGTAATTTAACAACCCAGT
Source organism: Staurois parvus (assembly GCF_062004578.1). NCBI lineage: Eukaryota > Metazoa > Chordata > Amphibia > Anura > Ranidae > Staurois > Staurois parvus. The sequence continues at coordinate 3,978,745 of NW_028318490.1, read as the reverse complement.
CCACCACATGCACCTGGCAGCAGGGAGACAGCAAAACAATCGGTTGAAGCGATCCTGGCAACAAATTACTCTATCAGTCCTACTGATTATAGAATCCCCTATTAGCACCAACTGTCTAAGCCTTCCTGCGCTATCCTCACCACCAATACTAGATGGGCTGCTCTCCCGGCTGTTAGGTGTAGCAGTGACATCTAGAGCTGCCACCTCTGTGTTTGCCACCTCCACATCACTCAACTTTTCTTCCTTTTCTGTGAACCCTTGCCACTCCCCCTAGCTACAGTAACCCATCTTTCTCCTTGATAATCCTGACTTACCCCTCCTCATCAATCCCATTAACCACCTGCTCAGTGAGCAGAAGGCCCCTTTCAAGGTTGTCTTTTCTGATCAGTGTCGCTCCTCCTGATCTCTAATGTTAGCTTCTAGAATGGCAACCTGCTCACATTTGTCACAGTGGTATGCATCCTGAAGCTGTTGCACCATTTCTGCATACACATGACACACTTCACTGAGCAATACTGTGATGGATTTGGTAAAATGCCTATTCGGTTTCCTCCTGAATATATATACATTTTATACATATTTGTATACAAATATATACTTTTATAGTTTTATGCTTTTTCATATTTCTAAATATATGTGTTGTGCGTATATATTTTGTCTGCTGGGCTTTGCAGTCCTCCTTAACTTGTTTGTTCAGAGCGATGTTCTCAACCCCTCCCTTCGAGCTGTGAGAATCTTGTACCTAGGCCTTGAATACGTGAGGGGGAGTGAAGAGATAACGGGCCTCAAGCATCAAGTTTCTGCACTTTTCCCATATTTCAGCCAAGCAAAATGTGCCTTTTAGAATGTGACTGTATTTATATAATAATGACGTATACCCTATTGCTCTCCTTGTATAAAAGGTTAAGCACTGCCCTGCAATAAAGAGATTATGTGAAAGTGGTTATACTGGACAGTTGTCAGTGTATTGCGTGCACGCAATCCATATCTCAAAATCAGGAGCAGCAGCAGACATTCAACCCTGAGCCCAATTGTGGTTCCCAAAACCTTTACCCTTGCTAGCACCAGGGGCGGACTGACAACTCATGGGGCCCCCGGGTAATAGGGGATCATGGGGCCCCTGTGTTCTTGCCCAAGCTCAAAAATCCTATGAAAAAGGTACCAGGGGCATCTCATGGGGCCCCCTACTGACCCCGGGCCCTCGGGCAGCGCCCGAGTTTCCAAATGGTCAGTCCGCCCCTGGCTAGCACCCATTATTCCTGTTACAATATAACTACTTATAGGAAATTTAGGATTTTACTTACGACTTAGAAGACTGCTATCTTAACTCCTGTTTTTTAACTCTCCCCTTCAGTTCAAAATTCCACTTTTGTTCACAAATTTCACATGCAAGCAACCATCAAGTGTGAGCAAGGTCAAATGTGAGTTCTATATAAACTTATATACCCCTGTGAATAATTAAGCACTCCCCTAATTAGCAAACTGAAGGAAAACCAAAGTACTTTTTAAAAAGATTCAGAAAAGGAGAGAGAAAAAAAGGAAAAACTGTTTTAAAAACTGATAGCAAACTTATCAAATAAGGAAAGGAAAAAAAAAACACTTGCAATCACAAGCAGTCCCCAAGCAATCAAAAGCACAATTCCTGGTTTTCAATTCTCCACTTTTGTTCGCCAATTTCACATGCAAGCCACCATCAAGTGTGAGCACGCTCAAATGTTTTCCTATGTGTCCATGTACAGTAGTTTACAGGCAGTTGAGTTTACAGTTGTTTTTTTTTAACGCAGAAAATTTGCGCTCAGGAGTAGATTTTATCAGCATTGATAGAGTCCGGATCTTTCCCCAGCCTGGACAGCTGAGTGACATCAGCTTATAGCAGACTTTAGCCCCCTGTTGACTAAAAACAGGTAATAGAAGTGTAGAACGAACTGCACTCCTGTGATCCACAGGAGAATTACAGCCAAAACGAGCTTATGCTTTACTTCTCCTTTAACCTTGGACTGTGAGAAGGAGCAGTAAAGCTCAAACAATGTCAGGTGGCTCTTTATGTTTAAGCCTATGGAGCAGGGCAGGGGGCCATTGTGCCCATTTCTCCGGTTGACTTAACTAATCCACTTGTTGTTCCCACCAATACGCCTTATTCAGTAGTGACTCTGATTATCCCTCCAGTGTCTACTGTCTACTAGCGCCTTTACATATATAACTTAAAACATGAAAAGACAATGCATCACCTCTAAATAAAAAAATACTGAGAAGAAAAACACCTGCCAAATCCAAGAGTGTAAGGTTCCCTAAGTGATTGCTGCTACTCCATGTAGACATATGACATTCCATGTGGTTACTGATAAGGACTGACACATTGGCTGGAGTAGTGAGCACTGGGAGTTTGAATATTTCCTCTCTGTAGTGCACAAAGAGCTTTGCAATTATAAAGCAAACAAAGGATTGGATTATCTCAATCAGACAATTCTGTATCAGCCTTTTGCACAAAGCTGCTTGCAAACTATGAGTGCAACAGCACAAGAGTCTCCTGGCCTGTGAATTATAGATGATATATGTTTTTTTTTTTCTACACTTTTTTTTTCTGTTGATGGCATGTTGCATTGTAGAGCACAGCAACTCTTTCCTAAACTCCAATTAAAAAATCCATCTGCAGCTGACCAATCTTCATTTTTTAAGCCTATAACACCTAAAAAAATCTGAGGTCATGTGATCTATTGCAGCACCTCTTCTTGTAGTTATGACTACTCACATTTCTCTCTGGTCAACCGGTCCTTCACTCCTGAAGTGGTCAGGACTTTGTGAGGGCCCTGTTATGGACTCTTATGACAGCCAATGAGCAGTACCCACAACACCAGGAAGCAATGTGACCAATGTAGACTTGACCCTTTAACACTGCAGACCAGAAGAATAAAGGCCCCGGGACCCAACTTGTCATGTAACCAAAGATTTAAGTAAGTAATCGGGGCTTTAAAAAATGTATATGTGTGTATATATATATATGACATATATGTGTGCTATCGTAAAACATAAATAACTCAGTCAAGCTTGTTTCACATGACGTGTAAGGCCATTAAAGCTATCTGAATGCAAAACGTGCTATAAAACGTCTCTACCACAGCTTAACAACTCCACACACAATTTGTAAAATCCAACAGGAAGAGGACACATTAATATTAGGTATATATTTGAATGGGGAATATCATACTGAATAATTCAAGGTCATACATGAATACATACATACAAGTTAACACATACGAAAGGGGAGAAAGCAGTCTCCTCCCTCCTGGGTACTCTGTGTTTAGTATCCCTGGATACGAAATATAATTCTGAATATTAATCTGCCAGTTTCTAGAATACCACCTGCATATGTTGGAAGATATTAATATTAGTATAAAACTGTATTTGGGACTCATAAACTTGGTGACCTCCCAGCACCCATCCCTTAAACCCGATTATTGGTCAGTTGGTCTCTGTGGACACCCCTTTGATATCATAGAAAAAGGGAATGACAGGACCTTGTCAGGAAGCTCTTGTTTTAACATCACCCAAGGAACACCCAAGAGAGCCACGGCAAAGTTTTTGCTTGGACAATTGGACTCTGCTAAAACCAGGACTTTTCAAGTATTCTCCATTTTCACCTCCTTTTATTTCCCTGTTGTGTTATTGTTCTCTTTATGTCTTTCAAACATTTCTGTAAATATTTTAATTGCACCATTTGACCTTCATTATTAACCAATTCAATACCGTGCAATTTTACACCTTCCTGCCCAGGCCATTTTTCAGGTTTCAGCGCTCTCACACTTTGAATGACAATTGCGCAGTCATACAGCATTGTACCCAAACTAAAATTTTATAATTTTCTTCACACAACTAGAGCTTTCTTTTGGTGGTATTTAATCATCGCTGGGGTTTTTATTTTTTGCTAAATTAACAAAAAAGACCGAAAATTTTGAAAAGAAAATACGTTTTTCTTTGTTTCTGTTAGCAAAATGTTTGCAAATAAATAATTGTTCTTCATAAATTTAGGCCGAGATGTATTCTACTACATGTCTTTGGTGAAAATAACCCAAATTAGGATGTATTTTTTAGTTTACTGTATAGGAAAGTTATAGAGTTCACAAACTATGGTATAGATCTGAATATTGATCAATCCTGAAGTACTGACAGCCAATCTAATTTCTTGAGGTCCAAGAATGTCAGAATAGTACAGATATCCCCCAAATGACCCCTTTTTGCAAAGTAGACAGTCCAACGTACTTCATAAGAGGCATGGCGAGTTTTTTGAAGTTGTATTTTTTTTGTCATAATTTTTCGGAAAATTAAAAAATTAAAAAAATTATTTTCACTATTTTTTTTTACATACTGTCACCAGTGCAGTACAGCGTCATCATATAACTGGCATGGTGTTGATCAGGGACACTGACTTGTGACAGTCTGAAAAAAAAAATATATTTTTTTTTTATTTTAAATTTTTTATTAATTTTTTTTTCTTTTTTTAAGTTTTTTTTTTCATATTTCACTATGTCCAAAGGAGTACAATGTTACCATAGTAACATTGTACTACTTTGGGGAAGTGATCAGTATTTTTTTTTTTTTTACACAATTTGCTTATAGCAAAGAATTACTTTGCTATAAGCAAGCATTTACCTGAATGACATCGATTCATTCAGAGTTTTTTTTCTGTGCTTAGCTGTGACTTGGCCACGGCTAATCTCATGACATGTGCATGTGATTGTAAAAGGTGGGTAAGTGAGCGCAGACAGATCAGGTAAGCAGCTAACATACAGGGTAATCCTCAATACCTTGGAATGTAAACTATAAATGGGGTATGTAGCGCTAGAGAACAGATATTAGGCACAGAAGTTGTTACGATATGAAGCAACAGTGCAGCAGTTCTTATAATAGTTCATATAATCCGGCCAGAAAAAGCATGGAAAAGGTCCAATGATGTTCCAAATCGCATTCAGTAGAATAGGCAAAAATAATGAGGTTGTGCGCTTACCACAAGTACACACAATATGAGCATTGTATGCAATTTCAACAGCAACCGGGCATCATGGTCTGGTCAGCAGCCTGGGCGACATCTGGTCATATCCGGACATATGGATAACAGGTACACCGCTGTCCAGGTCCCCTCTGGCTTCCAAATCCCAAACGCCACCTTGCATAAGCTCATTAAAAAACGAGCCGGGAGGCAAGAAAGTGCTAATAGTGAAGTACGTTTATTAAAAACATAAAACGTGAGCAAAGCAACCAGAACTCACATCAACAAAATATACATCCAGGCCCAAATTGATGGGCTCCCTGGTGGTTAGTGGATCACTCAGCATGCACTGCATACAAATAAAAGTCCAATAGATAACCCTGGTGGCTAGTGGTATCATTGGTATATAGCCATAGAGTAAGGTAAGTAATATGCAGATATACTCATCCAGGTCTGGTGGGTTTGTTCCCTGGTGGCTAGTGGTTCATTAATAGTAGAGGCGTCAATAGGGTGGATCCCCTAACATGTTTCGAGCGAAAGCTCGTTCTCAAAGGGAAAAGTTCTCAATTCGTTCTCAAAGTTCTCGCTCGAAACATGTTAGGGGATCCACCCTATTGACGCCTCTACTATTAATGAACCACTAGCCACCAGGGAACAAACCCACCAGACCTGGATGAGTATATCTGCATATTACTTACCTTACTCTATGGCTATATACCAATGATACCACTAGCCACCAGGGTTATCTATTGGACTTTTATTTGTATGCAGTGCATGCTGAGTGATCCACTAACCACCAGGGAGCCCATCAATTTGGGCCTGGATGTATATTTTGTTGATGTGAGTTCTGGTTGCTTTGCTCACGTTTTATGTTTTTAATAAACGTACTTCACTATTAGCACTTTCTTGCCTCCCGGCTCGTTTTTTAATGAGCTTATGCAAGGTGGCGTTTGGGATTTGGAAGCCAGAGGGGACCTGGACAGCGGTGTACCTGTTATCCATATGTCCGGATATGACCAGATGTCGCCCAGGCTGCTGACCAGACCATGATGCCCGGTTGCTGTTGAAATTGCATACAATGCTCATATTGTGTGTACTTGTGGTAAGCGCACAACCTCATTATTTTTGCCTATTCTACTGAATGCGATTTGGAACATCATTGGACCTTTTCCATGCTTTTTCTGGCCGGATTATATGAACTATGTGCATGTGATTAGCTGTGACCATTCACAGCTAGACACTAGTATACAATGGATGGCATGAATGAAGCCATCCATTGTATACAACTGTCATGTGACCTATTGTGATTGGTCACAGCAGGTCACATGGTACCGGCAACAGGGGCCGGTACTCAGATCTGTCCGAGGTACACATCCGGTGACAGATCGCGCCGCTGTGCGGCTCTGCAAGCGTGCGAACTGCGCATGTGCGGGAGGACGCCATATGGCGGCCTCCCGGAAAGGTAATGCATTTTTGCAGATGCCATTTGGCCATAGGCCGGGCGTCAAATGGTTAATGAACCCTATTTTGAAAGTGTTAAAACTATCTCTAATGCTTTTAATGCAAACTAAAGAATCCCTGTTACTGTATATAATCCTCTGAGTATACCTGTCTGTGATGACAGCGTGTGTTACAGACGTTTATTGTTCACATTTGTTCTTGCTAACATTGTGAAGGGTTAATAAGCCCAAAACTATCTGGTGGCAGTTTGGAGTTTGAAGAGTTAATTGCTAATTAACCTAACCCCGTGACAATTGCTCTCAGGCTGCTGGCACCTAGATTGTGGTCCCGTGAGCTGGAAAATCTCTGTGCAGGGTGCAGTTGAGAGTGGCTGGTCCTTTGTCACGAGTTGGTGAGAAGGGCGGAGGTCGGGCACCGCGTTCGTCACAATGTGCAGTGCCATTTGACCTCCAAATATGGTGTGTATTAAGGCATCCTAAGAGTTAAATTTTGGTCTCATCTGAGCAGACTATACTCTCCCAGTATTTTACAGGCTTGTCTAAATATTGTGCAGCAAACTTTAACTGTACTTCAACATGCTTTTTCTTCAGAAATGGAGTCTTGCGTGGTGAGCTTGCATACAGGCCATGGCGACTGAGTGCATTACTTATTGTTTTCTTTGAAACAATTGTACCTGCTAACTCCACGTCTTTCTGAAGCTCTCCATAATGTGCATACTAGCACATTATGACATTAACTTTTTTTCCCACCACTTTAATGTAGCAGATGAAAGACATATCATGCTTACTTCCCGTCAACATCAGGGTGAAACCAGTGGAACCCAGGTACACCCATCTACTGTCCAGAGAAGTCTGGCCAGAAGTGATCTTCATGGAAAAATGTGGGCCAAAAAGCCATACCTTCAATGTGGAAACAAGGTTACACAACTCACCTATGCAGAAATATGGCAGCAGGTGCTCTAGACAAATTTGAAACAAATTTGAAACATTTGTCAGTAGCAGGAAGCAGTTTGTTCGCAGAAGGGCTGGAGAGCTGTACAATATTTAGTGTCTGCAGGCAACAGTTAAGCATGGTGGAGGTTCCTTGCAAGTTTAGTTCCGTGTTTCTGCAAATGGAGTTGGAGATTTGGTCAGGATCAATAGTATTATCAATGCTCAGAAATACAGGCAGATATTTATCTTCATGCCGTACCACCAAGGAACCATGTGATTGGCCCAAATGTATTCTTCAGGAGATCAAACATACAGCCAATGTAAAAAAGAACTATCTTCAGTGTAAAAAAGAGCAAGGAGACCTGGAAGTGATAGTTTGGCCCCCACAAAGCCCTGATCTTAACATCCTTGGGTCGGTCTGGGATTACATAAAGAGACAGAAGGATGTGAGGCAGTCTACATCCACTGAAGATCTGTAGTTAGTCCTCCAATATGTTGATTTGGAGCAACCTACCTACCAAGTTTCTTCAAGAACTGTGTGCAGTTGTACCTAGAAGAATTGATGCTGTTTTGAAAGCAAAGGATGGTCACACCAAACAATGATTTGATTTGGATTTCTCTTTTGTTCATTTACTTTCTATTTTGTTAACTGCTAAATATAAAGTATTAACACTTCTGAAAGCATTCTTAATTTACAGCATTTTTTCACACCTGCCTAAAACTTTTACACATTAGAATGCTGGAGAAAGAAAACATTTTAGGTGCTCTAATGAAATCTTGGGCCCCAACGCCAGCCACAGACAGATATACCGTAGCCAGTTGGAAGGAATAAGGAGGGACTGTGACTTATAGCCCCCAAAGTGTATATATCTTATATTTAGGGCTCTCCCATAGGTCAGGGCTTCGGATGTGCAGACTTTGCCTCTTAAGCCAGGTTTTCAGATACCCTGTGAAGCTGTGTTTTATAATACCTTGTTCAGAAACTGTTATCAGTGCAACTGATATTTGCTTTTGTTTGCAATTGTCTGATGTTATTGTTACTAGTACTTGCCTGTTTGATGTGTTTCCCAAATAAACATCTTCTCTTTCATCCTTGGTGTGTCAGACTGTGTGATGTTGATTCAAGGGTCATCATCATTACAAACCAGGGAACCCAATCATCCAGCGGCTTCTTCAGCTAGCACTACAAAAAAACATACTTACTAGACCATAGAATTCGATATTGTCTTGCCTGAATCTAAAGTTCTCCCTTCGCTCCTCTCTTCCAGTGCTACCATCCTTACTGGGAATCTCTCACATGCACAGACACATTGCAGTCTTTTTCCAGTTTTTTGGCGGAGATTCTGTGATGTGTGTGCATGTGCAATGTCTCTCAAATGGCTCCTGGGATAGCGATGTCACACATTCCAGGAGGCAGCTTGCAAGATGTGCATGTGCAAACACATGTCTACACATGTGGGGGGCTGCAATGTCATCCTGGTCTAGGCTGGGATTTAGCAAGTGTAACATGGACTGCACTTCATAACTCCTATGAAACGTCTTCCTTTGTTGCTTCTGTATTATCCTTCTTCAGTATGGACAGGGTTAAACTGGATGCAGAAGAGCAGCAGCTATTTTTAAAGAGACCACTTTGCAATGGTCATCTATGGGGTGTCACAAGTACAGAGGGAAGCCATCTTGGCTAGGCCTGTGTCGATCCTGCAAGGACAGTGATTGGCTTCTGCAATCAAACAAGCAGAGGAGGTTCTGCAGACTGCTAAGAGGAATGAAGAAGACAGTCGTAAAAGAGATGGGGTGAGAAAAAGAGACTAGACTGCTGGTTAAACAGAGAGGCTGAATTGCTGGCTGAACAGAACCCAGTCATAGCCAGTAGATCTCAGAGAGAATGTTTATTGCACAGGACATTGCCACAAGGATGGGAAATTTCTTCCTGGGAAGGTGTGAGGTGTGATTTGGATGTTTGGTGAAATGGATTTGTACTACACAGTGCTCTCACTGCTTGTAAGGAAAAAAAAGGACTGTCTCAGCAGGATTGAAAGAGAGAAATCACAGCAACTCCTACTTCTATCTTAGGCCTTGAACTGAATAGGAGCACATGTCCAGAGACCCAGAACAGAGTTCCCTGGTCCTGGTAGGAGACTAACATTGCACAAGTTAATCTGTTGTCTGCTGGGGGCTGTTGTACTTTCTTCAAGGGCCCCAACTTTGCTGGCCAATGTTTTTCGTTTATAGAGCAAAAAATTAAAAACCCAGTGATGATCAAATACCACAAAAAGAAAGCTCTATTTGTGTAAAAAAATATATAAATTTAATTTGTATACAGTGTTGCAGGACCTTGCAGTGCCGTATAGCATAAAATGGTCTGGTCACGAAGGGGGTAAAATCTTCCGGAGGTCAAGTAGTTAAACAAGCTGCTAGCAGGCTCCAGTAAGATTTCAACAAGCTCCAAGTAGTACTAAAGGCTTGGCTTAATGATTTATTTGAAATATACCAACAGGGCCAGTGCTAGACTATTTCATGCAAGAAGACCAGCTACTTGCAGCCCACCCCAAAAAAAAAATAAATAAAATTTCCTAATTTTTTAAAACAATAGAAGAAATAAAAGAACAAAACATTAAACTGCTAAATGTGCCAAATGTGCCAAAGGGTAGGTGCAGTGTTCTGTAAAGTAGATTGGTATGGGGTGGGGGTGCAGGGTTCTGTAGTGGAGATCAGTATGGGGTTGTGGATTTCAGATTTGTACAGAGTGATCAGTATGGAATAAGAGGTGCAGAGTTTTGTGGAGTGGGGGATGCAGTGCTGTACAGGGTGATCAGCATGGGGTGTAGTATCGATCAATATGGGGTGGGGTGCAGATTTGTACAGAGTGATCAGTATGAGGCAAGGGTGCAAGGTTCTGTAGAGTGATCAGTATGGGTTAGTGGGGTGAAGTGTTGTACAGAGTGGGTCAGGGTGGGTGCAGGGTTGTGTAGAGTAGATGAGTATGGGGTGGGGGGTCCAGTATTCTGTAGAGTAGATTAGTATGAGGTGGGGGGAGGATGTATTTGGTGCAATATTCTCTAAAGTGATCGTATGGGGTGGGGGGGTGCAGTGTTCTATGGAATGGAGGACGGGGAGAGGGTTGTGTAGAGTATATCAGTGAGGGGTGCAGTGTTGTACAGGGTAATCAGTATGGGGTGAAGGGTGTTTCGTTCTATGGGTGGGGGGTGGGTGTATATTGAGGGGTGCAGTGTTCTGTAGAGTGATCAGTATGGGGTGAGGGTTGCAGTGTTGTAAAGGATGATTGGTGAGGGGAGAAGGGTCCTGTAGCGTGATCAGTGAGGGGTGCAAAGTAGATGGGTTGGTGCAGGAAGAGGAGAGGGTTCTTGCACAGGGTCAAGCGGGACCCCAGACAGCCTGACACAGTCGGAGGGTCCCCGGATCACAGCCCTCTGTACTGATCAGAGGTGGGAAGGGAGGAGGGCAGCTGGTACTCGCGATTTGGGCAGCAGCAGAGCCCGGTCTCTTCTTGAAGCACATTTGTTTGGCTGGGGAGTGAGCAGGCACCAAGAAGGAGGGACCCAGGAATTGGGACTCACAGGAGGGACCCGGGGACACAGAAACAGCCAGTGCCACACTGGGCATGCTCCCCGTCCCCACTTTCACTTCTGATCAGTTGCTGCTGCTCCACGTCAATCTCTGAGAACTGGGCACAGCACCGATCAACGGGATCTGTCAAACTGTAGCCACCTGTGGCTGAGATTGGGCTCAAACATTCTGCCCAGGATACTGGAGCAGCACTGCATGTGGCTAGGGTGGCACTCAAATTCAGTCATACCTGACACAGGTGCGGCAGAGAGTAGAGTAACCAGCAGCCGTGGCTGCGCCCTAGGAGGCAGTGCGCCCTAGGCGGCTGCCTAGTTCACCTAGTGGTACTGGCGGTCCTGTATACCAAAGAGTGTCAGTAGGTGTTCGGTGAGCAAGATGTGTCATCTTCATGTGTGCAGATAAATCACAAGACAATACAATGGCTCCTCCGGGGTAGTGCTACATAAGCAAGTGTTAAAAAAAGTTTACACCTTTCAAATAAATATTTTTACTAATGTGTAGGAGGGAAGGGAGAAGACAGGAGAGGGGGCCTTGAGAAAATGGGCATAGTTGTGCTTTAATTTAAATGTGTTTTTTTTTTGCTGCAATCTTAGTAAATACATTTTATGATTTTATAATATCTCCTCTATAAGATATTTATATGGGCAGCACAGTGGCTAAAGGGTTAGCCCTTCCGCCTGGCAGTACTAGGGTCGTTGCTTCAAATCCCAACCACAGCACCACCTGCCTGGAGTTTGCATGCTCTCCCTGTGCCTGTGTGGGTTTCCTCTGGGTACTCCAGTTTCCTCCCACACTCCAAAGACATACTGGGAAGTTAATTTGATCCTGTCTAAATTGGCCTTAGTATGCGTATGTATGAATGTAAGTTAGGGACTTTAGATTGTACGACCCTTGAGGGTTAGGGACTGATGTAAATGTACAATATATATGTAAAGCACTGCGTAAAATTGACAGCGCTATATAAGTACCTGTAATAAATAAATATATGCCACTACCAACACAAATCCAAAAAGCACAGCTCCTTCTTCTAGTTTGTATACAGCTTTTCAAGCAAGCTGCAATAAATTGCTCTGTGATTTTAGACTGTAATTGTGCTGTAAACCATCAGTTCCCAACGCACAGTTGGGCATAAACAAATAATTTGCAGGAAAAAACCTTCTTCTAGATTTGTGTAGGAAGTGATAGTATAGAAATATCTCCTCTTCTAAGAAGGCTCAAGGCTGATGCTGCTGCATTCTGCAAACATATGCTACATATAAAGTACTGTATGTGCAGGCATCTGACTGCATGGATTTAAACTGAAACATATTACAGGCGTACCTCAGTTTACGAACGCCTCGGTTAACGTGATTTTCTGTTTACGAATGAAAATCCATTGAAAATAATGCCTCGGTTTACTAATTTATTTTCGCAATACGAACGGATTAATTGGTTTTCAATGCATTTACTAATTTTTTTGAATCATGTCCCTGTACAGTACTATGCCTTTAAAGTGCACTTTATAAAGAGTTTTGAACAGATAAAACTTTTTTTGACTTGTTTCTGACTTCCGGAACGGATTAATTGGTTTTCAATGCATTTACAAATTTTTTTTTAAATCATGTCCATTTATGCCTTTAAAGTTCACTTTATAAAGAGTTTTGAACAGATAAAACTTTTGTGGACTTTTTTCTGACTTCCAGAACGGATTAATTGGTTTTCAATGCATTTAGAAATTAATGTTTAATTATTTCCCTGTACAGTAGTTATGCCTTTAACCACTAGCCTGCAGGGCACTTTTACCCCCTTCCTGCCCAGGCCAATTTCCAGCTCTCAGCGCTGTCACACTTTGAATGACAATTGCGCGGTCATGCAACACTATACCCATATGAAATTTTTATCATTTTTTTGAGACAGATAGAGCTTTCTTTTGGTGGTATTTAATCACCTCTGGGATTTTTTATTTTTTCTTAAACAAACCAAAAACCACTGAAAATTTTGAAAAAAAAACGTTTTTTCTTAGTTTTTGTTATACAATTTCGTAAATAAGTGATTTTTCTCCTTCACTGATGTGTGCTAATGAGGCTGCAGTGATTGGCACTGATAGGCTGCACTGATGGACACTGATAGGTGGCACTGATGGGCACTGATGAGGAGGCACTGGTAGGTTGCACTGATGGGCATTGACAGGCATCACTGATGGGCACTGAAAGGCGACACTGATACATGACACTGATACATGACAGTGATATATGGCACTGATAGGCGGCACTGATAGGCGGCACTGACTGGCACTGTTAGGCAGCAGTGACTGACACTGTTAGGCGGCACTGACTGGCACTGATAGGAGGCACTGACTGGCACTGATAGGCGACACTGACTGGCACTGATAAGTGGCACTGATTGGCAGCACTGATAGGTGGCACTGATAGGCATTGATAGGTGGCACTGACTGGCACTGATGGGTGACATTGAAAGGCAGCTCAGATGACACTGATATGTGGCATTGATGTGCACTGGTATGCACTGATATGTGGCATTGATGTGGCACTGATGGGCACTGGCAGGTGGCACTGATGGGCACTGGCACTGATGAGCACTGACAGGTGGCACTTCTGGGGCCACACTGATCATCAGGGCACACTGATCATCAGTGCCCTGATGATCAGTGTACATGTCCCCTCCGCGGAACGCTGATCACCGGCTCTCCTCCCGAGCTGTCAGCATGACAGCTCGAGAGGAGAGAAATGCCGATAACCGGCATTTCCGTGTTTACATGTGATCAGCTGTGATTGGACACAGCTGATCACATGACCGAGCCGACATCTTCGTCTCTTTCCGTGATCGGACTGCCGATCGAGAGAACCACCTTGCGCCCATCATTGTACTATAGGGCGGGCGGAAGGTGGTTAAAGTGCACTTTATAAAGAGTTTTGAACAGATACTTTTTTTTTTACTTTTTTCTGACCTCCGGAACAGATTAATTGGTTTACAATGCATTCCTATGGGAAACTGCATTTCTTTTTACAAATTGTTTGCAATACGAAAAATCCCACAGAATGAATTAAATTTGTAAGGTGAGGTGCGCCTGTACTTAGTTTTTTGTACTAAATATAAAGGATTAGTTGATCCTGTGTGCACCTGGCTATGGAGAGTTCACTAGAATGAAGAAATAAAGTAAATCATTGATGTACAAATCAAATGAAAAGGAGATCTTTCAGAGGTCTTATAACTCCTACAGAAGTGTACCTTGCATCTGTAAGAGAACTCTAGCCAGCTTGTGCATTTACAGCTGAAATACATTCATGAAACCTGTTTTACTTGTCATAGAATTTGTAATCCTGTTCAGCTACTATTGTAACTATTGTGTAGGTGCAAATATGTCGCTTTTACTCATGTGTGGTGTGACTTTCTTCTCTTCCTGGAATGAAAAGGTTCCAGGGGTAGAAAATCCCGCTAGATCATGTGCCTCTACTAACACAGACACAGCTCTGCTTCTCCATTTGTTGCAGGAGATCAGCCAAAAATCATTGGCCAGGACCTGCTGACAAGCATGTCCTGCAGCGAATGACGGAGGGATCAGCAGGGTGGCGCACGCATGCATGTGCCAAACCTGAAAAAACACAGTGACATATGGGTCCTTCACTGGTCGCATAGTGGCCCCGATCCTCCATCCTCTTGTCCCCCGCTGGCGCTCCTGGCTCTTCTCCCCTGCCGAGTGCCCCCATAGCTAGCCACTTGCTATAAGGGCACTCGTGCAGGCTCACTGCCGAGCCCTGCTCTGTGTGTCCATTGACACATACAGCGTGGCTCAGCCCCACCCCCTCCTCATTGGCTATGATTGTCAGCAGTGGAAGCCAATGTCTCAGGGTCCAGCGATGTGCTGTCCCATCCCTCCTCCCCCCCGGCGCCAGCATCTTAACTGTGGGCACCAGGCTGTGACAACTTGCGCATGGGCCTATCCCATGAGGAAGTCATGTGATTTGTGATGTAACGCCTAGGAAGGAAGTGTGGTGACATAATATTTGGTCGGACGGCGGCTGCCATCTTGTTACACCTGTTTCTGTGTATTTTATTATCAATGCTTGTATGGGTCTGCTGGCCTGATTTTAAAAGTTGAATAATCTCTACCTAGTTTTTATGCATTAAACATGGAAGTATTACACTATGAGATGTTCTTTGATATTTTTTTGAATATGGATTTCTGATGAGGAATTGGAGAAGGAGCCAAAAAAGTACACTTATAGAGGAGAGCTGGTTGGATTTCAGGTTGATATTAAAGCGCATTTGAGCTATATTCCCTATAGGTCAAAATGGGAGGAAAGCGTGCACGCTCGCTGGTGGAGGCTTTTTAACGTTGACTGTAGCAATTGTACGTACAAATATGGACGCGAACATTCATTTTGGTATAGACCCTCCATCTTGTATCATTTCTCACTCCAAATCAGCTCCCCCCCTCCCTCTCTGTTGAGTGACACGTGGTCCTTGTGTGCTGGGTTCAGGAGTGCGCAGGACACAGCTGGATATCCTTCATGGTTGTAAACCCAATTAGCTGATTCCAGTGTGTCTGGCAAACTCTTGCCCTGAAGCTGATCATAAAGCTATAAACCCATCAGTCACTGGACTTCAAACGCATTCCGAAATAGCAGTAAAACCTGTATCCCATGTGAAAACACTTTTTCATACAATTTCGTAATTTCTCGTAGGTATACATACCATAAAACAAGAAATACAGTTGCAAGAAAAAGTATGTGAACCCCTTGGGATTATGTGGAGTTTTGCATGAAATGGGCATAAAATGTGCTATGTCACAACAATAGAAGAACACAGTCTGCTGAACATAATACTACACAAACATTAGATGTTGCCATGGTTTAATTGCACATAACATGTAAACATTCACAGTGCAGGGAGGAAAAAGTATGTGAACCTTTGGACTTAATAACTGGTTGACCCTCCTTTGGCAGCAATAACCTCAACCAAACGTTTCCTGTAGTTGCAGATCAGACCTGCACAACGATCTGGAGTAATTTTGGACCACTCTTCTTCACAAAACTGTTTCAGTGTAGCAATATTCTTGGGATGTCTGGTGTGAATCGCTCTCTTAAGGTCATGCCACAGCATTTCAATCGGGTTGAGGTCAGGACTCTGACTGGGCCACTCCAGAAGGCGTATTCTGTGCTGTTGCAGCCATTGTTTTGTTGAATTACTTGTATGCTTTGGGTCATTGTTGTGTTGCATCACCCATCCTCTGCGGAGCTTCAGTTGGCGGACAGATGGTCGTACGTTTTCCTGCAAAATGTCTTGATAAACTCTGGAATTCATTTTCCCATCAATGACAACAATCCGTCCAGGCCCTGAGGCAGCAAAGCAGCCCCAAACCATGATGCTCCCTCCGCCATGTTTTACAGTGGGGATGAGGTTTTGATGTTGGTGTGCTGTGCCTTTTTTTCTCCACACATAGTGTTGTGTGTTCTTCCCAAACAACTCAATCTTGGTTTCATCTGTCCACAGTATATTTTGCCAGTAGTGCTGTGGAACATCCAGGTGCTCTTTTGCAAACTTCAAACGTGCTGCAATATTCTTTTTGGACAGCAATGGCTTCCTCCGTGGTGTCCTCCCATGTACTCCATTCTTGTTTAATGTTTTCCTTATTGTAGATGTGTCAACAAAAATGTTAGCATGTGCCAGAGATTTCTGTAGGTCTTTAGCTGACACTCTGGGATTCTTCTTTACCTCATGCAGCATTCTGCGCTGTGCTCTTGCAGTCATTTTTACAGGATGACCACGCCTAGGGAGAGTAGCAACAGTGCTAAACTTTCTCCATTTGTAGACAGTCTGTCTTACCGTGGACACATGAACATCAAGGCTTTTGGAGATACTTTTGTAACCCTTTCCAGCTTCATGCAAGTCAACAATTCTTGATCGTAGGTCTTCTTAGAGCTCTTTTCTGCGAGGCATGGTTCACATCAGACAATGCTTCTTGAAACCAGTAAACCCAAAACAGGTGTGTGTTTTGTAAGGGCAGGACAGCTGTCAGCAACACATCCAATATCATCACACTGATTGGAGTCAAGGTTGGCTCACTCCTGGCTCCAATTAACTCTGGGAGAAGTCATTAAGCTAGGGCCTCACATACTTTTTCCTCCCTGCACTGTGAATGTTTACATGTTATGTGCAATTAAAGCATGGCAACATCTAATGTTTGTGTAGTATTATGTTCAGCAGACTGTGTTCTTCTATTGTTGTGACTTAGATGATGTTCAGAGCACATTTTATGCCCAATTCATGCAAAACTCCACGTAATCCCAAGGGGTTCACATACTTTTTCTTGCAACTGTATATTCAGAGAGGTAATTTTAAAACAAGTCACCTGATACCTTACACCCCTAGATTACGTCTACAAGAGAGCAGAAAGCGATATCTCCTTAACCGTCACAGCCAGATACATCATATCTGATGTCTGGACGTTCAGAATATCGTTCTGCATATTATCCTGCCAGTGGATAGGATGCCACATGTACCTAGGGAAGGTTATTGACCCTTGTATAACATGCGAGGGATTTTTGTTCTAGCCTGGATCTCCGCCTAACCCCCCCCCCTCCCCAAATGAGGCGATTGGCCCTTTGCTTCAGTAGACGCCCCCTGCTGGAGGACTACAAAATACGCTGTCAGGCCTGGAGAAGTAAGTTGAAGAATTCTCCCTTTTTAACATCAGGAACCAACTTGAGAGAACGGTACCCTTTGTTCAGGAAACTTGATTTGCTTAAACCAAGGCTGACGGCAAGTATTCTACCTCTCTAAACTTCTTTCTGTTATCTTTCTGTTGTGTTATTGCTCTCTGTATTTATATATATATATATATATATATTGGCTAAATCTTTTTCTGTAAATATTTTTATTGCACCATTTTGACCTTTTTAGTAATAAATCCTATTTTCTGAAAAGTGTTGAACTGTTTCTAAAGCTCTTTAATGCAAACTAAGAATCCCTGTTTCTGAAGAGCGCTACTGTGTGTTTTTAAACTTCTGCATACATCTGCCTGCGGTGATATTGTGTATACAGACGCTTATTCAAACATCATAGTGTTACTGCTAAGATTGGCAAGTTTCCTCCTACTCTGTACAAAAAGGCGGTGGTGGCAGTGTGAAGGGTTAATTGCATAATTAACCTGATCCAGTAACAATCGCTCTCAGGCTGCGGTATATTATTATTATTATAATACAGTATTTATATAGCGCTAAAAGGTTTGCTCAGCGCTGTACATTATAGTGGGGGACAGAACATGAGGCAATACAGTAACAAAACAATGCACGAGGGGGTCAAGGGCCCTGCTCTTTCGAGTTTACAATCTAGGAGATAGATTGTGGTCCATTAACTGGAAAATCTTTGTGCAGGGTGCAGCTGAGCGTGGCATTGTTACGCACGTGACAGTGCGGTTTTAGATTGGTTAGTCCTTCGGTCACGAGTTGGTGAGAAGGGCTGGGGGTCTGACGCCGCGTCCGTCACAGTGACCACTCTTCAAGTCATTTGTGGAATATATGCTGATTTGAAGATTTTTCTGCACTACAGATCTTGATTTGTACTACATTTATGGACAATTATTCACAGACTGTTACTTGCTTGAGGGCTCAGCCGGGTGTTTATTATTCATCATTTTCTTTTTATTTTGTGTGCTTTGTTTTATATGTAAAATATATATATATATATATATATATATATATATATATATATATATGTCGTATATTTGCACATACAGTGGATGTAAATGTTTAAGTTTCACTTATTGATTTGCTCATAATTGGTATTTCACTTATTGATTTGTTCATATTTGGTATTTCACTTATTGATTTGTTCATATTTAATATTGCCCAGCAGGGCATCTAGTCTGGATATTTTCATTCACTTGTGTTTGGTTATTCTCTAGGTATGCACTTATATCACCTTATTTAGGAGCTCTGTCAGGTGTTTACTTTTTGCTCTATGGTTAGGTTTAGAAAGTGGCGCAGCACTATTTATCTATTCATTTATTTGTTAGTGTTGTGGGAACGCAATTCGGTGTTTGCAGACACTCTTAGTTTATCATATTAGGTTTGGCAGCACAAGAGGATTTTGTATTTGTTTATAAGTCGCTGATCACAGCCATTACTAGTATAAAAAATAAATAAATAAAAAGTCCAGTATATACAGCACCATTTGTAAACGCTATAACTTTCACGTAAACTAATTTACACGTTTTGGATTTTTTTTAGCAGACATGTAGCAGAATACATTTTGGCCTAAATTTATGATGAAATTTAATTTTTTAAAAAAATTTTTACTGGTGGTTTTATAGCAAAATGTCAAAAATATTTTCGTTTTTCAAAATTGCCGGTCTTTGTTGTTTATAACACAAATTATAAAAACTGCACAAGCGATTAAAGAAAGCTCAATTTGTGGAGAAAAAAAGGATATAAATGTCATTTTGGTGCAGCGTTGCATGACCACGCAATTGTCAAAGTAATGCAGCTCCGTATCGCAAAAAATTGCCTGGTCAGGAAGGGGGGGTAAATCCTCTGGAGGGCAAGTGGTTAATACAGACAAAGCATTAAGGTGCAACAAAACTTCGGTCTTTAAAACCACTTTAATATTTATTCACTGGCATTGCCCTGCATTGAAGACATATAGAAGTGGAACGCCAGAAGCATCAACACTTCCCGGCTCAGACAGAACGTCCAGCACAATGCTTGTTTACAGCGCCCTGCGTCAGGGATACGCACATTGCGCAAACCAAGCGCTGGGCGACATGGGAAAACAACATCGTCCGGGGTTCAAAGAGGACAGCGGGAGCAGATCGCCATAGCAACCCATTGTTTACATGTCACGTGAAAGAAGACGCAACTCAACCATCGGGCGGTGCTTAATGACGTCTTGGAGATCGATTGGAGGAAGGAGAGAACTGTTACTAGGGAGACAATGTGTGGGCGGGGGTAGCGAAAGATCCCGGAAGGAAAGCGGGAAATAAACATAGGACTGGGGGATGGAGGAATGAGAGCGACAATTATAGCTGTCCAGACAGTGAGAAGAGGCGGCTCCTGAGCTGGGGTCATCGCCACAGAGAGATAAACACGAAATCAGAGACGTCCATCCACTTATAACAGTCCGAGGAGCTGTGCTGGAGAAGTAGGAGAGGTAAAGCCATTGTCCTGGTTTGCATGGGAGGTGGGTGAAGCAGGGAAGATGGCCGGGGGCTGAGACATTGTATTGTGGGTGAGAAGGTGTTCTGAGAAATATGGGGGGAGGACAAAAAGGGGCTCAGTGGGGTAGATTTACTAAAACTGGTGCAGCTGTGCATGGTAGCCAATCAGCTTCTAACTTCAGCTTGTTCAATTATGGACCAGGCTTTTTCTGTTACTTTTCTTTCCATGTGACAATCAGTTTTTTTTTTTGCTAGAAAGTTACTTAGACCCCCCCCCCAATGTTATTAATATTTATTAAAGCAGAGGTCCTAGAGAATAAATTGGTGGGTATTGTAATTTTTATGTCCCATAGTATTTGCGCAGTGTTTTTTTAAATGCAATTGGGACAAAATACACTTTTTTTTAATTTGAATACAAAAACAAACGCAATACATAACCCACTTTTTTGTAAAATATAAAAGATGATGTTATGCCGAGTAAATAGATACCAAACATGTCATGCTTTAAAATTGCATACACCCGTGCAATGGCAACAAACAATGTAAATTTTACTATCCTTAGGTGACAGGTTAATAACCTTTACACTTTAAATTTACAGAGAAGGTCTGGTGCTCACGATCTGACGTTCATGGTGATACCTCACATGTGTGGGAAGATCGCTGTTTGCGTGCATGTGGGGCCAATGTGTTAGTTCTCCTTTGCGCACAAGCATGGGGGAATGGGGGCACTTTATTTATTTTACACTGTCACTTTAACCTCTTGGGGCCGGCTGCACGCAAATGACGCCAAGCAGCCACACATTTGCGGGCAATTAATAAAAACATATGTGCTGAGAGTGCGCGCCCTGCTCTCTCCCAGCACGCATGTCTGGTACTCACGGAAAGGTCCCGATCTCCTCTTTCCTCCTCGATCTTTCCCGATCATGTGACTGCCGTGATGGTGAATCACGGCAGTCACATGACCCTAAAACCCCGCCCCGCCTCCCAGCTTTTCACGGAAAGGTCCCAATCTTCTCTTTCCTCCTCGATCTTTCCCGATCATGTGACTGCCGCGACGGTGAATCACGGCAGTCACATGACCCTAAAACCCCGCCCCGCCTCTCAGCTTCTGAAACCTTTAATGGGTCGGGAGGTGCCGGTGCCAAGGGGTTAAATCTTCTTTTTTTTTTTTTTAATCACTTTTATTGCTGTCACAAGGAACATAAACATCCCTTGTGACAGCAATAAGCCTGTGACAGGTACTCCTTTATGGAGGGATCTGGGGTCAGTGAGACCCCCAAATCCCTCCTCTGCTCTTCAAAGCATTTAATCACAGCAAGATTGATATGATTGAATGCTTTTCTATTTTAAAAATGGCGCCAAGTGTTTCAGAGTTAACCGATCGTGATGTCAGGTCATCGCTTCCAGTCTACTATTTAACGGAGCAAAACAAAGCTGATCTGGTCCTTGTTCGGCTCGGTGACTAGCTGGTGGCAACGCATGCTGGTCAGTCGGGACTGGCTGGTCAAACAGGAGAATCCCGTTAAAGCATCAGGAAGGGGGGAGCGGGAACATCCCCTCTCGCTGCTTGTAATAGAGATCAAGCGGCTAGTTAGCCACTCTAATTGCTATTACAAGACAGCCAACCGTCGTCTGTAAATAGCTGTACCTGGATAATACCTGCATCTGCAGGCATCATCCCAGTACAACCACTTGAAGACCGGTGATGTACCAGGTATGTGACTGGTCGGCAAGTGGTTAAGCTTTGACAATAAAACCTGGACGGTGATTGGTTTCTGTGCAGAGTTGCACCAGATTTTGCACTCTCCATCTTCAGCAAATCAACCCCAATATTATACAGACTGCGCACTCCTGTTTAGAGGTTGCAGAGTCCTTTATAGCAGTGGTCTCTAAACTGCTGCCGGGGTCAGATGCAGCTCTTTGCTTGCCTCTATCTGGCCCTGGGACACTATTCTTCCAACTGACACCATTACTGGGGCACTATTCCTCCCAATGACGCTGTCGACGGGGCACTATTCCTCCCAATGACGCTGTCGACGGGGCACTATTCCTCCCACTGACGCTGTCGACGGGGCACTATTCCTCCCACTGACGCTGTCGACGGGGCACTATTCCTCCCACTGACGCTGTCGACGGGGCACTATTCCTCCCACTGACGCTGTCGACGGGGCACTATTCCTCCCACTGACGCTGTCGACGGGGCACTATTCCTCCCACTGACGCTGTCGACGGGGCACTATTCCTCCTTTTAATACCAACCATGGGGCATTATTCCTCCTCCTAAAACAAACAATGGGGCTCCTTTCCTCCTGTTAAGACCAATGATATGGCAGTGTTTAATCCCGCTGATGACAGGAAATTGTCTACTCCCACTGGCCACAGTCTGGCCCTCCAGAAGTCTGAAGGATAATAAACTGGTCCTTTGTTTACAAAGTTTGAAGACACCTGCTCATTAGTCTAAAGTCCCAGACTCTCCCCAGGCCAGGGAAGCCACACAAAGACACAAATACAAGTGAATGGCTGTACTTGTGTAAACATGAATGCTTCTGCATCAGCCTTTGGCTGCACATGTACATACGGCTTATTTTCCTGAATGTGCCACTTTTGATTTTTGGGAAATACGTTATACAGGCATGTACAGTGGATATAGAAAGTCTACACACCCCTGTTAAAATGTCAGGTTTCTGTGATGTAAAAAAAAGTGAGACAAAGATAAATAATTTCAGAACTTTTTCCACCTTTAACCTCCCTGGCGGTATGATTATTTCAGATTTTGGTGCTGAAAGCAGTACCATTATTTTGCATGGAAATTTGGCGTTTTTTTATTGTAGGCTGTAATTTTTAGGAATAACTCACTGAAATCTGTCCGAACAAGAGTCTAGTAAACATCCCAGGTATGTTAAAATTTGAAACGCGAAATCATAAATTATAATTTAATAAATAATAATAATTTAATAATATAATCAAACCAAAAACACTGAAATTTGAAATATAGCGCCAAGTTCGCACATCACTGAGAAAAGTCGCAAAATCTTTTTTAGTATCTGATGACGAATTTCCCCACGAATCATTATCACTCAATTCTGCAAGTGGTTCTGATTTACTATCACTGTTCTCTAGCTGGTCTAAAACCGCTTTTGACATAAAGGGACGCTTTTTGGACACCATGGACTTTTCTCAGTTTCCAAGCAGAAAGAACAATAAAAATGCAGGCAGGGCACAGGACAAAGCAATCGGGACAAAATGTATGTGAAATGGTTTGGTACAGTAATGTTTTACTATGTGATTTTAGTGATTTTAGTGAATGTCACTTTTTGTAATTTTCAAATTTCCTGCCGTTCCGTCCCCCGTACGTCCCGACGCTCGCAGGGGACGGAACCCAGATGACAGATGCCGGCATCCGCCGGATTACATTGCCGGGGACACTGCAGGAGGGACATCGCGGGAGCGCAGGACAAGGTAAGTGACCGAGGGATCCCGGAGCAGCGCCGCATGGTAAGCCTGAGTGTAGCTCGGGGTTACCGCTTGTGGTACTGAAACTTTACCCCAAGCTACACTCGGGAATACCGCCAGGGAGGTTAATGTAACCTATAAACCGTACAACTAAGGGCTCATGTACACTGCAGCTGCTAAACTCACGTTCAGGAGTTCAGCGTTTTTTTTCAGCAGCCCCTGAACTCTCCCTAATGTTTTCCTATGTGTCCATGTACATAGTCGTTTACAGGCGGTTGAGTTTACAGTAGTTTTTTTTAACGCACCAAACTTGCGTTCAGGAGTAGATTTTACCGGCGTTTCAAACACTTGTAAACGTTAACCGCATTTATAAGCATTTGCGTTTTAGAAACGTTTTTTAACTGTTCCATATCCAGACGCTTTGCAGAGCCTTTTTTCTTCATCGGAAATGCATGCAAAGCATTTTCCATGTATTCAAATGGACCCAGTACACCAGCGCAGTCAGTTCCAGGTTTCGCATGAAGGAAAAAATGATAGAACGTGTTGCACTATGCTCATGATGGGATCCATAGTGAATACAACCAGAAAATACAGGTCATCTCAACAAATACTGCTCTCTCTGCTTCTGCTCTCTCTATTCCACTCAAAATGTCTGAAATAGTAAATTTTTTACTATTTTTTTCAGTGCATTTGGGAAGGTCTTCTGAGGTTATCTCTTATAAACGCTTCTATAGCAATCGCGCATAAACGCGGTATACAAACGTGGCTAAACTGACGTTTTTTAACCTACGTTTTCCAGCAGTCAGTTTTCATCGTTCAGAAGTGTTTTCAGTCAGCATGGCACGTCTTGACTTGGCAATATTTGCCTACTCTTTCTTGCAAAAACACTCAAAATCTGTCAGATTGCGAGGGCATCGCCTGTGCACAGCCCTCTCTGGGCCATTCCAAAACTTTAATCTTCTGCTGGTGAAGCCATTTCTTTGTTGATTTGGATGTATGCTTTGGGTCGTTGTCATGTTGAAAGATGAAGTTCCTCTTCATGTTCAGCTTTCTTGCAGAAGCCTGAAGGTTTGTGCCAATATTGCCTGGTATTTGGAACTTTTCATAATTCCCTCTGCCTGACTAAGGCCCCAGTTCCAGCTGAAGAAAAACAGCCCCAAAGCATGATGCTGCCACCACCATGCTTCACTGTGGGTATGGTGTTCTTTTGGTGATGTTCAGTGTTTTTGCTCCAAACATATCTTTTGGACTTATGGTAAAAAGATTCAACCTTGGTTTCATCAGACCATAACACATTTTCCCACTTGCTTTTGGGAGACTTCAGATGAGTTTTTGCAAAATTTAGCTGGACTTGGATGTTTTTCTTTATAAGAAAAGGCTTCCGTCTTGCCAGACATATGAGGAATACAGGAGATTGTTGTCACATGTACCACACAGCCAGTAGTTGCCAGATATTCCTGCAGCTCCTTTAATGTTGCTGTAGGCCTCTTGGCAGCCTCCCAGACCAGTTTTCTTCTCGTGTTTTCATCAATTTTGGAGGGATGTCCAGTTCTTGGTAATGTCACAGTTGTGCCATATTATCTCCACTTGATAATGACTGCCTTCACGGTGTTCCATGATATATCTAATGCCTTGGAAATTCTTTTGTACCTGTCTTCTGACTGATACCTTTTTAACAATGAGATCCCTCTGATGCTTTGGAAGCTTTCTGCAGACCATGGCTTTTGCTGCAGGATGTGACTAAGAAAATGCTAGGAAAGACCTACTAGAACAGCTGAACTTTATTTGGGGTTAATCAGAGGTACTTTAAATGATGGCAGGTGTGTACTGACTCCTATTTAACATGATTTTGAATGTGATTGCTTAATTCTGAACACAGCTACATACCCAGTTACAAGAGGGTGTGCACACTTGTGCAACCACATTATTTTAGTTTTTTATGTTTACTCTCTCCCCCCCCCCCCTAAAAGATTTCAGTTTGTTTTTCAATTGAGTTGTACAGTTTATAGGTCACATTAAAGGTGGAAAAAGTTATGAAATAATTTTAGCTTTGTCTAATTTTTTTACATCACAGAAACCTGACATTTTAACGGGTGTGTAGAATTTTTTATATCCACTGTATGGATAAAAGCTATGTCTACATGAGCAAAGCCTGCAGAGAAGCAGGTAACGTGTACAGCCACCAATACAAGAGAATGGCTATATATGTCACCTGCTGCCTGGGCACAGGAAAGTGCTGCGTATTTTACACTAGAAGACATGTCTGTATGCGGCCTAGAGTAGTATCAAGTTGAAGCAGACCTTTACCGTATTTTTCGCCGTATAAGACGCACCTGACCATAAGACGCACCTAGGTTTTAGAGGCAGAAAACAGGAAAAAAAAAATTCTGAACTAATGGACTGCAGACACAGTACAGGAGATGACCAGAGACTGCGGACAGCACAGGGATGACCAGAGACTGCGGACAGCACAGGGATGACCAGAGACTGTGGACAGCACAGATGACTGCTGACCTTTGGGGAGGTCTCTTACTTCCGCAGAGTTTTTGTTTGATCTTACCTGTTCCTCGATCCAGCCGCGCGCTGTCTTCCCGGCTTCTGTAATGGCGCTCGGCATGATAGCCGGGTGCCCAGTGCGCATGAGCGAGAAGCACTTGCGCTTTGTGATTGGTCCGGCGGCTTCTGGGATCTGTCATGTGTCCCAGGTACCGCCTTACCATTCACAAAGCGCACCTCTTCTCGCGCATGCGCACTGGGCACCCGGCTGTCATGCCCAGTGCCCACACTACAGAAGCCGGGAAGACAGCACGCCGCTGGATAGAGGAACAGGTAAGGTCCCGCTGCAGAGCTGAGCGGCCGGCCCGGTATTCTGACACGGCCGTGGTGGAAATACCGGACCGGCCGCTCCATATTCGCCCCATAAGAGGGACTGACATTTCCCCCCCAGTTTTGGGGAAGAAAAAGTGCGTCTTATACGGCGAAAAATACGGTACCTATGGAACACAAAATTGAATGGTGCATGCAGTACTGTATGTCTATCCATAAACAGCATAAGGGTCAGTTCACACCATGAATCAAAATGTTCGCTCCTGCACAATTCACATGCGATCCGGGTGCAGTGTGATTTCAACCTATTCATTTGAATGGGCTGAAATTGCACCGGACTGCAGCAAAAGTGCATGCACTACTTTGCAAAACCCAGAGCAACCAGATCAGATGGTACTTCTGTACCATGCAAGTTGATGCATTTGCGACTTGTGTTTGGGGTGACATTAGCATTGCACTGATACTTACTGCAGATCGCAAGTGCAGTGCGTTTTGAACACAGTGCAGGAAATGCTGACGGAACACAGATTTCATGTTCTGGTATGAGCTGGCACTAAATGTATCATTCAATAAGCTCCTATACTTCCACCCTCACCACAAAATTACAACTTTCTCCCTAGAAAGTATACAATCTAATAAATCTATTTGCGTATCACAAAAAGGATTTATTAGATGGCACTAAATGTAATTTTGAAAATCAAATACTTTTTTTTAACTTATTTTCTTTACAACTTCCTGGAATCCCTGAGACACTGGTGATGTGCCTCCAGCCTCACAGATGGCTCATGGGAAGGCTGTGTCACCAGTGGAACAACTGCCACCTGATCTCACGCATATGGTGCACATGATCTGGAGCAGCTTATATACAGAGCATGTTTCAGAAGAGATTGGACACAGCCTGTTATTCTTCAATAACAGGCCATCCCAGATTCCCTATAATGCATGCGCCAGATCTGGTGCAACATAATCAGTGGGCCAGC
Source organism: Staurois parvus (assembly GCF_062004578.1). NCBI lineage: Eukaryota > Metazoa > Chordata > Amphibia > Anura > Ranidae > Staurois > Staurois parvus. The sequence goes on along the minus strand of NW_028318490.1, from coordinate 3,951,364 downwards.
AAAGAAACTAGGAAGAAATTCGGTCACCGCATTTTTGAAAATGGAGTGGCAGGGCACATAGCGATTGATACATATAAAAAAAACAAAACGAAACCAGCGCTCAAATCTTCATGCAGACTAAGGAGATTCTGAATGCCAAACGTTGAAGTGCAGCCCTTCAGAGATCGGGAAATCTAGGTGATGGTGAACAAAAACAAACAAGGGCGCACTCCCATCGTGCATTATTGTGGTACGTGGTACACCATGTATTTATTGAAAAAGTATAAATACTCACAAACCAAAAGGGATAAAAACAGAACAGGTGATCCGTAAGGACAGTCCAATGGATTCAAACACCTTGTAGGGGATAGGCTAACGCGTTTCGGGAGACAAACCTCCTTCCTCAGCTAAAATGTAGACCTGCTAGTCCAACTTGAGTAGGCCAATAAATGGGATAAAGAAATGGACACACCTCCCTTCCCACACAGGCAATTGTGGGGCCTGTCCCTATATGTGGCACAGAAGGAGGGAATTCGTGGGTACGGATGGCAGGGTATATCCTATCAGACAGTTCATTAATTGTGGCACACAGTCTGTTGTTTGCTTGGTTTGCCCGTGTGGGCTTTTTTATGTTGGTCGCACTACACGTTCACTTAGGACTCGCTTTGGTGAGCACAAACGCAACATCTTACTTGGTTTTGACAAACACACGGTGTCCTGTCACTTCAGTGAGACGCATGACCCCTTGGACAAAGAGAATCCTATTGGATACACAAATTAGACACTCTGCTGCCTAAAGGTCTCAATGATGCAGTTGACATTCAGTCCCTTATTTAGCATCCCAATGACAGATTGGTTCCAAAGGGTTTGCCTCATTATCATGTGTGACTGTATATATATATATATATATATATATATATATATATATATATATATATATATTTTCCTTTTTTGTTTTCTTTGTTCCTTCTTCTTTTTTTTTTTTTCCCTTACGGATCACCTGTTCTGTTTTTATCCCTTTTTGGTTTGTGAGTATTTATAATTTTTCAATAAATACGTGGTGTACCACGTTAATGCACGATGGGAGTGCGCCCTTGTTTGTTTTTGTTCACCATCAGCTAGATTGATACATATGACTATTTTGACACATCTATATATTGTAACTGATTAATCTGAATACTTTAAAAGAGCATAGGCTGTTTATTTTGGAGGTTGGGGAGGGCCCCGCTTTAACAATTATATGTCATTCATACTACTCAGGGCATATATGTGAACAAATAAAAGGAATAAAACACCATTGATACACCTTCATATTCAATGCAAATAGTTAAAGGATTCCTAATAGAAAAATATAGTATTTTAGTAGCTGTGTGTGGTTTATACCTGTAATGATAGTATTTACAGTTGCAAGAAAAAGTATGTGAACCCCTTGGGATTCCGTGGAGTTTTGCATGAATTGGGCATAAAATGTGCTCTGAACGTCATCTAAATCACAACAATAGAAGAACATAGTCTGCTGAACATAATACTACACAAACATTAGATGTTGCCATGGTTTAATTGCACATAACATGTAAACATTCACAGTGCAGGGAGGAAAACGTATGTGAGGCCCTAGCTTAATGACTTCTCCCAGAGCTAATTGGAGCCAGGAGTGAGCCAACCTTGACTCCAATCAGTGTGATGATATTGGATGTGTTGCTGACAGCTGTCCTGCCCTTAAAAAACACACGCCTGTTTTGGGTTTACTGGTTTCAAGAAGCACTGTCTGATGTGAACCATGCCTCGCAGAAAAGAGCTCTCAGAAGACCTACAATCAAGAATTGTTGACTTGCATGAAGCTGGAAAGGGTTACAAAAGTATCTCCAAAAGCCTTGATCTTCATGTGTCCACGGTAAGACAGACTGTCTACAAATGGAGAAAGTTTAGCACTGTTGCTACTCTCCCTAGGCGTGGTCATCCTGTAAAAATGACTGCAAGAGCACAACGCAGAATGCTGCATGAGGTAAAGAAGAATCCCAGAGTGTCAGCTAAAGACCTACAGAAATCTCTGGCACATGCTAACATTTTTGTTGACACATCTACAATAAGGAAAACATTAAACAAGAGTGGAGTACGTGGGAGGACACCACGGAGGAAGCCATTGCTGTCCAAAAAGAATATTGCAGCACGTTTGAAGTTTGCAAAAGAGCACCTGGATGTTCCACAGCACTACTGGCAAAATATACTGTGGACAGATGAAACCAAGATTGAGTTGTTTGGGAAGAATACACAACACTATGTGTGGAGAAAAAAAGGCACAGCACACCAACATCAAAACCTCATCCCCACTGTAAAACATGGTGGAAGGAGCATCATTGTTTAGGGCTGCTTTGCTGCCTCAGGGCCTGGACAGATTGTTGTCATTGATGGGAAAATGAATTCCAGAGTTTATCAAGACATTTTGCAGGAAAACGTACGACCATCTGTCCGCCAACTGAATCTCCGCAGAGGATGGGTGATGCAACAGGACAATGACCCAAAGCATACAAGCAATTCAACAAAACAATACCTGCAACAGCACAGAATATGCCTTCTGGAGTGGCCCAGTCAGAGTCCTGACCTCAACCCGATTGAAATGCTGTGGCATGACCTTAAGAGAGCGATTCACACCAGACATCCCAAGAATATTGCTACACTGAAACAGTTTTGTGAAGAGCAGTGGTCCAAAATTACTCCAGATCGTTGTGCAGGTCTGATCTGCAACTACAGGAAATGTTTGGTTGAGGTTATTGCTGCCAAAGGAGGGTCAACCAGTTATTAAGTCCAAAGGTTCACATACTTTTTCCTCCCTGCACTGTGAATGTTTACATGTTATGTGCAATTAAACCATGGCAAAATCTTATGTTTGTGTAGTATTATGTTCAGCAGACTGTGTTCTTCTATTGTTGTGACTTAGATGACGTTCAGAGCACATTTTATGCCCAATTCATGCAAAACTCCGCGTAATCCCAAGGGGTTCACATACTTTTTCTTGGAACTGTAGTATAGGAACTCCTTTTTCACATGCCTTTTATTTATGTTTTTCCACATTTACCTGCAGAGAAAGTTTTCTAACTATAGTTACAGGGATTAAGACAAACCATATATCATGGGCACTGGTGCTTTTATTTATATACTCTAAACCTTTTTTCCAACAGAAAGTAAAACTCTTGCTGCTTAAAGAGGAACTCCAGTCAAAAATCAAAGTCAGCAGCTGCAAATACTGTAGCTGCTGACTTTCAACAAACAGACACTCACCAGCCTAGGGAGCCAACGCTGTCATCACCAGGGCTGGTTCTTCAGCGGTCTTCCAGTCCCTGACCAAAATCTTTTTGTCTTACTTAAAAACTACATATACAGTATATCTAAGACTACCCTGTCCACAGGGAGACCAGTACTGTAATGATTTCAATGCAGAAAGAAGAGCATTGTCACCCTAGGAAGTGGGAAAATAATGTATTTAGGATCAACAAATCATAAAACCACTGTATTGTATATGTCATTTTTTATTTTGCACATATACATTTTAAATCTTCATTTAATAAATATTCTGACTCTTGTATAAGCCTAATCTTGAATGGTTCTTTGTAAAAAAAACAAAAAACAAAAGAAAAACCCTGTAACCTTTTTTTATATGGCTTTAAAGCAAACATGAGGTGGAAACAAAGTTAGGTTGCCCTAAATCTGTGATGCTCTGGTATGCACATATTGATGCAACTGCCTTCTCACTCTTGATCCATCACTGTGATTGATGACCTAAGTGCCCACTAGGTTTAAAACAGAACTAAACCCTTTGATTTAATGGTTTCCCAAACAGCTAAGTTTAGGGCATACCCTGAATGATAACTGTCATGGTTGCTTGTGCTCTCAACTGAACTGTCAAACCATTAAATGGCTGGTGTCGAAACTGATCCTGTGCAGCAAAATGTCAGCTGCAGATCAGAGGCTAAGATGGCAGCTTCTTTGACTGTAATGTAAATGATAGGAGTGTTTAGTTCTGCTTTAAGAAGCGGAGTGGGTTGGGCCAGGCTCTCAACTTGGTAAGCTGGGTTAATATGTAGAAACCAGGGCACATGGAGTGCCAAACTAAAAAATTGCAGTCAGCTGCACACAGCGAAAATGTTACTTTAGCTACAGTTAGGTCCATATATATTTGGACACAAGCACAATTTTTTTTGTATTTTTTTTTTCTGGTATTTACCAAAACACATTCAAGCTATAGTTATATAATGGATATGGGCTGAAAGTGCACACTCTCAGGTTTAATTTGAGGGCATGTACATACATCCAAATCGGAGGAAGGGTTTAGGAATTACAGCGCTTAAGAGTGGCCATCCCCCATTTTTCAAGGGACCAAAAGTAACTGGACAATTTAATCAAAAGCTGTTTCATGGCCAGGTGTGGGCTACTCCATTATTTCTTCATCAGTTAAGCAGGTAAAAGCTCTGGAGTTGATTCTAAGTTTGGTATTTGCATTTGGAATCTATTGCTGTGAACCTAGATCATGTGTTCAAAGGAGCTGTCCATGCAAGTGAAACAGGCCATTGTAAGGCTTCAAAAATGAACCAAATCCATCACAGAAAGCAGCAACATTAGGAATGACCAAATTAACAGTTTGGTACATTCTGAGGAAAGAAGAACGCACTGGTGAGCTCGGCAACATAAAAAGGCATAGACGTCCATGGGAGACAACAGTGATTGCAGAATCCTCTCTATGGTAAAGAAAAACCCATTCACAACATCCAGACAAGTGAAGGACACTCTCCAGGAGGTGGGTGTATCATTGTCAAAGTCTACAATCAAGAGAAGACTCCACGAGAGCAAATACAGAGGGTTCACCACAAGGTGCAAACCATTCATAAGCCTGAAGAATAGAAAAGCCAGATTAAAATTTGCCAAAACACATCTAAAAAAGCCAGACCAGTTCATAGGTTTCAGACTTCAGGCAGTCATTGCCAGTAAAGGATTCTCAACAAAATATTAAAAATGAACATTTTATTTCTGATTATATTCCATTGTCCAATTACTTTTGGTCCCTTGAAAAAGTGGGGATGGTTACTCTTAAGAGCTGTAATTCCTAAACCCTTTCTCCAATTTGGATGTACAGATCCTCAATTTAAACCTGAGAATGTGCACTTTCGGCCCATATCCATTATATAATTATAGCTTGAATATATTTTGGTAAATACCTGGGGGAAAAAAAAAATTTGTGCCTGTGTCCAAATATCTATGGATCTAACTGTATGTTTTAAAGGAATGCTGCTAATAAAACATAACATCTCCTAGATTGTAAGCTCCAAGGAGCAGGGCCCTCGATCCCCTCATGTTTTGCATTGTATTGGTATTGTTCTGTCACATGTTCTGTCCCCCTTTGTAATGTACAGCGCTGAGCGAACTATTGGCGCTTTATAAATACTGTATAATAATAATTTACCCAAATACTTTCTTCTTTTTTTATAGATGGGGGATTCTCCTCCTAAGTCTATGTTTAGTATTGAAGAGTTTCCAGTAACAGAAAGGGGGTCTGCATTTTCTGGAACAAGTCCTCCATCTTTCGGAGGAGATCCTGGATACCGGAGCTCCCCTAACTTGAGAAGAATAAAAGGTATATCTTGGACATGATGGCTAAAAGAAAATAATTGTTTTGTTGTTAGCATTGCACTGGTTTTCATGTTATTTTTCCACAGTATTTACTGCATTATGAGAAATAAATTATTCTTAGTAAATTCTAGAAATTTCACCTCAAGGAGCATTTGTTATCATCCAGTACCTTATCCCTTATCGCTGTACTGGATCACCCCTCCCCCATTTCTCTCTGTACAGCTCCTGGAAACATTCAGCCAATCTGTATGCATCTTCCCAGATCTCACACCCTCACTTGTGTGCAAAGTTCATTTCACAACTTTCCTGTATACACTGCTGCAAGAATCTTAGCACTCTCTATGTCTTTTGCTGCAATTCTCCTCACTAGCAGTTGTTTTTCTTATGCCCTTGCTCCTCCGAGTCCCCTCATCCTGATTTTTCGCTCAGTGCTCTCCCGTTCTTTGCCTTACTCCCCTTGCTGCCATAAAGCAGATTTCTACTTTTGCAGTCAAATTGAGATAACACATACTTTATATTCCTAATAAGTACCCATTTTAGTAGAAAAAGTAAAAACAAATTACAATCACAGCTTGCCCATCTTAATCGTACAGTATAGGATACAGGCTGAATATGCAAAGACCTTGGGTTCTAGGCTGGTACCCTCAAGTGATTCCACACTGGCAAGCTTTTGAGGACACACACCCTAGTCATCTCTTCCCCCCCCCCCCCCCAATAACCATACCCACTCTGTGATTTTTACTGCTAGTGTCCTAAGGTAATAAACCTCTTCTCCTTCACAGAGAAAGCCTGGACCAAGGATATGGACAGGTGAGACGGGGTCAGAGTAACACTTGCTATAGCCCAAAAATCCAATAGTATGCATTCTTACCTTAGCGCTTTCAGGAAACTAGGACTGATTTTGCAGCATATATATTTTTACTGTGTAAACTTTTTAAATTTGGAGCTAAAGTTCAACCACTCAGAGTTTAGTCTCAGGTGGATGACCAGGTGTTAAATCACACCAGAAATCGCACACTTTACTGCCACTTCCTTCCTATAGCCCTTCATAAGGTACCCCTACAAGGCACCTCCTCCTGCCCTTTTGCCACGAGGACTTTTGTTTCAGGATTGCCTGCAATGGGGTTGCTTCATACTCCTTCTCGGACACACTTACTCCAATTCTGCACCCATTTCAGTGAATACACCACAGGGGAATACCCTCACCTGTAGGAATGGTGGAAGCCAGGCAAAAGGGAGCCATGTCAAAAACTCCTGTGAACATTTGCTCTGCTGAAGGCTGCATAACACTCAGTCTCATAATCATGATGCTTCCCTTGTACTGGAACAGGCCCCTATTTAACACTGGTCTCCTTATCTGATTCTAACTCTCAAGCATGCAACAAGCGGCCTATCTACCAGTCTTTTCTGAGGCTATCCAGAACAACATACTCAAAGATGCACTGGGAACTTTTAAACTCACAAGTGTAGTCAGATAAAACTTTAAATAAACTCAATATCTCGGATGAGGCAGGTCCCACACAGCAAGGTTTTCCTTGATGAGCACCCGACAGTAATTGAAACAATAGAAGTACAGAAAGAAACAGCCTATCAAAATCAGATAAGAGTCCAAGATCATTTGAATTGTTGATAGAAAAAAAAAAAATCATATCAAAACAGCCAATGTTTTTCGGGGTCAGTACCACTCCCCATTCACCAGGGCTCAACACAGGATAAAACTTGGATGGTCTCAAATAAAACAATGACTTTACAGATCCTTATTAGAACCACTATAGAACTGTCCTCATGGAGGAAGAACTTGACAATTATGTCACAATTCCTTGGGTAAATACCTGCTTTAATACAGCCACCATTTTGGATATGCTATCCCTAGAAGAGGCAGACTTCGAATGCAGTGACCCAGAGTTGTGTTAGTGGGGGCTGTAAAAGATTTCTCACCCCCAGGTTCCTATGCACCTGACATTATGGCTTCACACAATATGCTTTCCAATGTTGATATACCTTTACTTTTTTCTACTGTGTGCAAAATGCTGTCCATTTATATATAATTGTTGCAATCCAGAAAAGATTTTTACCCATCCAAAAAGCACTGTCAAGCTCTAACCAGTGTAAAAAGAGTTTACAAAAAAGTGGTCTGTTCCGCTAGTAGACCCTGCCATCTTGGTCTTAAACAAACTTCTCACTGTACCAACTGAAGATGCTCCTTTTAAAGATTCTATGGATAGAAGGTTTGAGACATTTTTAAAGGCCCAGGTCTGCAACCAGCTATAGCTTCAATTTTTGGTTGCCGAATCACAGCTAACTGGACTATGGCAATGAACAACCAACATGATTTTGTATTCCAGGACCATGTCCTGAGAAATTACATCAATTATCTTCTGCCCTTCTCTTTTGTGTGGATGCATTAGATCAACGTTTGACACAAATCTACATAATGTCTCTGATTTCCATGTGCAGAATGTTGTGACTAAAAGCCTGGTGAGTTCCAGAATCCCTTCCTCAGGCTCCTCTACCTCCTCAAAATGAAGAGCACCTCAATGCTCTTCCCAGGCTTCAACTTCTTAGCCTACGTTCAGCCCCTCCTTTCAGAACAAGCCCACAAAGCCAAATGAGTCCATCTCAAAGACCTCTTCCCAATGAAGGGAAAGATCTCACTTCTAAGAGTAAGGGGACATTTGTTTCAGTTTGACTATATCTGTGTCACAGATGTGCCAGACCTGTGGATTCAAATGGTGGTTTCAAAGGGGTACAAAATAGAGTTCAAAACTCTACCCTCATTACTGCTTTCTTCTCCCAAATCCACCAAAATATGCCCAAGGACAGTGAGATATACAGAATGACTAATCTCTTGTCTCGGGGAGTAGCTGTTCCAGTTCTTTTTAAACCTGTTCATGGTACCAAAGTCCAGCTGGTTTAGTCATCCTAACTTGGACCTAAACAAATACCTTCAGATTCTAAAATTTTGTATGGAATCTACAACATTGGTTATTGCCTCTCTGAGACAAGGAGGATAGCTTGGCTTGCCAATCTGCATATTCCTATTTATCTCCATTTAGCGTTTTCTACTCATTGCAGTAGGGGACAATCCCTTCCAATTTGTTGCACAGCCATATGGCATATCTTCACTTACAGAGTGTTCACAAAGGTCCTTGCACCTCTTCTCGTCTTTCTAAGGTTCCAGGTCTCAGGTTATCTAGACCAGCCTTTCTCAACCAGGGTAAATAACACAAAAAACAGCGCAAAAATTAAATAAATAAAAATAATCACAAATAAATAAATGTCCGTGCAAAAATATATAAATAATATTTCAAACATAAGTCCTTATTTTCCCAAAAGGATTTTCAAGACAATGTTCCAAAATGTGCTTCCACCTAATCACCACGTGAAAAATAATATTGACCGCACTCACCAGATGGAGGTGAGTAATAAGCCTCATAGGATATAAGGGATCCTATAGCCCCTCAGGAGGAACTCAAATCGCCTTCACCCTGCTTAGATACAGCAATCGACTCCACTCTACTTCTCCATGGAATCCTCAATAATGTGCAAGGAAAGAAAGGCTACATAGTGTAATACTGCTACTCAATACCATATAAATCCATAGAATAAGGACACTCACATGTTTCAATAAAATAACAGGCCTTGTTTAATAGCCTCAAAGGCTTCAAAGGAACAAGTTTCCAAATTGTAAATATAGGGATCTCACGCTTTAAGGATCACTGTAGAGGATGACCAGCTTTCCACCTCAAAAATGGCTGCTTGAACCGCAAAAGTCAGCGTGCGTTCCAAATACCGGAAGTGACGTAGGCCAAGAAGACGGCAGACCGGAAGTGCGTCAACGCGTTTCGCTCCACCCACAGGGCGTTCTCGAGGGGCTATAGGATCCCTTATATCCTATGGGGCTCCTGAGGGGCTATAGGATCCCTTATATCCTATGAGGCTTATTACTCACCTCCATCTGGTGAGTGCGGTCAATATTATTTTTCACGTGGTGATTAGGTGGAAGCACATTTTGGAACATTGTCTTGAAAATCCTTTTGGGAAAATAAGGACTTATGTTTGAAATATTATATATATATTTTTGCACGGACATTTATTTATTTGTGATTATTTTTATTTATTTAATTTTCGCGCTGTTTTTTGTGTTATTTATTATTGGTGGTTTTCACTGGTGCACAGCTGCATAATTGTATACTTTCTTTGATTGGCGCTTGGATTTTTTTAGTTTGTTTTCTCAACCAGGGTGCCTAGGCACCCTGGTGTGCCTTCAGGCTTCTTCAGGGGTGCCTTGGCAAATTGCCCAAAAATTGTATACAAACCAGCAGGTGGATCAATCCTGCCTTTTTAGTACACAAAGCAACAGGTTTTGATTGTTCACTTCTATGACCTTCTAGCTGCCTGCATCCTAACAACCAATGACATCATCAGTTGATGAGGAAGACGTGGGGTGCATGCACATCATTCTTGTTTGCCCCTCTCCACCAGCACTGGAGTCACATTAACAGAGTGAGGGAGAAAAACACACAGGAGATGGACACACTGGAATACTAGTCGATACCAGTGTGCAAAGATGTATTTGCTTTGGAAGAATAAATCACCTCTAATATTGGTATAAGGGATGTGTGTAGAGTAGTTTTTTACATTTTAGAATGGGGTGCTTTGAGATTGTGCATAATTTTAACCGGTTCCTGCCCGGCCAATAGCACAAAGGCGGCCGGCAATACACCTCATCCCTCCGGGTGGGCACCATATGGCGTCCTTTCAGGCATGTGCAGTGCGCCTGCCCGCAGGGCCGCTCTGCGGCGTGATCTGTCATTGGCCGTGTACCTCAGACACGGCCGATGACAGATCTGTGTACCGGCCCTGTTTCCAGTACCATGTGACCTGCTGTGACCAATCATAGCAGATCACATGACAGTTGTATACAATGGATGGCTTCCTTTCATGCCATCCATTGTATACCAGTGTGTCTAGCTGTGAATGGTCACAGCGATCACATGCACAAGCTGGGCCAATCACAGCCCAGCTGTGTCATGTGATTAGCCGTGGCCAAATCACAGCTAAGCACAAAAAAAAAACCCTGAATGAATTGATGTCATTCAGGTAAATGCTTGCTTATAGCAAAGTAATTCTTTGCTATAAGCAAATTGTGTACAAAAAAAAAAAATTACTGATCACTTCCCCAAAGTAGTACAATGTTACTATGGTAACATTTATACTACTTTGGTAATAGTGAAATATGAAAACAAAATCTTAAAAAAAAGAGAAAAAAATGTAATCACAAATTAAAACTAATAAAAAAAATAAAAATTATAATTTTTTTTTTCGTACTGTCACCAGTTAGTGTCCCTGATCACCGCCATGCCAGCTATATGATGACGCTGTACTGCACTAGTGACAGTATGTTAAAAAAAAAAAAATAGTGAAAATATTTTTTTTCTTTTTTTTTTCATTTTCTGAAAAATTATGACAAAAAAATTACAACTTCAAAAAACTCGCCATGCCTCTTATGAAATACGTCGGACTGTCTACTTTGCAAAAAGTGGTCATTTGGGGGATATCTGTACTGTTCTGACATTCTTGGACCTCAAGAAATTAGATTGGCCGTCAGTACTTCAGGATTAATCAAAATTCAGATATACAGTTGTGTTCAAAATAATAGCAATGTGTTGAAAAAAGTGAATAAAGCTCAAAATCCTTCTAATAGCTTTTATTTCCATACACACAAATGCATTGGGAACACTACACATTCTATTCCAAATCAAAACATGAAAAAAAATATATCAAATTTGTGTTGTTCCTCTAAAAACAATTAGGAAAAGTGAATATTAGACTGTTCAAAAAAATAGCAGTGTTTGTATTCTTCTTTACAAACTCAAACATTCACTATATAAACTGAAAAATGTTTGAAGATTTTGCTTTTTTTTATGTTTTCCCCTCTCCAGTCAACTTTTTAATCAAGGTACACTGTTCTTCTGAACAATGTCTGGAACGACCCATTTTCCTCAGAATTTCAGAGAGAAATGCACTGTAACCAGCATGTACAACATTTGCTGCCTTCCTTCCTTAAACAAGGGCAATAATTGCCACCTGTTTTTCAAAGAATGAATGACCTCACTAATAGAACTCTACACTGCTATTATTTTGAACACGCTCCTTTCAATTAGTGATTCAATTACACAGAATCAGCAGCATGCATGTCATGACTGTTGGGTCTGTTGGATTTCTATTACTCTACTACACCTGCTAGTAAATTATTTGCCATGTAGAAATATCATTTCTACCAAAAACAGTGGTTGATCAGGTTAGTGATGTCTAACTGCTATTATTTTGAACACAACTGTATACCATAGTTTGTGAACTCTATAACTTTCCTACAAACTAAATAATACATCCTAATTTTGGTTATTTTCACCAAAGAAATGTAGTAGAATACATCTTGGCCTAAATGTATGAAGAACAATTATTTATTTGCAAACTTTTATAACAGAAACAAAGAAAAATGTGGGTTTTTTTTTTTCAAAATTTTCATTCTTATTTTTTTTTTTATTTAGCAAAAAATAAAAACCCCAGTGTTGATTAAATACCACCAAAAGAAAGCTCTAGTTGTGTGAAGAAAATTATAAAATTTTAGTTTGGGTACAGTGTTGTATGACCGTGCGATTGTCATTCAAAGTGTGAGAGTGCTGAAACCTGAAAAATGGCCTGGGCAGGAAGGGGGTAAAAGTGCCCTGTATGGAAGCGGTTAAAGGGTGCCTTGAGATTATCCATAATTTTGCTCTTTGCAATGCAGCCCAGGACAATTCACATTTTTCAGGTGATCATCTTCCAAAAATCTGGTCTCTAACCTTCTCTTTGCCTGGAGATTTTGGCCTGTTCTAGACACAGCCCAAGTAAAAGTCTTTTGTTCCAGAGTCTGCAGTCTCTCAGAACTTTGCTTGAGACTTGAGAACAAAGAGAACCCCCTCTAAGATTCTCCATGAGAATTTTGGATATCAGGGTGGCCTCCTTCCAGTCTGTCCAATTTGCCCAATTTTATTCAAGACCTCTGCAACACATCTTGTTGGAATGGAACAAGCATTCTCCTTCTCTCAACCTACCCATGTTCATATACAGCCATACAAGGAATTCCTCAGCTTGGTGGACCTCTAACCCAACTTTGATGATCGGGAAGTCGTTTCTGCCATAATACTGGAAGGGGAGTATGACAGATGCAAGTTTTTCAGGCCGGAGTAGTGTTCCAGTCCCTTAAAGTTCAGGGAACATAGTCACAGGAGGAAGCCAAGCTCCCCATCAACATCCTGAAGCTCAGAGTGATAAGAATGGCTTGGCACCACTGGACCCCTCCCTCTGCAAGGACAAACAATTTGAATGCAAACAGACAATGCCACAGCTGTGGCTTGACTCACCCACCAGGGGATTACCTGGACTTGTTCAGCCTTAAAAGAATCAAGCCTAATCATCTCAGGGATATAGAAACACTGTCCAGTGATCTCTGCTGTCTACGTTCCAGGAGTGGACAGTTGAAAGGAAGATTACCTCAGTCATCACCACCAGGATTATGGGGAAAGGCCCTTCACCCCAGCATTTTCAGCTAGATATGTCAGAGTCAAATCTCCCCCACTCTGTGCTTCATGTTCTGGCCTTCCTACAAACAGGACTGGGCCTTGATGAAGCGGTAGAGTCTTTCCCTCTCTGTGCCCTGCTCCAAAGCACCCAAAGAAAATTGCTCTTCACTGCCTGGATGTAGGCAGAGCCATCAGAGTCTACCTCAAAACACCAGCTTCTATCAAGAAGACTCCCCAGTGTTCCTACCCGTAGGACTTTGCAAGGGACATCCTGCTTCAAAGTCTACCATTGTTAGATGGATAAGACAACTGTTCAACAAAGCTTACACTCTAAAGGACAAAGCTCCTCCTTCACCTTTACATGTTCACTCCACCAGGTTGGTGGTTGTTTCCTGGGCAATCTTTCTATGTCCATCTACCTCCCCTGTGTGCTCTAGTTAATCACCTATGGTGCCCTGCTTTGCCTACCTTCCGTCTCATATCTGCTGTGCTGTGTCCCCCAAGATGAGGTCCAGCTGTGTTCTTTACCCTCCACTGCACTTTCATATTTTGTACTCCCCTTCCACTTCCATTAGCTACAATTCTCAGCAGATCATCAGCTCCTGCGCCTCCCATCATGAGCTTTGAACGACTTCAGTTAAATTATGTACAGGTTTTTGTGTTCTTGGCTATCATTGAAGTTTTAATGCAGCAGATCTAACTCAAACCAGACCCTCACTTTTTCCTATATCCACTATTGAGCACTATTCCTCATTGTGCTTCATACCTTCATTACTGAGCAGTACTACATTGTGGGGCAGATTTACTAAAGCTGGTGCACCTGTGCATGGTAGCCAATCAGCTTCTAAACTCAGCTTGTTCAATTAAGCTTTACTAATAAAACCTGGAAGCTGATTGGTTTCCATGCAGAAGTACACCAGATTCTGAGTGAACCAGCTTTAGTAAATAAACCCCACTGTATCAGACACCACTCAACACTATATATTCTATCTATCTATCTATCTATCTATATATACAGTCAGGTCCATAAATATTGGGACATCGACACAATTCTAACATTTTTGGCTCTATACACCACCATAATGGTTTTTAAATTAAACAAACAAGATGTGCTTTAACTGCAGACTGTCAGCTTTAATTGGAGGGTATTTACATCCAAATCAGGTGAACGGTGTAGGAATTACAACAGTTTGCATATGTGCCTCCCACTTGTTAAGGGACCAAAAGTAATGGGACAATTGGCTTCTCAGCTGTTCCATGGCCAGGTGTGTGTTATTCTCTCATTATCCCAATTACAATGAGCAGATAAAAGGTCCAGAGTTCATTGCAAGTGTGCTATTTGCATTTGGAATCTGTTGCCGTCAACTCTCAAGATGAGATCCAAAGAGCTGTCACTATCAGTGAAGGAGGCCATCATTAGGCTGAAAAAACAAAACAAACCCATCAGAGAGATAGCAAAAACATTAGGCGTGGCCAAAACAACTGTTTGGAACATTCTTAAAAAGAAGGAATGCACCGGTGAGCTCAGCGACACCAAAAGACCCGGAAGACCATGGAAAACAACTGTGGTGGATGACCGAAGAATTCTTTGCCTGGTGAAGAAAACACCCTTCACAACAGTTGGCCAGATCAAGAACACTCTCCGGGAGGTAGGTGTATGTGTGTCAAAGTCAACAATCAAGAGAAGACTTCACCAGAGTGAACACAGAAGGTTCACCACAAGATGTAAACCATTGGTAAGCCTCAAAATCAGGAAGGCCAGATTAGAGTTTGCCAAACGACATCCAAAAAAGCCTTCACAGTTCTGGAACAACATCCTATGGACAGATGATACCGAGATCAACTTGTACCAGAGTGATGGGAAGAGAAGCGTATGGAGAAGGAAAGGAATTGCTCATGATCCTAAGCATACCACCTCACCAGTGAAGCATGGTGGTGGTAGTGTCATGGCGTGGGCATGTATGGCTGCCAATGGAACAGGTGATCTTGTATTTATTGATGATGTGACTGCTGACAAAAGCAGCAGGATGAATTCTGAAGTGTTTCAGGCAATATTATCTGCTCATATTCAGCCAGATGCTTCAGAACTCATTGGACGCCGCTTCACAGTGCAGATGGACAATGACCCAAAGCATACTGCAAAAGCAACCAAAGAGTTTTTTAAGGGAAAGAAGTGGAATGTTATGCAATGGCCAAGTCAATCACCTGACCTGAATCCGATTGAGCATGCATTTCACTTGCTGAATACAAAACTGAAGGGAAAATGCCCCAAGAACAAGCAGGAACTGAAGACAGTTGCAGTAGAGGCCTGGCAGAGCATCACCAGGGATGAAACCCAGCGTCTGGTGATGTCTATGCTTTCCAGACTTCAGGCTGTAATTGAATGCAAAGGATTTACTACCAAGTACTAAAAAGTGAAAGTTTGATTTATGATTATTATTCTGTCCCATTACTTTTGGTCCCTTAACAAGTGGGAGGCACATATGCAAACTGTTGTAATTCCTACACCGTTCACCTGATTTGGATGTAAATACCCTCAAATTAAAGCTGACAGTCTGCAGTTAAAGCACATCTTGTTTGTTTCATTTCAAAACCATTGTGGTGGTGTATAGAGCCAAAAATGTTAGAATTGTGTCGATGTCCCAATATTTATGGACCTGACTGTATATAGCTCCTGCGTGAACACTGCTGCAGGTAATGTGCTTCAAATCACTCCATTCTGTAGACTGATATCTACCTTCTATATTTCACACTGCTCTTCTCTGCACATTTTGCAGTATGTTGTATACACCATGCTTCTTCAAGACGTTGTGCTCTATGTTTTTATACTACAATGTGCATTTCATACTGCAGCGTTCCATTCTGTTTATTGTGCTGTATGATCAATACTCGCACTGTTGTGTTTTTGTTTTTTTTTTGGACTCCACTCGGCTTAATGTGCTGTCCATTCTATAATCCACATGATTCCACACTGTACATTATCTTATACTATATACTACTACATTTTGTACACTATGTTGTATGCTATCTAAATCCCACAGCTCCACTCTGTACACTGTGCATACTTCACACCCCTCCACTGCTATCCGTTGTATACTCCACACCACTGCATCTGCATTTTGTGGTGTACAGTCTTTTTATATATATATATATATATATATATATATATATATATATATATATATATATAATATTACTTTTGTACATTCTGGGCCTAATTTACTAAATGTGAATTAAACCTCTGTGTCAAACACTTTGTTTAATTTGCAGCCCAACCCTTTGTGTTGAATATTTCACACCACCCAATACTGTACATTCTATAGTTTACACAACTCCACTATGTATAGTGTTCTGTATATTTTGTAATTGACACACTGTGCTTCTCATACTTCAAACCACTCCACTGTTCCTTTCTGCACACTGTGTTGCACAATATACGGTGGGTATAGAAAAGAATCGCCCCCTTTTAAAAGAATCACATTTTGTTGTTTTACAGCCTGAAATGAAGACACACAGTTTTTGTTTTATCTAGCTGTATTTACTTAGTGCAACTTATTACATCCAAGTGAAAGATGTAACACCAATGTCAGAAATTTGTTTTTAAAAATTACTGAGTTGGAAAAAGAATCACCTTCCTCCTAAAAAAAAAAAAAAAAAAAAAAAAGACTTGTAAACTTAATCAGGTGTAGCTAGTTACCTGCTCAATGGTGCGCAAAGCCATCTGACTTTCAGCTGTGGTCATTTGGATGAAAAGAGCTTTCCTGGAGCATTTCAGTCCCTGCTAGTGCAAACTGAAGCAAACAATCAACTATGGGTGGCAAGGCACTGTCAAAAGATCTCTGTGATAAAGTTGTGGAAAGGCACAAATCAGGAGATTGATACAAAAAACTTTCAAAGGCTTTATCAATGCCTAGAAGCACAATGAAGTCTATTATTAAGAAGTGGAAGGTATTTGGTACAACACGAACCCTAATGCGAGTGGGAAAGTAATATCTCAAAAGACCATTCACAAGGCCAGATGAAAGAGGAAATCCGGGATCCCCGCAATATAGAGTACCAGTGTACAACTAATGTTATCTTTTGAGAGAAGGGAACACATACACTTCAGACAGAGGCTATAACACATACTGGGGGGATTTTCAGAGAAGGGGATATGATATGAAAAATTTCCACACCCGTGTGATACCCGATGCCCTGAAGGTCCCGGTCATCTACCATATACCAAAGGTCCAAAAAGAATCCAACAAAACCCCCCGGAAAGGCCCATTGTTAGTGGAGTTGATATCCTGTTTTCTAAGTTGAGGGAGTATATTGATTACTTCCTTCAGTCCTTGTCCCAAGAGTATCTTGCATACTTTTAAAGATAGCAAGGATCTCATTAATACCACTAAGGAGATGAAAGTTGGACATAATTACATACTGGCCAGTATAGATATTCATTCGCTCTATACGAATATTAAAAAAAGTTATGCAATTGAAGCAATTACATGGGCTTTACAACAAACTAGTTTAAAACAGAAGCCTTGGATTTAGCAATGCGTAACAATTTTTTTGGCACTATGGAATATATTTTAGGCAAAAGAAAGGGGTTCCAATGGGGGCAAAGTATGCTCCCTCAGTAGCAAATCTTTTTATGAGTAAATGGGAACATGAGGAAATTTTACAGAGACAAGACGGCAGTTCAAACTATATAGACAATATATCATGATATTTTTATAATATGGAAGGGGTCAGAAGAATCATTTGAACAATTTTGAAAGGAAATGGGTAGCAATAGATATGGAATTTCGTTTTAAGAAAGCAGTAGTAGGGAAATGGTCTTTTAACTGGATTTGTCAGTATTTAAAAGAGAAGGGAAGTTATATACGCACACCCATTTTAAAGATGTTGATCGGAATGGGTATATACCCATTAATAGTTGCTACCACCCTAGGTGGCTAAGAGAGTCAGATGATAATTAGCAGAAACTGCAATTATGATATAGATTACAATACACAAACAGACATATTAATTAATACATTTTGTGATAACGGTATAAAAGGGAAGGCCTCCTTGCCAGTAAGAAGGGAAGTAGAGGAAATGAATAGAGGGGAGTTGTTAGAAATTAAAGGAAATTGAAAGATTATGTGGTAGCTTTTATTACAGGTTATAGTTGGCAATATAGAGAGGTTGAGTGTATAATTAGGAGGTATTGGCAGATACTCCGTAAGGATGAAAATTTAGCCAAATTATTACCCAAGACCCCTCAGTTTATATATACTACACCGCCCACATTGAGGACCAGGTTGGTTTAAAAAGGTCATAAACCCTCCTAAAAGAACTAGTACCTTTTTGGACCAAGTGGGATTTTTTAGCTGTGAATGATGTATCGCGTGTAGAACAATGTGCTAAAGAGTAAGAAAAACCACTTGTTTTAAATCCAGCTCCGAAGGGGGGATTATAAGATTAGGAAGTGTTACTTGTGGGAGATATGTAACTTTTCTTTTAGAAGGTCCGTGCAAATTGCAGTATATAGGGAGGGCAATCAGAAAGTTAGAGACACGTCTGGGAAAACATATCATTAATATATAAAAAGTGTATAAGAACCACAGCATGTCCAAACATTTTAGGTATCATAATAAGGAAGCCACATTTCTTAAATGTTTTGGTATAGATAGGGTTCAACCATATTGGAGGGGGAAAGATTTTAAAAAACCTATATCGCAGAATGAAACCCGGTGGATCCACCAGGCACTTTAACCCCCAAGGGGCTTAATATTGAAATTGACTTTCTGGAAAACTGTTTTATTTGCAACTGGTAAAATTTAGATTAGGATTAGAATTTACAGAGGGTTGTTGTCCTTTCTTGGTAGATTATATTTGAAGTAATAAGGAAATATACAACATAATTTTTCACTGTCATTGGCAAAATGAGCAATAGAGGGCAATGTAAAAGTGGAAGCAAGTTCTATGTGTAATATAAGTGCAATTTCTGATCAAGAGACTGTTTAAAAAGAAATTTTATATTTTTTTAAATACTTGATTCTTTTCTAATTCATTTAGATTATAATTAAGTAACAGTATATGGACGGCAAAGTGCTTTTCTCTAGGTCGGCATATCAATATCTGGGTGGACAGGAAGTGACGTTACTGTGAATGAAATGAAGTGAGTACACCCATTTATACAGGAACAGGAAGTGCATTGATTACAGGAACAGGAATTTAGATGACCTGAGAAACAGGAACTTCTTGTCACTGAAGTGGGAGGGGCGAAACACATTGGATAAGGCTTCTGGTTTCTAGCGACGTCACACCCTGTCCGTAGAACGCACGCGATCAGCGACGCCCCAAGATTGTCTCGGCTTGCCTGGCAGGTTTAAGTTTGTTTTATTTTGATTGTAAGTGCAATACATTATACAATTATTTTTTTTTTTTAATATTAAAGGCAGTATTACACTATAAGGGCATCCTCTGTCCTTTTGGTCCCCATGAGTTTATAGATAATACATTATTAATAACATGGCTAAATGGATGGACTGATAATCAGCAGGATATCAGAAAAAAAGAGACATCCACCTCCAGATAAATACTGCTTACATTATTCCAGCCTTTAAAACCGCTTTGTATACATAATAAATAACCTTTCTGCCATCCAAGAAACGTCCGGGCTCTAACAGGTGATCCTTTCCCTTTTCCAAATGGCCGCCAGTCTACTTCCGGTTCCTGTGAGCATCTGACGTCACTTCACTTACTTGACGCGTTATGTCATCGACTTAATCATAAGGGATTCGATCGTCAGACAAGGAAGTTCTATTTATACTCCTCCTCTACATAGCGCCGAAACACGCACCGCCATGTTAGAGAGGGGAACAGTGCCCTTACTATCCGGCATATGCTCAGAGGAATAAAACAGCGGAGAATCTTTGTACACATATAGCGCAATGCCCTACAATAACCATAATAACATAGCAATCCTATATACACAATAATATAAACTCATCTGACTATATGTCCTTACTAAGCTCCATATATATCAGTGAGTATGAAGATTATTTGTCTATTAGTATCTATATAGCACAATGCCCTACAGTAACAATAATAACATAGGATTCCTATGTACACATTAATATATAGTCATCTGGCAGTATGTCTCTACTGGGCTCCATATCTATATATATATATATATATATATATATATATATATCTCTATATCTATATCAGTGAGTATGAAAATTAATATAGCTATATACATACATAATAACTAATATGATTTTAAAATTTCATACATAATACCTTTTTATAAGTTTAAAATTTCATACAATAGACTACTAATTCATATAATGGAATATTGATTATTAAAAAAGGAACTTTACCTAGTCTGAATCCATCCAAAAGTTATGAATTTTAAAAAGAACTAAAATTATATTTTTAAATCTATAAAATTATAAATTCATATACAGTATAGCATCAAACTATTCTACTAAAAATAATTTAGAATTATAAAAATCAATTTACATACTAAAATATTTTTTAGAATTTTATTAATTATATAAAATATTATAAAAATATTAAATGTTTTTATAATTAATTCCCCATACACTCCAATCTTAATAATCATTCATTGTTACAGCCCACATTAAAAATTAGAAATAAAACAATTCAGATCCAGATCTACAGTCAAACCCCTAGGTCTTAAAGTTTGTAGCTCATATAGCCAAAACATTTCGTTCTTTGAAATAGCCTTAATTTTATCACCCCCCTTCCAGTGTGTATCAATCCTATCGATTTCACTAAACGTTAAACCACTCGGGTCACAGTTGTGACAATCCCTAAAATGTCTCGATAGACAATGATCTTTTTTACCTTTTTTAATGTTCGTAACATGTTTACTTTTCTGTAACGGCCTCGAAGTTCTGCCTACATACTGAAGCCGACATGGACGTTCCAATAAATACGTAACGAAGGGGGTGGTGCAAGTAATAAAATCCTTAATATTAAAACTATTACCCATTCTACATGAAGTAAAACCTGAGATCACTCTTGTTTTAATATTGGTAACTTTACAAATACTACATTTTCTACGTGGATAAAAACCTTTAAAATCAAACATATGCTTTTACTTTTGTTTGGGAGGAGATATAATATTTTTTTACTAAAACATCTCTCAAATTTTTAGTTTTCCTATATATAAATGTAGGCTTTTCAGGAATATTTGG